>NC_136747.1:6441707-7041707 GCF_936440315.1 Barbus barbus | reverse complement strand
CTCTTCTTTTATAAAATATATTCAGATGAATTTATACGTATACATTTGTACTCTAGAAGCAGGTCTAAATGAGTAAACGCTGTTACCGTATTCCTGACATGAGTCAGACCCTCTGTCACCTCTCACATACCAAATACAGATATTGCTTGTAAAATAAATACCAGAATACATACACTAGTTTTAAGAAAAGTCTGTCTTCAGTCTCTGTCAACTGACTGAACTTCAAATTTGACTCCTAATCTTCATTTAGCATACTGGTCTCACTATGGGGTTTACCTGTACTTCTCCAGAAGTTTCAGCAATGGGCAGTATAATATTGCCAAGATATTACCAAAAATGCCATGCTGCACCTTAATATCACATTTGACCGTTTCTATTTTAGCTCAAACATGAGTGTTTGAGTTAGAGATTCCAAATTTGCTACGGTTAAGGTTGAGACTGTTGTCTATCTTTATAAACAGAGTTTAAAAAAAAATCATTCTAACTCTAAGAGAATAGTGGTGCCCACACCACAACTAAAATGGTAATGCCACAAAGAAAACAATACAATTGAAATCACTTTTAGAGCATTTTCATTTCAGCTGATACAGTTAACATTATAGTTACTTCCATATATCTATGGAAGTAAAATAATGACAGGTGTATTTGAAATAAAAAAGCATGTTTAATTTTTTTAAAAGATAGAATCTGCTCCTTGCTCCTTGCTCCTTTATTTTGGCCATGGAGTCTACTACTTGCTCCTTCATTAGGCAAGGCAAGTTTATTTATATAGCACATGTCATACACAATGGTAATTCAAAGTGCTTTACATAAAAGGAAGTAAAATAATCATAAAAAATAATCACAACAATAAAACAAGGAATTTATAAAGCTTTTTAAATTATTTAAAAATTGATTTCATATAAATTTAAAACAGTTAGAAATAAAAATTATTATACATAAAATATAGTGCAATCAGTTCGGACATAGCACAGTCCTCATTCAATAAATGTACAGCTAAACAGATGAGTTTTGAGTCTGGATTTAAATGTGGTAGCACATCTGATCTCCTCTGGAAGCTGATTCCAACTGTGGGTGGCATAATAGCTAAAAACAGACTCCTTTTGTTTTGTGTGAACCCTTGGTATTTCTAATGGTGCTTTTCCACTGCATGGTACGGCTCGGTTCAGAACGGCACAGCAAGGCTCAGTTCGGCTCGGTTTGCGTTTCCACTGCAGTTTAGCACCGCTTTTAGAGTGGGCGGGATTATTCACGTGTCGTTGTGAAAAAGAAAGTGAAAGTGAAGACATACTGCCAAGTATGGTGACCCATACTCGGAATTCATGCTCTGCATTTAACCCATCCAACGTGCACACACACAGCAGTGAACACACACACACACAGCAGTGAACACACACACACCATGAACACACACCCGGAGCAGTGGGCAGCCATTTATGCTGCGGCGCCCGGGGAGCAGTTGGGGGTTCGGTGCCTTGCTCAAGGGCACCTCAGTCGTGGTATTGAGGGTGGAGAGAGCGCTGGACATTCACTCCCCCCACCTACAAACCCTGCCGGCCTGAGACTCGAACTCACAACCTTTGGATTACGAGTCCGACTCTCTAACCATTAGGCCACGACTTAGGCCACGACTTGTAGTTGCGCCACCTCTACTGCCGTGACTCCTGAAAAACTTTTTAATTCTGCGTCGCTCCATCAAGCTCTCGCTGGATCCGCTCCTCAGCTATCAAAGAGAGGGATGTCTGTACTTCCTCAACAGACAACGAAACAGACATTTTTGGTTGTTAAAAAAGTTGCGCTCATTCAAAACAGTTGCGTTCGATCCTTCGCTGGCTTGCTGATTTAAATCTAGCGGGTCTGTTGTGTCTCGTGCCGCAAGTTCAGAGATGATTCTCTCCGGCCAATCAGTGATCAGCAGAGTTTACACGTCACGTATTGGTAACGGTGCCTCCCTGTTGGAAAGTTGGTTCCCCTACCGATTCCCCATTGTCCGTGTTCCCACGTCGGAGTCGATTTCATCCCCGATCTCTCCAACTCCAAGGGCTTTACCTGTATCCTCATCGCAGTGGATCGGTTCTCCAAGGCCTGCAGGAGAAATGAAACACTTAGCCAGTACTAGCCTGAGTCTGGGTACTGAAACTGAGCCAACACCACCGGCATTGGGCCACAATCATGCCAACCAAAATGGTACACTTAGCCGGCACTGGCCCGACACTGGTTACTGAAACTGAGCCGACACTGGGTCACAATCATGCTGACACCTAGCCAGTACTAGTCTTATTCGCTAAATTAAAAAAATATATATATTCTTACACTTACTCTTAAAACTCTTAAAACTTACAGAATTACAAATTTTAAAATATGTGTATTAAAGACTCCTTCCAGTTTTTACATAAAACCAGAGCTTTGAATAATTTGTTTTTCCACAAAATGACACTGTTACCTTAAAATCCTTAAGATGGCATCTACTTCCAACTAAAATAAAATATATTTTTAACAGTGTCCTTGTTAAGCCTACATGTACTTATGCTTGGCAATTAAATACGTATGTCACTTTTACAAAGATTAAGGGTTTGACCCTTACCCCGTTTCTTTTCATGGCATCCCAACCAGCTACCCCATGAATATACCCCATAACATCCATATGTCCCCCCCCCCCCCAAGTATAAAAATGACACAATGAAAATATGAGTGATATTAGAATTTATTTGGAAAAAACAAAACTCCAGGAGCTTCCTCCAGTAAGTGTACCCTAAAAGAGGAACAGATTGACAGAAAGAGAGACAAAAAGGAGAACAGACAATGACATGTATGGTTATTCAGACAATCTCAGACTGATAACATGAATGTAACTCTAGTAAATGTAAACATTTGGAACATACCTTTAGAAGAATTTGTTAGCATTCGGGCCCACTCTTTGTTTCCCCCATCTCTGTCCAAAGTGATCAGCAGCCATCTTTTGATGAACTTTTCAATCTCTCCATCTGATGCACTGCCAGTACTTGCATTTCTTTGCACTGATTGAAGAAGAAGAAAAAAAGAGAGATCAGTCACAATACTATAGACCAGTGGTGTCAAACTCATTTCTTGGAGGGCCACAGCTCTGCAAGGTTAGCTCCAACCAGCTCCAACTCACACCTGCTTGGAAGTTTCTAGTAATCCTGAAGATCTTGATCAGGTGTGTTTGATTATGGTTGGAGCTAAACACCAGCATTATGTCAATAAACTCCTAATTATAGCTTCATTATAAATAAACATTTGAAGTGAAGTGACATTCAGCCAAGTATGGTGACCCATACTCGGAATTCGTGCTCTGCATTTAACCCATCCAACGTGCACACACACAGCAGTGAACACACACACACCGTGAACACACACCCGGAGCAGTGGGCAGCCATTTATGTTGCGGCGCCCAGTGAGCAGTTGGGGGTTCGGTGCCTTGCTCAAGGGCACTTCAGTCGTGGTATTGAGGGTGGAGAGAGCGCTGGACATTCACTCCCCCCACCTACAATTCCTGCCGGCCCGAGACTCGAACCCGCAACCTTTGGATCACGAGTCCAACTCTCTAACCATTAGGCCACGACTTCCCCCATTTCTTAGATATTATATGTGTAGAACGTTATTTTTAAATTATTTTATATGTTAGATTATCAAATGTTTACTCACCAGGGTAGCATGTTCTTCTGGTCTTCTGGGAATTAGCAGCACAAAAGGCCTGTCAGGTTTTGTCATAAGATGTCAAAGCTTGTGCACATGTCTTTTTAAAGTGCACAATACTTTTAAAGTTCCCTTAACCACTACTTGTTTCATTATATGAAATAAATAATTAATTTCCAAATGTAGTTAAAGAAAAAAGAGAATGTTGGATAAAAGGAAAAAATAATAATAGGAATTAAAATAAAAAATACACTAAAAATAACATAACATGGGCAGAAAAAAAGATAATATATTTAAGTTTAAGTGTCACTGCTACATACTATTTACCATATTGTAAATGGAGACCCACCCCCAGCACTCAAAACTGGTCCGGGTATGCATGCCCATATCTCAGCCAAAATCAGACCAGTCCTTATGGTCTGTAATCGGGCCGAATGTGGCTATATGTGCCGTGTCTGAGTGCAAATTGGGCCAGATCCGCACATCCAAAGCCTAGCCAAATCTGGCAACCATTACTGGGCCAGAGCTGGCTCACTTTCAATGAGCCGCTGCCAGAACACAGTCAAGTGAGCCGACACCCAGCCGTAATTGGCCCGATTGCGCAGGCTACCTGGGGTGTTGATCCAGGAACATGTCTTACTTGGCATATCACGGCAAACGTTGATTGGAGGACCTTGCCAAGTGTTCGATGAAAGTCTCCAGTCAGATCTTTGAATCAAGTGAAGCACTGGTCAAGCACCGCATGAAATTCATATGGGCCAGATATGGGCTGGGTCTGGGCTGATTTGTAGGACTAACATGTTTATTACAGAGGTGGTAGGATCTGTTCTGTACTTCTAAGCATCGCAGAGATCATGCGCGCTATGTGTGCATTGCGTATAGTCATTCGGATTGATTACCATTAGTATAACCACAGTTTTACTACAAATACAATGGTGAAGATAAATGGATAGGATATCAAAACAATGGTTAATGTGTGGTTACTTAAGTTTAACTATTTTCTTTTTTGTCTTTTTTGTAGTAAATCCGTTTCATTTTCATAAAGGTACATATGTAATTAAAACATTATGTAATTGAGTGCAGAAATCAACGTGAGTAATCTTATCTGATGCTGATATTACAGCAGCCAGTCTTAACAGTTTATGTGATCTGGCTCTTGATTTCATTATTGTTATCTTTTTATTTCTTTGCCGGGAGGCAAACATATCAAACATGCGCATGGTAAGTGTGTCTACGGTAATTCACGTTGGCCAAAACACACAAGAAAACGCTTTGTGAAAAAAATATTGTTGGCAATCACAGACATTCGCATTCGGATGGGATTCAGTGGGTAGAGATGAAGCATGTAGTCTAAACTAGTGTTGAATAAACCCTCGACACCTTGAAAGTGTACAACATCAGGGCCAAAGATCTGTATGGAGAAGTAGGTAGTCAAACATATTGTATTGTAATAGTGACATATAGCAAACAAATCAAGTTCACTCACTGAAACTACTGCTAAAAATTACAATCCGTGTTGGCCAGAAACATTTCAGTTTGCTCCCTATTTTAATCAGCATGACAGCTACTGGAACAGTGCTTTCCTTGGTAAATAGTTTTGATCCTAGACGTGGACTTGTTTGTGACATGTTTTTAAATACAATACCCATGAGGTGAAATGAGCACCCAGTCTAGAGGGCCCACAGTGTTATGAACACAAATGCTCTCTAGTGGCTGCAAGTTTTTTAGGTAAACTTCACATTTGAAAACTCCAGACAACTCCTGAGTCAGTAAATGCTGCAGTAAAAGCAGTAAGCAAATTTCTAATTTGAAAGTTGGTCTTATTTTATTGCAGTAAATTGTTTAATGTCATAAACGCAGAGATCTCAAATGGCAGTTAAAGGAAATTGCCAATATCTCTTTAGAGAACTAGTTAACCAGCATGGCTACTAGCTCACTCCTCTCCGCCATGGTCCATCAGTCCACCAGCTCTGACGGTCCCCCCAAAGTCCCTTTCAAGGAAAATCCGTTCACTTGGCCACCATATTTGCAATGCCTCTGGGCAAGCTCTAACAATACAAAGTATTTTTTTATATTTATCATTTATGATATACGTTTCATAATTTAAAATATAACTAGTTTACAATAGAATAAGCACACCTGCTCATACTAAACACTTTGTGAACAGACTATCACTGTGCTGAAAATTGCACAACCATTACTTTTCAAATAAAGTAACAAAATCTAATCTTGTTTGGCCAATTATCATCCTAACTACATGCTCTACTCTTCAGCACAATGGTGACCCCACAAACTTACACATACCAGAAACCCTTTTACATTTCAAAATAATACAACATTAAACACAATTAAACACACATTGAACAAAAACACATGAAATAATACTTAATTTTAACATTTTTACTCTCCTTTAACAGTCAGAAGCAAAGCATGCTGGGAATTAGAAATCTGCTGTAACTCATTCAGTGAGTGTGTGCATATATGTGTGTACATACATTAACATTTATATGGGAACATCTATGTGCAATATATACTCAATAAAGGATCAAACAATTCATATTTATTTCTTAATTTCTAAATATTTTTGTATGTATCAATATATAGCCATATAATGCATATATTGCTGTATATTGAAAAATATAAACACTAATTTCCAATATATGGAAATGTATTATGTTTTATATTGCATTATATGTTGCAGTATATTCCCATATATTTTTGTTTCGTAAGGGATGGACTGATAACATTCAGAATGTTTGATCAGTTCTCTCTGCTTGAAGATCAGGGTACATCACGTCATGGAGTTGAAGTTGACCATGGAGGGTCTGTGCAGAGGACATGCCTGGTTCTTATGTTCTTCACTGAGGATCTGTGCCAATGCCACAAGGCCTTTGTGGGGGATCTCGGCTCGTTTAGTTGTCATTATTTCAGACAACACCACTTCTCCAAATGGTGTGGAAGCTGTCTTGTCCCACATCATGGAAAATGGTCAGGAGAGACCAACTGCATTTGCTTTAAGGAGTCAAATTGTGTACAGAACGAAAGAAACGCATAGAGCATTGTGTGTTGGGAGTGCACATTTCATCTTTTTGAAACTTACTTTGCTGATAGATCATCAAACACTTACGTCAATTTTATAACACTGCATATAGGATCCAAAGGTGTTGTCTGCACACACCAATGACATCAAGTACCAAATAATCGGAATTGACCAACTGTATCAGTAGGCCCCTCCCATCGAATGGAGATTAGCCAATGGCAGTTGAGTATCAGTTGCTTGGGGATGGGAACTCCCTTTAGGTTTCAGCGCCATAGAGAATCATTGGAAGATCTGAAGCTCTCATTGGTTTGATGGTGTTTGTGCTACAAAAATGGTTAAACAATGTGCCTAGAAGTGTGCCTAAGACAGAGCACACTTCATTAAAGTCTTAGCATTATATCTTCTTAATGAGCTACTATAGTATGCCACATAAACCAGTTTTTTACCAGCTTACCTGCTGTTCAGTTGGGAACTGAGGACAACATTTTGAGTTGCTTATACCAGAAAAGATTTAAAAAAAAACTGTAGGATCACAAGTGCTAGCACAGATCAATGGAAATGGCCCAAACTGGGTTCCAGCTACTGTGGATTTACAAACAGGCCCAGTTTTGTTAGCTTCTAATATATGGTTTTAAACTGATTAAAGCTTTAATACAGCAGAATACATGATTATTGTAGCATTTTTGTAACAGTAAAAAGTTTTTGCCAGCAAGTATTGCTCGCTACCACGGCAACCGCGTGTGTTCAGGGTTTATGTAAATTTCAGGGTTTGTGATGTCACCAATCCAGGAAGTACCTCGTTGTCGTTGTTTAAAAAATGTATTTAGTCACCACTTGTAGTACATTTGAGTGTACTACAATATGTGACCCTGAACCACAAAACCAGTCATAAGATTTATTTAATTTGAATAAATAAGCTTTCCATTGATGTATGGTTTGTTAGGATAGGACAATATTTGGCTGAGATACAACTATTTGAAAATCTGGAATCTGAGGGGGCAAAAAAAAAAAACAGTCTATTGAGAAAATCGCCAAATGAAGTTCTTAGCAATGCATATTACTAATAAAAAAAATAAGTTTTGATATATTTAAAGTAGGAAATTTACAAAATATCTTCATGGATCATGATCTTTACGTAATATCCTAATGATTTTTGGCATAAAAGAAAAATCTATAATTTTGACCCATACAGTGTATTGTTGGCTATTGCTACAAATATACCTGTGTTACTTAAGGTTAATCACATATAAGGTTAAAACATATGATTTATTGAATTATATGATAGCTTTGTAACTTCTTTTGCTTCCTCTGCTGAAAGTAGAACTGAAGATTTGAATTGCTGAAGTTATGATTACATTATTAATCAATGTCAGCGGTAAACTGGTAAAACATTTTAAAGCATCAAAGGATTGTCTCCTGTTTCATAAGATCTGTACATAAATCAGTTCAAATCAATTTAAAATAGTTTGTGTACATTGGATAACAGGGGTTATAAGAAGAGCTCTTTCAATGGGACAGTTAATAACTTGATAATGAAAGTTAAAAGCTGAATGTTGTTGTATTTAAAGACATTCATACTTATCTGGGAAGTCACATATGTCCAAAACCAGTCAGTCACTGGTTTCAAATACTGCACATTGTATAAGATATGTCAGTGCAGTCAGGACCATGAAACATTATTGAAAATAGTGATAGTGTGCACTTTCAACAATTGCTGAAACAGAGTTAATTCAACCAAAGTCAATGGCCAAATGCCCAACTAACGGGAACACTAATTACCATAATGGTAACATACTTTATCAACCTTTGTGCATGTACCATATGAAAGAAATAAAGCCAAACTGGTTTGCAATAAGTGAATATGGTAATTCTGGTTTTGCAGTTGTTTAATCATCCTCTGGTGAGATATTCATCTAAGGCTGTGTGGCTATAAGTAGTTGATGTGTTTCTGCTCACCTCTTCACTTTTTTTCTGTTCTTGCCGTTCCTCTTATTCTCAGTCTGCTAATTGGGACATTTTTTGACCATTGAGATGACTAGAAAAAAATGTCACAATTAACCTGAATTGACCCCTAGTAAAAGTGGTAGAGGTTAATTGTGTTCCTTGTGCCCATATCATTCGGGGCACAAGAGTAAGAAGGGGGGAAATGTTGTGCATTGCATTTATGCTGTTAGTCCATGATTCTTCCCCCTTCAAAGGACATGATACAACTGTGAATGTGTTAACACTACCATCATTTGCAGATGTAATTGACACATCTATAAACCTGAAAATAAATGTTCTTCTTTATTCCCACACAATGTATTAATCATCAGAAGAATTGTCATAGCCACGTCATAGCATATATATATATATATATATATATCACAAACCTGACAACCACAATCAAACAGCCATCATACAAGGAGACAGGTCAGCAAGACAACATGTTTCATGATCCCTTTCATAACTCTTCAATTAAACTCTTCTGTGAATTTAAGGAAAATCATCAAATTAATAGTTATGATTTTATAGAAACAAATATAATTATATTATTACAATATTTGACATTTAGAAGTAACAGTATTGTTACTTTTATAACAATGTTAAAGTTACAATTCTGTGTCATTGTTCATTTGATGGAACTTTTTACATCCATAATGATTTGACAGAAATGTTTCTATCTCATGACAGATCATGGGGCAGTTGAAGATTTACCTTGTTTTCTGGGCATTGCTTCTCACAACCATTTATGGACAGGATGATACAGGTGTATCAAAAGAATGTGAGGATGCTCCCTTTGTTCCAGGACACAATCTCGCTGGAGAAGGATTTGATGTTGTGACCCTGGAGCGAAAAGGTACTTATGTGATCAACACAGAAACATGGGATTTAGGAAACGGCACTTGTAAATTGGAAACAAACAAGTACATGGATGGAATAAAACAGAAGCTACCAGCAGCAGTTGTGTTCTGGAGGACCTTGCCAAAGTGTTCAATGAAAGTCTCCAGTCAGGTCTTTGAATCAAGTGAAGCAGTGGTCAATGATTCATCATCAGCACTCTCAGTCGGCTGGAAAGTTGGTTTAGATGTGAAGGCTGTTGGAGCTGCAGTTGGAAGCACTCATTCCAGAGAAGCAAAATTTGCAATGACTAAATCAAAAGAAGACAAATACAGTTTCACCAAACATGAAGTTGTGTGCAGTTTTTACAGGTGAGCGAGCTGGGTTATTTTGCCTTATACTGATAAAAAGATAATGATTATATAAAGAAATGAAAATATAAATTTGAAACAGTTTCTTCTTTGATCCCACTAAATTTAAATGTTTATTGTTTCTTTACAGATATGGTTTAGCTACAAAACCTCCTCTTCATGAAGAGTTTATTGAAGCAATCAAATCACTCCCTGCATCCTACGATCCAGATGCCTACCGCAACCTGATCACCACTTATGGCACTCACTATATCAAAAGTGTCTTGTTAGGAGGGAAAATGAAAGCCATAACAGCCATCAAAAGCTGTCAAGCAGCAATGAGTGGCCTTACAGATACTGCAGTGAAGGACTGTTTGGATGTAGAAGCATCTGGTTCATACGGTCCAGCAACTTTGAAGGTAGAGTCACATTTTTGTAAAGAACAGAAGAAAAAGATGGGCACAAATGAAAAATTCAGCTCCATGTTCAATGAACGTCAGACAGAGATTATCGGAGGAAACATAAAAGGAGAAGATCTGCTTTTTTCTGGTTCATCACACCCAGATTCCCTCAAAAACTGGCACGAGTCTTTGAAGAGTCTCCCTGACATTGTGCATTACTCTCTGAAACCCCTCCATTTCTTACTGAGTGCTAAACACCCTGCAAGGAAAGGACTAAAAAAAGCTGTTGAACAATACATCATTCAAAATGCCCTTATGAAGGTTTGCTCTGAGCCTTGCCAGATTGGCATCAAGTGCAGTCCAAGAGATCGATGCGCTTGTGTTTGTGAAAGTAGTCAAGTTATAACATCTAACTGCTGTCCAGCTGCAAAAGGACTTGCCACCCTGAAAGTCTACAGTCTCAAAGCCAAAGGTCTGTATGGAGATACATTTACACAAACAGATGGCACTGTAACTGTTACATATGACAAACAAATCAAGCGCACTGAGACCATTGATAATAATAATAATCCACGCTGGCCAGAAACACTTGAGTTTGGTCCTATTAAGATCAGAATGGCCAATAAACTAACTTTTGAAGTATATGATGTAGACGGCATCTGGAACAGAGATCTCCTTGGTAAATGCTCTTTTGATCTTAGAAGTGGAGTTGTGAGTGATACTTGCGTTTTTAAATATGGCACCTTCTTTTTTACCTACGAAGTGAAATGTGCTCCCAGTCTGGAGGGCCCTCAGTGTAATGAATATAAACCTTCCCCAATGGCTGCCCCTCTGGCTGATATTTTCAGCTCAAGAAATGGTGTTCTGATTAAAGATATGCAGAGGCTTGAAATAGCTCTCAATAACTCTAATAAGTTTAACTCCAAGAGTACTTATGGAAAGCTGATGATGCTGTGACCTGCATCTCAAATCCATCCTTTATGCATGAAAAATAGCCCCAAAATAGTCTAATATAGTCTTTCATCTGCTAGAAAAAATATATATCTGTAACCTTTGCTTATTTCCTTTCCCATTGCTTTTCTGTTTTATTTTGTGTTTTTTGCATTAATAAAGCATTCTTAAAAACATATATATGTTTCATTCTTTATTTTTAATTCTTTCATTTTTCATACTTACAAAATGCAAATGCAACTTACTACAGGGAGTGCTGCTCCTGCCTCATTTGACATCATAAAGGAGAAACAAGAAACCCCACCTTTCTCTTCAATTATGCTTTTTTTTTTTTTTACAACAGTCATTTAATTCTCTAGGATACTATTTGCAGGCTGCAACTTCAGGTGACACAGCTCATATCTGTATTTCTGTAAATTACTAAAACCACACATGAACACCTGGAGCATGTAGTTGTTACAATTAATAAAGAAAAAGAGAAGGAAATAATTATTGTAATGAAAATATATTATATATTAAAATATATAAAGTGAATGTCATTAATGCAGACCATGTATGGTCTTTGTAAATATTTGCAATTTATATTTCTGGTCACAATTTATTTTGATAGTCCACTTTAGACATATTAACTATAAGTAACTTTGTTACTACATGTCAACTAATTGTCATTAATTTGCAACTACATGTCTACTAACTCTACGAGTAGACTGTTAAGGTAGGTTTAGGGTTAGTAGAATAAATTGATATATACTTGCAAAGTCTCTCATAGTCAGTATGTTGTATCTTGTGATGAAGTGTTAGAAGTTATTAAGCAGACAGTCTACTAATACTCTAATGACTGCTAGTCGACATGTAGTCGCAAAGTTACTTACTGTTAGTAGAATGTCTAAAGTGGACTATCAAAATAAAGTGTTACGATATTTCTTGCTGAGATTATTACAGACGATCGATTATTTCACTGCTTCTGTCTTGGGACTTGTTCACCTGCTGGCGGAGGGGGGCGTGCTGCTCAGACAATACACAGACTCAGAAGGTGAAGCAGCAGCGGTGTGTCTGTGTCTTTTTTTACTTTAATATCTTCCCTCAACAGGTATAAAATGTATAAATTGTAATGAAAATACATTTTATACGTCAAAGTTTTGAAAATGGCAAATGTCATACTCTATAAAGTGTGTAAATAGCCCATAAATAGATGTTTAAATGTGGTAACAGGAATGTGAAAATAGAGTGAATTTACGGATATATAATGTGTTTTGATTGTTAATGTAACATTTGAGAGTCATAAGTTACATAAGGGACTGTAAAAAAAGGAACAAGAAACTTGTTGTTTTACAAAAATAAGGGTAATAAATGTGTTAATGCAATGAGTATATTAAGAGATATAATAATTTTTTTCTACCATGTGCTATAATTCCAGAGCTCAGTTGAGTACTTTAAGGAAGTACATAGAGTACATAATTTAGGCAGAATATTTTATGTGAATACTGTAAGTTACTGTATATATTAATATGTACATTGTATTAAGTGTTCATTGAAATTATATGTTTATTTGTTGGAAACAGCACCTGATGAGAAGCTGTATGTGAGTAACTCTGTTTTTTTCTGTATATTGTGACTTTGACTGAAGAGATGGTCTTATGTTATACGATTACTGATATCTGAATGCTCAGACAATACACAGTCTCAGAAGGTGAAGTAGCAGTGGTGTGTCCTGTGTCTTTATTGACTTTAAAGGAGAGTAAAAATGTTTTAAAAATAAGTGTTATTTCATGTGTTTCTGCTCAATATTAATATAGGGGAGATCTGAGTGTTTAATATTGTATTATTTTGAAATGTAAAAAGATGTGCAAGTTTGTGGGGTTACCATTGTGCTGAAGAGTAGAGCATGTGGTTAGGAAGACGATTGGCCAAACTCTGTTAAATTATATGTTACTTCTTTTATAAAATGTAATGGCTGTGCACTTTTCAGTACAGTGATAGTCTGTATTATGAGCAGGTGTGCTTATGCTCTTGTAAAATAACTATATTTTAAAATATGGAACATGTATATCATAAACAATTGTTAAAAATAAGAAATATATATTTCCATATATGTGTGCATATACTACATGAGTAAATATATGTTCAATATATTTTTACACATGCAGTACCATATCTGATTTATATATTATAAAGTGTGTTACTGAATATAAAATTACATATATTGTGATTTATAAGTAAATATATTGTCATATTTTTCAGTATATCTTTATGTATTATTCAGTATTTTGTAATATATTTACACAATATATTATTCTGTGTAATTTCTAATATACTGTTATGTCATGTAATATATTGATCATTCACATATTAGGAAATATATTTTCTTTACGGAAGGGAAGACGATACTTGAGTAGCAGGGCTCTGTTACCAAACTAAAAGTAAACTCAACAGAAGTAACAGAACCCTAACCCGGGGGAAGATCAAGACTTGTAGCCTAGTGCTGTGAGCAGTGGCTCGCTGGTTTGAAGCAGTGAACCATCTCACAGTGAGTGGGGGAGTGAATGTGTGAAGAGGAGGAAGCTAGCAGCAGGTTTTGCTGAGCGATAACTGGATAACAGTCAGCCTACCTCTTTTCTGCCTTCTACAGCATTGCCAAAGAGGGAAAACAGGCTGGCAGGGAGTCGACTGACTGTGCTGTAATCTTATTGGTGGCTGTGCACCTTATGCCTGGCTCACACTACAGGATTTTTAAAATCCTAACCGATTATGAAATCTGGTTGCAGCACACACATACGGAGAATCTTTGCAGATTATCTTCCCTCAAATCTTAAACATACACACACTACAAGATTTGAAAATCGCGGCGCATCACACACTACAAGATGTTGCTAAGATTATCGTGCCAGAGGGAGCGCCTCACGAGATCTAGAGAAGATGCAGAAAAGCAGATGTAAACAAAATGGATACTGTAGCACGACAACTCGCTGTATCGATACTCATTGTTTGTAGTGAGAAAAAACAAAAGCGGAAGAGCAAACGATTGTGGATGAGAAAATGGTTGGGGAGACGTGGTCAACACGGATTGCCAGTTCTTCAGCGAGAATTGGAGGTAAGAATTTAACTACCAGTATTACTATCTTTTAAAGGTGGCGTGTTTGAATTTTTACCGTTATAGCGCTAATGGCTGGCTAGTTCAAAAGCGATATTGTCACCTGTTGCAATGTAGAACTGTGCTGTAAAATGAAAATAAATTGAGTTATTATGAAGAAAAGTGTCTACATATTCTAATATAGAGACAGGATATGTGACTGCTGAGCAACAAGATTGATTAGGAGTGTGTAGCTGTAACTGTGGTGACCAATATATTCACTGAATGTAACGTTAAAACCTGGTTCTATCTATCTATCTATCTATCTATCTATCTATCTATCTATCTATCTATCTATCTATCTATCTATCTATCTATCTATCTATCTATCTATCAATTATTTGCATTATACATTACTTATGATTATTAGTATTGTTATTATTACTAGTGGGACTCAAAATGTCTATGTGAAGGGTATGTTTTTAAATATGGCAAAGGGTAAGCTTATTTAAAATATGATTTTTGTTTTCATGTATAATATTAGTTGGAGGACAGGTCAGGCTTCAGGGAGCTGTTGCGGATGACACAACTTTGGCAGGCCTCATCAGCAGCAACGATTAAACGCTCTACAGAGAGGAAGTGGCACAGCTGGCGAAATGGTGTGGTGCTAACAACCTGTCCCTTAATGTGAGTAAGACAAAAGAGGTTGTGATGGACTACAGGAGAAACTCTGTTGACCACCCCCCACTGACCATCGACGGCTCAACCGTGGAGAGAGTCGGCAGCACTAAATTCCTGGGGGTGCACATCTCAGAGGATCTCACCTGGACCACCATCGTCACATCACTCAACAAGAAGGGACAACAGCGCCTCCACTTTCTCCGCCGGCTGAAAAGGGCAAGTCATCCGCCATCCATCCTCACCACTTTCTACAGGAGCACCATTGAGAGTGTGCTGACCACCTGCATCACTGTCTGGTATGGGAACTGCAGTGCTGCTGACCACAAGACCCTACAACGGACAGTGAACACTGCCGCAAAGATCATCGGTGCCCCTCTCCCCTCCATCCTGGACATTTTCCTTGCATGATGCTCCAGCAAGGCCTCCAGCATCGTGAAAAACCCCACCCACCCCTCCTACAACCTCTTCCAGCTCCTACCATCAGGTAGAAGGTACCGGAGTATCAAAGCTCGCTCTTTCAGATTGCTCAACAGCTTTTTTCCCCAGGCTGTGAGAGCTCTTAACTCCAATCTCCCTGTCCCCCTCTGACCCCCCACCCACCCAACTCATTAAAGGGGTGGTTGATTGCGATTTCACTTTTTTCATTTTAAATAGTGTGTAATGTTGCTGTTGGTGCATGAACACTATCTGCAAAGTTGCTGCGCTGAAAGTTCAACGTAAGCAGAAATATCGTCTTTTAAAAATCAGGAAGTTTAATGCCTACAAAAACAACTCAAATGGGACTACAACGAGATACTTCCCGGGTTTTATACGTAACAAACCCATAAATGTACATCAACCCTCGCTCCGGAACATGCAAAAAAGGGGGCAAGGCCATGTTCTGCGGCTTTGTCGAAGAGGAAGAGTTATAGTGGAGAGCTGTAGCCATGCCGTCGAAAGTGTGTTATTTTCACCCAGCTGTCAGGTCTGTGTTCGGGCTTCCTACGGACGCTGTAGTTCATCAACAATGGTTAAAATTTATGTTTGATTATGTTCCTGACAATTACAATCGTAACTTAGCTCTCTGTGCTGCGCATTTTACGGAAGACAGCTTCCAGAATCTACACGAGTTCAATGCCGGATTCAACCAGAAACTATTACTAAAACATGGAGCAGTTCCAACTTTAAAACCAGAGGCAGCAGTTGTTGGGCCACAACCTGTAAGTAAGATTTAATAATTTTAAATGTATTTGCATGTATAATTTCAGACGTAATGTTTTAGTTTTATCAAGGACGTAAACAAATGCCAACGCTGGCTTTAGTAGCCAGTTAGTTATGCTATTTCGTTTGTCTATGACAAACGCGTACAAACATTTTGGACCCGAATTTGGAATTATGTACTAATTTTGTAAATGTATTTTCCATGTATAATTTATGACGTAATTTTTCATGTAATTACTCAGTCATGTATTCAGTTGTATTAAATGTTTAATCAGGAGAAAACCGTATCTCAAAAGCTAACAAACAGCAGTTGCATTTTCAAGTAACAGCGTATCGAAATTCTTTGAGAGAATAATAATAAAAAAAAATGTACCATTCAAAAACGTATTGTAAGAGCCGTGTTTGCGGAGGTTCTGCTTGACTCTCTTCATTACCGCTTTCTGGGTCTGATTCTGGCTCAAACTGATACGGCAATATTGACACAATTATTTACATTTGACCGGAGCACATGCAACTGTTGCCCGTAAAGGTAATGGGCGTGAAGTTTCCGGACAATGTACAGTACGCAGTTTAGCCAATCACAACACACCGGCTCAACTAACCAATCAGAGCCCATTGCCTGTTTCTGAGGGAGTGGTTTCATAGAATCAGGAAGTCAACCGGTCGTTCAAATGACAGAGGAGAAAGCGGCTTACAATAAAGGTAAAATTTATGAAAAATAAGGCGTTTTTTAACAAACGAAACACGAAGACATGTTATATTGCACCCCAAAAACACAATCAAGCAAAGAAAAAAAGCAGTAAACCACCCCTTTAATACAGTTGACAACTTTTCCTAAGTGCAATTCTGAGTGTGCTACACACAGGTGAGTGGGCTATACAAATCACCTGTAGTAACGCACTCACCCCACTATATGCACACTAGTCATTTTCTATGAACACTCCCTGCTACAAAGACTCAATAAGAACATGCTTACTTGAGCATTGCACTACAAAATAATGTTTACTTGAGCATTGCACTACAAATCTTTTTGCACTATGCACTGCTTCCCACAAAATCTCTCTTTAATCTGCACAACAATTTAATGTACGAAATATATATACAATTGTTTTGTTTTTTTTTGCACAATTTTATGTACAGTATATATGTAAAGTTCTTGTACAGTCGCAGTTTGCATATGTCTAGGCAACTAGGTATAGTAGTTATAGTATTTATAGTATATGTATAGTCAGATGCTCTGTTTTTTTTCTTATACTTGCATTGTTGTATGTTTATCTTATCTTTAACTAGTATGTAGCACCGTGGTCCTGCGAGACACAACATTTTGTTCCACTATATGTCCACACATGTAGCAGAATGTCAATAAAGCTCAACTTGACTTGACTTGACTTGAAGATGAGACGGGCAATTACGGCCAGGGAGAGGCTCTCTTTGACCCTTAGATTCTTGGCAACAGGTTTGTATATATAACAAATGTACAGGTTTGTCTCTTATGTTTTCATTTTACAGTAATGTTTACTTTCTTCTGTTGAAGGTGAAAACTACAAATCAGTTTTCAGTACAGAATTGGGGCTACTACTGTATCTGATATAGTAAAACACACGTGTGCAGCCCTACATCAAGTCTTGAAAGATGATTTTGTAAAGGTTAGAAATCCTTAATATTTTTATCATTAGTATCACAACAGCAAAAATTCTGGCACAGAGTATGTAAAAATATGAAGATAAGCAGTTTAATACGAAAAAGAGTTCATAATGACAAACTAAACATTTTATAAGTATGCTTTACTGGGGAGAATTGATTGTACATTTTAGTTCATGCTGAAATGGGTGGGCTAAGTAGGGTTATTAAAACGTGTGTGGGGAGGGTGACTTGAATTCATATTTAGAAATTCAGTACAGGTTGAGACACAATAGTTACTGTAGGAGATTAATTGTCAAGAAACCTCTCATGTTAACTGTTGTAAATAAATCTATTGTAATGCTTTTATATTTGCAGACACCAAAATCAGAGGAGGAATGGCAAGCAATTGCCAAGAACTTTGTGAAGAAATGACTGTTTCCACATTGTCTGGGTGCCCTTGATGGCAAACACATCTATATCCAGCTCCCAGCCCACAGTGGGAGTATGTGGCACAATTATAAAGGCAGATTTTCTGTCCTCATGATGGCAGCTGTAGATGCCAATTATAAATTCATTTACATTAGTGTTGGCACTCAGGGCAGGGTCTCAGATGCTGGCCTTTTTGCCCATTCTGATCTGAAGAAAGCACTTGACCAGGGTCTCCTGAATGTTCCTCCTCCAGAAAAGATTTCCGGTTATGAAATTGTGCTACCCTATATGTTTGTGGGGGATGAGGCGTATCCTCTGAGAATGGACCTTATGAAGCCTTACCCCTTCAGGCAGCTGGACCACAACCAGAGGGTCTACAACTACCGGCTCTCACGGGTGCGCAGAGTTGTAGAAAATGCATTTGGCATTCTCGCCAATAGGTTTAGAGTGTTCCGTTCCACAATCCTGCTTCAGCCAGAGAGTGTCACCAAGATCACCCTAGCGTCAGCATGCCTCCACAACTTCCTCTGTTACCCCCTTTCCACCAGCTGGAACTAGGTGCTAGTTCAGAGCCAGTGCTATAGCCGGTTCTTAGTTGGTTCGACTGGCGAGCCCTTTAAGAACCGGTTGCTTTTCCACAGGCTAGAGAGCAAATACAGAGCCAGGTCTTACGTCACAATACATTTCATGTTTCGGTTCACTAGCGCGGCACAACAGGCTTGTTCGAGGTGCATCAGCGCCACGCAGACCGATCGATCGATCGGCACACAACGCACTAAAGCACCGCGAGAGCGATCCAAAAGCATAAAGAGCAGTCTGCTTTCCAGTCGCTCCCGCAGCACCCCGATGCCTCACACCGAACGGTCCTCGCAGCGCCGATCCATCCCGAACAAGCCTAAACAAACTATCAGCAATGGTGGACGTTGCGTTGCTATTGATGTTCATGGCTTTGCGAACCTACATCGGCATCCAAACATGGCGACTCAAACGTGTTCGCGTTTAGCTGCTATTTCAAATATGGTGGTACAAGTTTCTGTTTGTCTTGTTGGTCACAGTAACCCCGCCCCCAGCCCCTGACGCAAGCGGTTCTTTCTTCTAGCCCAGCAATGTTTTGGTGCTACTTACAAACCGCTTTTCCTGGTTCGGAGCTGGTGCTTTGGGTGTCGAAAAACAAAGAACCGGTTTGAAACTAGGCTCTGGCTCCGAACCAGCACTGGAACTGCCTTGGTGGAAAAGGGGTATGTGATCGCCGTTCAGAGGCCTACATGACACCAGCACTGGCAGACTGGGAGGATGTAGACCACAGTGTCAACGAGGGAGCATGGAGGAGAGATGGTCTGAGGGCCATGCAATGTGTGCCAGCTGAAAGGTCACGGAACCCTAATCTTGCTGCTAAGCAGCAACGTGACCTTCTGAAAGATTACTTTGTGTCACCTGCTGGCCAGGTGCCATGGCAAGAAAAGTACATTTAGAAAATTGGCAAAAAGAAGTGTTTGCTAGTTGTAGTTTAGTGATGTATGTAATGTACATAGTTATCATATTACATCATTTATATCCATTTTCCTTTGTTGATTTGTTGGTTGTGATTTTAAAATACTTTACTATTTGATTCTGCTGCACTGGATTTTGATGAGATTTTTCATGTTTACAAGTTTTAAATTAAAAAAATAAAGACAGCATTCATGATCACATTTCAGTTGTTTATTCAAGTATTTCCAACATAAAGGATTGAAGTGCCAACTTAATATTTTAAAACATTCATTCATACAAAACACATACAACCGTTTTAACAGCAACTTAAAATTACATTACTCTTGTAATGTATACATATGGCAAAGTAACCAATCAACAAATTAGAAATCTGTATTTGAAAATGTGTGCATGTGTATAACGTACAGCATTTCTAAAAAAATATGCAACTACTCTTCCTATTCTTCTAGCATCCTCAAAAATTTCTGAGGCTGAACTGGGCCCTGAGGAGGCATGTGCTGATGGTAGTGTTGAGGTGTCTGTGTGTATAGAGGGGTTGAGGTGGGCATTTGTGTAGGTGTGAGAGGTGAATATATGGGCAGTGGCATGTGCGAGGATGATGAGGAACTAGATTGGTTAGCCTCCAGGGCCTCAAACAAAGCATTCATTATTTTTCTTTTTACCCCGGTCTGTATGCTTGTATTTTTTATTAACCTGAGCTCCACAGCAACCCGGTTTCCAAAGGAGCTGCATGCATCTGGCGGGGCAGAACTGAAGCAGACATCTGTTGTAACAGCTTCAGTTTTGGTTTAAAGGTCTGTGTTTAAAGGTTTTAAGTTATCATTAAAAATCAATTTGCCAATGAAGAAAATTAATGGAGTTTTTACTTTTAGAAACCAACTGTTGGACTCAATTTTAGGACTAACTAACTTCAACTAATCATAAATAGTTACAACATTCAACATAACAATACTATATTAATAGCATCATATAACAGTAACTGGAGCCTTAATTCATTATTATCACATTTGGAGTGCACACTGAATTTAGTAGTCTGTACATTTAATACACACTCTAAAATATGGATAAACCCAGCGATTGGGTTGTTTTCTACCAACAGTTGGGTTAAATGTTTAACCCTACCTCTGGGTCAAAAACAACCCAATCGCTATCACGGATCTGCCTGCTTTTCACCAGTCACGTCACTCACACACCTGTTTCTACCTGCCACTGATCACGCTCACCTTCTCCTCATCATGTCCCTCGTTATCTCCTCCTATAAGGACACACACCGCTAAACACTCGACGTCTGGTCTCGTTAATGCAAAGAGGACTGCTAAAGCCTTAGTCACTGCATCTTCCCGTGTACTTATCTGCTATTGAACTTACCTGCTCTCCCTGCTCCTAGGAACTCCAGTGAGTCTGCTCCTGTGATCCCCGTGTGTCTGCTCCAGTGATCTCCTTGTGTCTGCTCCTTGTCTGTGGTGTGTGTCTCCTCCGATCTTCTGTGTTCTCTGCTGCTCCTGTGGAATCAAAGTTTCAAGTTCAAGCTCCGTCGTCTCATTCAAGAATTGCCAAGTCGTTCACTCACAAGCTATCTCCGTCATCTGCTCATCTGTTGATTAATAAATATCTCATTAACCAGCTCCCTGTCTTGTCGTACTTATGTAACAGAAGACCGGACCGTAAAACAGACGATCAACAGGATGGAGGACAGAATGAAAATCTTTTCCCTGGTCAATTCGTTTTCGGATCCTCTGGAATTTACAAGAGCATTCATACCCATCGCCCTCTCTAGTTCCCTGGAGGTTCAAGATCTCAAGACCCTGTTCCGGCTCGGGATCATATTCAATCGTCCCATGAAGCTTCCAGGCACCTCCAATCTAAATTGGAAGGAAAAGGTCATCCGGTGTCTGGAGTTTCTTCGATCCCGAGTCGGAGAGCCTCCCGAGATCGTCCCTGATGATGGCTGCAGCCCACGTCCCCTGGTTATCCCGCGAGCCCGAAAATGGGTTTCAAACCGTGCCGACCTAAGAGCGGAAGTACGAGACCCACCTATGACATCAGTTCGATTGGCGCTGAAGTCTGCCTCCCGTCCCCTGTGCTTGGCTCCAAGGTCAAAGCCACTCCTCAGCCCGGAAACTAGGACTGTGGTTTCTCCAGGCCCATTACCACCATCCGCGGCTCTCCCGTGTCTGCCGCCGTCAGCGGTAAACCCAAGCTTTCCGCCGTTCGCAGCCAGCCGAGAATCCGCGCCGCCAGAGAAACCCAGAGACTCCGAGCTTACCGAGCACTCCCTTGAATCCGCGCTGCAAGAGCGCCCCCGAGAATCCACGCTGCCTGAGCGCTGCAGAGAATTCACGCTTCCCGAATCCAGTTCTCAAGGCACGGCCAGGAGTGCTGATCCCGAACATCGAGAATCCTGTTCTCAAGCCACGGCCAGGAGTGCCGATCCCGAACCCCGAGAATCCAGTTCTCAAGCCACGGCCAGGAGTGCCGATCCCGAATCCAGTTCCCAGACCACGGCCAGGAGTGCCGATCCCGAACCCTGAGAATCCAGTTCTCAAGCCATGGCCAGGAGGGCCGATCCCGAACCCCGAGAATCCAGTTCTCAAGCCACGGCCAGGAGTGCCGATCCCAAACCCCGAGAATCCAGTTCCCAGGCTACGGCCAGGAGTGCCGATCCCAAACCCCAAGCATCCAGTTCTCAAGTCATGACCAGGAGTGCCGATCCCGAACCCCGAAAATTCAGTTCTCAGCCCACGGCCCGAAGCACCGGTTCCGAACCCCAAGAATCCAGTTCTCAAACCACGGCCAAGAGTGCCGATCCCAAATCCCGAGAACCCAGTTCCCAGACCACGGCCAGGAGTGCCGACACCGAATTCCGAGAATCCAGCTCTCCAGAGCCCCTGCTGGTCCCGTCCTACTCTTCTGCGTCTCCGCTGGTTCCGCCCAGCTCTCCTCCGTCTCCGCTGGCTCCATCCAGCTCCACGCTTCCCGAGCACCCTCAAGTGTCCGCACTGCAAGAGCGCCCTCAAGTGTCCGCGCTGCAAAAGCATCCTCCTGCGTCTCCGTTGGTCCCGTCCAGCTCTCCTTCGTCTCCGCTGGTTCAGTCCAGCTCCGCGCCTCCCATGCGCCCTCAAATGTCCGCGCTGCAAGAGCACCCTCCTGCATCTCCGCTGGTCCCGTCCAGCTCCCCTTCGTCTCCGCTGGTTCAGTCCAGCTCCGCGCCTCCCGTGCGCCCTCAAATGTCCGTGCTGCAAGAGCGCCCCCAAGAGTCCGCTCCTCCTGAGCCTCCCAAAAGACCCGCTCCTCCCGAGCGTCCCACAGGGAACTTCCCCAAGAATTTTTTTTGGGGGGGCTATATAGCCACGGTCCGGGTGGCCAGGCCAGAGGCCAAGGCCACAGAGCTCCCTGATCCGCCATGGCCATCAAAGCTCCCTGATCCGCCATGGCCATCAAAGCTCCCTGATCCGCCATGGCCATCCAAGCTCTCTGATACGCCATGGCCATCCAAGCTCCCTGATCTGCCATGGCCATCCAAGCCTCCTGATCCGCCATGGCCTCCCGTGTCTCCTGTCCTGCCATGGCTCCCCGAGTCTCCTGTCCCGCCATGGCTCCCCGAGTCCCTGGATCCGCCCTGGAGGCTTCCCTTGTGTCCCTGCCCTACACCGACCTCCAGGGCGCCCACCTCCCCTCCCCGATGTAATTTTTACGGTGCGGGACGCACCTTCCGGGAGGGGGAGGTAATGTCACGGACCTGCCTGCTTTTCACCAGTCACGTCACTCACGCACCTGTTTCTACCTGCCACTGATCACGCTCACCTGCTCCTCATGTCCCTCGTTATCTCCTCCTATAAGGACACACCGCCAAACACTCGACGTCCGGTCTCGTTAATGCAAAGAGGACTGCTAAAGCTGCTACAGCCTTAGTCACTGCATCTTCCCGTGTACTTATCTGCTATTGAACTTACCTGCTCTCCCTGCTCCTAGGAACTCCAGTGAGTCTGCTCCAGTGATCACTGTGTGTATGCTCCAGCGATCCCCGTGTGTCTGCTACTTGTCTGCGGTGTGTGTCTCCTCCGATCTTCCGTGTTCTCCGCTGCTCCTGTGGAATCAAAGTTTCAAGTTCAAGCTCCGTCGTCTCATTCAAGAATTGCCAAGTCGTTCACTCACCTGCTATCTCCGTCATCTGCTCATCTGTTGATTAATAAATATCTCATTAACCATCTCCCTGTCTTGTCCTACTTGCGTAACAATCGCTGGGTTGTCCATATTTCACCCAGTGCTGGGTTGTATTTAACCCAGAATTTTTTAGAGTGCAGTGGTATACACAGTGTATCCTTCAAACGTTATACATTTTTCATGTTATTTTCACAGCCATATCTGTTAAAACAGAACACAACAAATAATCCCTATGGAATATAATGCAAAAGTTCTCCAAATCTACCACTGGAGAAGGCATCATTTCTGTTAGAATTCAATCACTCAATCACTGTTTGCGGATACCTTTGCAATAAATGAGAAGCACCATAAACTAAATCCTTCCTGTTGCACAATTCTCTTATAAAATAGCATTTTTATGTAAATTATTTTGTAATCCAAAATTAATGTTCGATGGCAAATATGTTGAGGATTAGCCAATTGGGTGTCGATTCATTAAATAATATGCATTTGTTTTGGGGGGGGGGGTTGTTGCACAAAAGCTCTTTATTCAATTCAATGTAGTGAACCCTATCCTCCACTGGCAAAAAAATAAATAAAAATCTCTGTATACTATACAACTGTATACCTATGCCAGCAATTGTTAAGTGTATTGACTATTTTTGTTTAAATATTTTTATTTGGATTAAAATCTTCTGTGATAACACTTTTTAAATAAAAAAAAATAAAAATAAAACGGCCTAATTTACATAATCTTTTCTTTGTGACACACTTAATACTGAAACTGTTTAGGTGTGACATGCTGTGTCAGAAATTACTCACTTCAATTACTATTTTTAAAAGGTCTATTGCAACCAATAATTTCAGGAAACTCTTTTCATTTTTGTTTGAAATATATATCAGGCAGTCAGTATGCAAGCCGTTTGAGGCTGAAAATAACAACCCCGTGGCCCTAGGTGAGAAATCAAGCAGTGTCAGGAATGCTGCTCCTTACACTGAGATAACAAACTGGACAGTGTTTAAAGTTTCATCCCTGCCTGCTGCAACCTTCTGAGAATTGCGCTAGTATGATGTCCAGCTGCTTGTGCTGTACTGTCAAACCTTCAGGACCCTTTTTTTCACTGGTGGACTGGTGGTCACCAGAATGTGTGCCAAGACAGAAATATAGCGTTCAGCGTCAGTTCAGGCAGGCCGCGTAGTCAAGCTCCGCTATCAGCTGATATCCATCTAGACCTACAGCTGATCTGATTCCTAAGCACTCAATTGGTCCCTATCAAACAGGGCGCCGTATTTAAAGTCATTCTTCAGTGTGCCTGCTTGGCTGCTTCCTCTGCATTGCTTGCAAGAGCGCAGCTTCTGGCAATAAAGATGCGATTTTTCGTATATTTTGCTGTACTCACCCAACTGCTGACCATGTCTACTGCCGCAAATGATGAAGACCAATGGCCAGTCGAATCCATCGAAGAAACACAGCATCAAATCAAGCAAGCAGAGGAAGCCATTCAAGACGAAAGCAACGCCTCTGTCCGTCGAAGCTCTCGTCTGGCAACTAAACCATGTAACGTTAGTCCTCCCAGCATCATTGACTGGCCACTGCCGAAGTTACTGGAAACTTTATATAGACACGATATCCCGGCTCCAACTGGAGCTACGCATAAGGAACTGTTTGCTTTGCTCTGTGAAAAAATTGACGTCCCAGCAGTAGATCTTCCTCCTCCTCCTCCATTCTCCAGCAGGAAACAGGCGCAGAAGAGAAAGAACCTCGACACGGCTTCCACTCCAACCGATGTTGCACCAAAGCGGGCAGGTGTTTCAGCCGTCTCAACCCGAGCAGTCTACTCTTCTTCAGTTCAAAGCAACGACCCAGTGTTGTCAGCGTTGTCCAACATTCAGTGTTCGCTCTCCGACATGAACTCCAGAATTCAGGCTCTGGAGTCCGGCTCAACTTCTAGGTCCTCGGCAAATCTTCTCTTCCCCGGCCAGTCTTCCGAGAACTCCTCATCGGCCACGGTACGGCTGCCCGTGTTTACTCAGCAGCAGGATGATGACGTCATCAATTCAGTGACTATACCACGGAGAACGATGGGAAGTGCAGTTCCCGTGTCTACAGGCTCTCCATTCTTTCCGCCAGCGGCTGCGATTTCTCATCAGTTAAGAAGCCAAATCATCGCAGGTAATGATGTCAATCTAGTTAAAATATTGCTGTGCTCAGAAATGAGTGAGAAGCGTGTTGTTGATTGCGGCGATGTGTCTGTCATGCTTAAAGAGAGCGATCACCGGCTTTCAAAAATTTTAACACTAGCTGAATTTAACGTGGCATTTGGAGTTTACAGAGACGTCATATGTGAAATCTATCCGTCTCGTAGAGCCGAGCTGGACACATATTTAGCAATTATTTCTGACTTGGCTTTGACTTATGGAGGAACTCTCTTCTACGACTATCATAAATCATTCTCTGCAAAAGCTGCTATGTTTATTCAACGTTTTAATCAGAGACTGGACTGGTCAGTAGTCAACTTAACCCTCATAAGCAGACATTTCACTGGTCATCAAGCTCTCTCCTGCTCGATTTGTGGCTCTCATTCTCACATCTATGCCCAAAATCTGTGTCTCCTCCACCTTCTAAGCCTGGCTTTCAAACTGTTGACTCTAAGGTAACACCATTTGCTACTCCATTGTGCTATAATTTTAATGAAAATGTTTGCAAATTCTATAATTGTAAATATGTTCATGCTTGTAGTTACTGCGGGGACAGCCACCCAAAATCTGTGTGCCCAAGACGAACCCGTTTTTTGAAAAAGGAGAAAAAGAAATAAAGCCATCAACCCCAATCAATGTTCCAAAGCTGGGACAGGCACTGAAAAATCATCCTAACCGCTGCTTCGTCAATTATTTAATAACGGGATTTATCCAAGGTTTTTTTGCAGGATTATTATGGTTGCCTAATCATTCTTTTTCCTGTTGTAATTTGCTTTCTGCTGTAAAGGAACCTGAAATCATCGATTCTTTGTTGGAAAAGGAAGTTAAGAAAGGATTCATGATCGGGCCTTTTGATAAGTCTCCATTCTCAATTTGTCGGATTAATCCTATAGGGATCGCTACTCGGAAATATTCAGGAAAGAAGCGCTTAATAATTGACTTGTCTGCCCCCCATAATGGCGCTGCTCAAAGTATCAACAGTCTTATTCCTCTAGCTCCGTTTTCTCTGTTTTACGCAACTGTTGACGATGCAATTAAATTCATAAAAATAGCAGGTAGGGGTGCATGGCTCACAAAGGCAGATATTTCAGACGCCTTCAAAGTTATGCCTTTACATCCATCGCAGTGGCATTTATTTGGCGTTAAATGGAGGGAAAAATTATATTTTTCGGTTAGGCTCACTTTCGGCTGTCGCAGTAGTCCAAAAATATTTGATACACTATCAGAGGCACTATGTTGGATTCTCCTTAATAACTGCAAATTACCGCACGTGCTCCATCTTTTAGACGATTTTCTGCTTGTGGACCATAAAAATGCAAAGCCAGATAGATGCATTTTGGCGTTAAAACACACTTTCGCCGATTTAGGTGTTCCCCTTTCGGAGGAAAAAACTCTAGGCCCTCTTAAAGTTATTGAGTTTTTAGGCATTACATTAGATTCTAACTTAATGCAAGCCTCGTTGCCTCTTGAGAAATTAAATCGCATTAGAGAAATCATGAGAAATGCTCAGATGTCAATTTCTTTTTCAAAAAGAGATTTGCTTTCTCTACTAGGCCATCTTAATTTCGCAATGCGTATAATTCCACAAGGCAGATCTTTTATTGCTAGACTCCTCGATCTATCCAAATCAGTTAAAGATCTTAAGGACATAGTTACTTTAGATGCAGGCTGCAGATCAGATCTCAGGTTCTGGTCTTTGCTCCTTGAAAATTGGAATGGCATTTCCTTTTTTCATTATGATGATCTGGAGTCTTCTGCAGCCCTTAAATTGTATACAGATGCTGCGCCTTCTGTCGGTTTTGGGGGGGTTTTCAATGGTCATTGGTTTGCTAGTAAATGGCCAAAGGAGCTGCTATCCGTGCCCGATAATAACATGTCCACCGCTCTGTTGGAATTATATCCCATAGTGATAGCTTGTATTCTGTGGGGCAAACAATGGTCTAGAAAACAAATTCTGTTTTTTTGCGACAATGAGGCAACTGTTAATATTATTAACAAAGGTCGCTCATCAGTTCCATTTATTAACAGATTCGTAAGGCGCCTTACTTGGTTATCGGTCATGAATAACTTCATTTTTCGTGCTGCTCATATTCCAGGCTTAAACAATCAAATTGCTGATTCTCTTTCTCGATTTGAATTTCAGAAATTCCACCTCCTGTGTCCAGGTTCAGCGTCAGCCAGCTTGGTGTGCCCTCCTTTCAGCCAAACTGTGATAGATTAGACATGACCCTTAAATCTTATTTACATTCAGCAGCAAAGTACATGCGCAGTGGTCTAGCAACATCGACATAAAAAATGTACGACACTGCTTGGTCTCATTTTAGTTCTTTCTGTACCACCTTCTCTGTAGATATACTTCCCGTCAATGTTTCATATGTTAGTGCTTTTATAGTACACTGTTTTGAGTCCCGAAAAATGCAGCCTTCATCCATCAAAAGTATAATCGCTGGCATCCAATTCCACCTGCGCTGCTTGGATCCATCCACCATCAGCTTGCTCGAAAACTCATCAATTCGTCTCCTGCTTAATGGACTTAAAAAAGAGATACCAAAAGGCAATGATCATCGTCTCCCTCTCACACTTCCACTTTTAAAAAATGTAATATCACGTCTGCGAGAGGGATGCTTTGGGATTTATTCTGATATGTTGTTAGAATCTGTTTTGCTTACGGCTTTCTATGGCTTTCTCAGAGGTGGCGAGTTTTCAACGCGCACAGATTCCTTTAATCCGTCACATGACCTCACTATATCTGATGTTTCAATATTTTCTCACCACTTCACCCTATTTCTAAAACACTCAAAAACTGATAGAAATAGAGAAGGATCTATTGTTTATGTTTCTGAAACTAACTCTGCTTTTTGTCCTCTGTCATCTATGTTGGCTTATCTGAGGAGTCGTTCTCAAGCTCATCCGGAGGATCCATTATTTACAACGGAGGAGGGAAAGCCTATGTCTAAAGCTTGGTTTGCATCCCGTTTCCGCTTGCTTTGTGAATGCTGCGGGCTTCCCCCAGAGCGTTATTCGGCTCATTCATTGCGCATAGGGGCGGCTACAACTGCAGCTTCCTCTACTCCCGTTTCTACCCTAAAAGCTATGGGAAGATGGTCTTCGACAGCTTATGAATGGTACCTCCGGCCAGATACTCAAGCCATCCTTAAGGCTCAGAAAGCTATGAGTGATGCTTGTAATCTGTAGTTGAAATAAACATTGCTTCAGTTACAAATAGGCTTATTTGTTTTATTTACAACCTTATTAGCTCTAGCTTCATTCCTCTTGCTAGCTTCACGTAGATCTATTGGCTCATTCTTTTCAACTAAATGAGATTGGCTTTTTGAAACGCTCATTTAATCCTCTGCTGGCTCTTCGATTTAGCAAGAAGAGCCAGGGATGATTGCCGGTATGGTCTGTTTGGGGGGGATTTGTTTTTTTGCTGCTTTCCCAGTAAATGGGAGATGTCCCCAAAAGCTGCTGCTGTTCCCTGACTAGCTTTCATGGAGCTCATGAAAGTGATGGGTAACTCAGAACAGAGCCATACCGCCAAATGTAACTTTAACATAATGCAAATAAAAATTTGGATATTTGACAATGTCTGTTATTTTTTGACTCAAGTGGTCCTGACTGAAATATAGCGTTCAGCGTCAGTTCAGGCAGGCCGCGTAGTCAAGCTCCGCTATCAGCTGATATCCATCTAGACCTACAGCTGATCCGATTCCTAAGCACTCAATTGGTCCCTATCAAACAGGGCGCCGTATTTAAAGTCATTCTTCAGTGTGCCTGCTTGGCTGCTTCCTCTGCATTGCTTGCAACCCTCCTCCTCCCCTAGCTCCTCCCTTAACTTCTGTTTAACTTAATCAGTGTCATTCTGTTGTCATTGATGCATGCTCTGTTCTCAATGGGGGGATTTGTTTTTTTGCTGCTTTCCCAGTAAATGGGAGATGTCCCCAGAAGCTGCTGCTGTTCCCTGACTAGCTTTCATGGAGCTCATGAAAGTGATGGGTAACTCAAAACAGAGCCATACCGCCAAATGTAACTTTAACATAATGCAAATAAAAATTTGGATATTTGACAATGTCTGTTATTTTTTGACTCAAGTGGTCCTGACTGAAATATTGTTGACAAAGGACTTCCATTTTATTAGACTCTTTGTCACTGTCAGTAGTTTCATTTACTGTTTTCAAGCACTCCCAGCCAGTGTCATACCTGGTGCTTTCATAGATAAATGTTAAAAAATGATTACAATTATTATGTAAAGGAATAGTAAATACACAGATACATTGTATCTGCTTTCATTTACTGGGACCTTTGGAACTGTAACCAAAGTATCCTTTCAGTCTCTTGAGCATAACTGTAAATCCGCTTTGTAATAGTGCTACTACACATTTGCGGAGGTTATTGACACATTCAATACATGTTCTTCACTGTTCACTGAAAGTATTTATAGCATTGCTCATCTTAGGCTCCCTCAATGTGTTAAACATCTGTCAAAGCCACGTCATGGTATATAACTTGCACCTCAAACCGTTGACACCAATTTTCACACAATCATTGTACGGAAAGACAGGTTAGAGAAACAACATATTTTATACTATGGTTTTTGCTTTTAATATGTTTAAAAATAACAATATTGTACATTTTTTAAGACATTAAAGTTACAATTCTAGGCTATTGTTCTTGTTAAATGATAAAGAAATTTTACACCAAAAATGGATTGACAGAAATATTAACATTTTCTTTTGTCACTATAGATCATGGGGCAGTTCCAGATTTGCCGTGTTGTTTTCTTGACATTCCTTCTCATGACCATTTATGGACAGGATGATACAGGTGTATCAAAAGAGTGTGAGGATGCTCCCTTTGTTCCAGGACACAATCTCGCTGGAGAAGGATTTGATGTTGTGACCCTGGAGCGAAAAGGTACTTATGTGATCAACACAGAAACATGGGATTTAGGAAACGGCACTTGTAAATTGAAACCAAACAAGTACATGGATGGAATAAAACAGAAGCTACCAGCAGCAGTTGTGTTCTGGAGGACCTTGCCAAAGTGTTCAATGAAAGTCTCCAGTCAGGTCTTTGAATCAAGTGAAGCAGTGGTCAATGATTCATCATCAGCACTCTCGGTCAGCTGGAAAGTTGGTTTAGATGTGAAGGCTGTTGGAGCTGCGGTTGGAAGCACTCATTCCAGGGAAGCAAAATTTGCAATGACTAAATCAAAAGAAGACAAATACAGTTTCACCAAGCATGAAGTTGTGTGCAGTTTTTACAGGTGAGCGAGCTGGGTTATTTTGCCTTATACTGATAAAAAGATAATGATTATGCAAAGAAATGAAAATATTAATTTGAAACAGTTTCTTCTTTGATCCCACTAAATTTAAATGTTTATTGCTTATTTACAGATATGGTTTAGCTACAAAACCTCCTCTTCATGAAGAGTTTATTGAAGCAATCAAATCACTCCCTGCATCCTACGATCCAGATGCCTACCGCAACCTTATCACCACTTATGGCACTCACTATATCAAAAGTGTCTTGTTAGGAGGGCAAATGAAAGCAGTAACAGCCATCAAAAGCTGTCAAGCAGCAATGAGTGGCCTTACAGATACTGCAGTGAAGGACTGTTTGGATGTAGAAGCATCTGGTTCATATGGTCCAGCAACTGTGAAGGCAGAGGCACATTTTTGTAAAGAAAAGAAAAAGAAGATGGGCAAAAATGAAAAATTCAGCTCCATGTTTAGTGAACGTCAGACAGAGATTATCGGAGGGAACATAAATGGAGAAGATCTGCTTTTTTCTGGTTCATCACACCCAGATTCCCTTAAAAAATGGCTTGAGTCTTTAAAGAGTCTCCCTGACATTGTGCATTACTCTCTGAAACCCCTCCATTTCTTACTGAGTGCTAAACACCCTGCAAGGAAAGGACTAAAAAAAGCTGTTGAAGAATACATCATTCAAAATGCCCTTATGAAGGTTTGCTCTGAGCCTTGCAAGATTGGCATCAAGTGCAGCCCAAGAGACCGATGTGCTTGTGTTTGTGAAAGTAGTCAAGTTATAAAGTCTAACTGCTGTCCAGCTGCAAAAGGACTTGCCACCATGAAAGTCTACAATCTCAGAGCCAAAGGTCTGTATGGAGATAGATATACACAAACAGATGGCACTGTAACTGTTACATATGACAAACAAATCAAGCGCACTAAGACTATTGATAATAATGATAATCCACGCTGGCCAGAAATATTTGAGTTTGGTCCTATTAAGATCAGAATGGCCAATAAACTAACTTTTGTAGTATATGATGCAGACAGCTCCTGGGACAGCGATCTCCTTGGTAAATGCTCTTTTGATCTTAGAGTTGGAGTTGTAACTGACGCTTGCGTTTTTAAATATGGCACCTTCTTTTTTACCTACGAAGTGAAATGTGCTCCCAGTCTGCAGGGCCCTCAGTGTAATGAATATAAACCTTCCCCAATGGCTGCCCCTCTGGCTGATATTTTCAGCTCAAGAAATGGTGTTCTGATTAAAGATATGCAGAGGCTTGAATTAGCTCTCAATAACTCAGATAAATTCAATTTCAAAAGTACTTATGGAAATCTGATGACACTGTGACCTGCATCTTGAATCCATCATTTATTCATGAAAAATAGCCCCAATATAGCCTAGCAACACTTTCATCTGCTAGAAAAAATTATAATAATATTACATCTGTAACATTTGCTTACTTATTTTCCTATTGCTGTTTTTTCTGTTCTATTTTTGCATTAATAAAGCATTTTTAAAGACAGATCTGTATGTTTCACTCTCTTCTTTCTTTGTTTTTCCTCTGTAAATCTTACAGAATACAAAAGCAACTAACACTGCATTAACTATTTGCAGTGCTGCCACTGCCCCATTTGGCATCATAGACAAACAAAAACAAGAAACTCCACCCTCATTACCAGTGTTGGGGGTAACATATTACAAGTAACACGAGTAACTGTCAGGATTGTGGACTGTTTTGTGTGTGTTTTGCTCCCCGTGTGACCCAGTTTCCCCATGTTAATTGATCCCAGGTGTGTCTCCTTAGTTCCCTGATTATCCTATGTTTAAAAGCCCCAGTCCTTCTATGAATGTTTGTCGGTCGTTGAATTGTCATCCCTGTCCGTGATGTGTTTCCTGTGCCTCCCATGCTCCTAGTTGGATTAAAGATTCTCGTGTTTGTGAATTCCTCGTCTCCGTGTCTCCGTGCTCCCGGGCAGAAGTGTGACAGAACGACCGACCCAAAAAACAGATACCTCTACGTTTACCTTCCGTTTTGTTTTCCGTTTTACCCAGTGTTTTTCTTTCCGTTGTGACCCATGGATCCCTATGTCCGGCCCGAATTCCTCCTCCTCCTGCTGGAGCAGGGGGACCGATCTCTCGAGGACCATACAAGACTGTTCCTGATGTTAGCTAACGCCACCAGCTACCCGGACGACGTGCTCTGCTCTTTCTATCATGGAAGCCTGAACACCGCGTGCAGAGCGCTGTCGTCCGAAGATGGTCCTCGAGAGGATTTCGCCGCTTTTGTGGAGTGGATTCTGGTGAGAAACGGATCGCCTCTCACAGTCTCCTCAGAGGATGATCTCGCCAGAACCACTCCAGACCCAGAGCCCAGCCCACCATCTCCCCACGGTGCGGAGCACCAGCCCGAGCCCACCGATGACGGAGAGCCATTTCCCGCCGCGATCTGCGAGCCAGCGCGAAGCCGAGCGACTGAGCGGATGATCGCCCCGGAAGTAGAGCCCAACCCGTCAGACCAGGTGCGAGAGCCGGCGTCAGTGCCCATCACGAGGGAGCAAGCCGTGGACGGTGTGAGCGCGGAGTGGAGCTCCGCCCCCTGCACCGCGGCTGAGGGTGAGCTGAGGACAAATCTGGGACTGCTGGACAGAGAGGGGGCGTCCGACTTTCCAGTACCGGCTACTCGCAAGTGCCCTCCAGTGCCTGCTCCTCGCAAGTGCCCTCCTGCATCTCCGCTGGTCCCGTCCAGCTCTCCTGCGTCCCCGCTGGTTCCGTCCAGCTCCGTGCTGCAAGAGCGCCCCCGAGAGTCTGCGCTGCCCGAGCGCCCTCCAGTGCCGGCTCCTCGCAAATGCCCTCCAGTGCCTGCTCCTCGAAGATCCCCACCCTCCCACCCGCTCCTGCCTCCTCCACCGCTGTCGTCTGGCAGCCCCCCCGCTCGCCCTCAGCCCTCTATCTGTACGGTGCGAGCCCCGTGGGTCTGCCATCCTCCAGCGTCGCCGGGGCTGGAGTATCCCTTACCTCCGCCTCCAGCCTCCGAGGCCCGGACTCCGCCTCGGCCCGTAGACCCAGTGGCTCCACCTCGGCTCCTAGCTCCCTCGCCTCCACCGTCACCCCTCGATCCACCAGCTCCACCGGGCTCCCTCGTCCCTCCGGCTCCGCCTTGGTCGGGCGTCGACCCGCCATCGCCTCTGGACTCCTCTCCTCTGGCTGCGCCTCGTCGCTCCGTCCCACCGGCTCCGTTGGGCTCCTTCCTCCCTCCAGCTCCACCTTGGTCCTCAGTCGCTCCGGCTCCGCCGCGGATCTCCGGGTCTCCGCCTCCACCTCGGTCACCAGAGCCCTCGGCTCCACCCTGTCCCCCCGGATCCTCGGCATCCCCCTGGCTCGTTGGCTCTCCGTCTCCGCCTCGGGCTCCTCCACCACCTGCTCCGCCGCCGTTGGTCGGCCCCCTGGAGTCGGCGGCCATCCCTCCTCCATGGCTCCTCCCTCCGTCGGCTCCACCTTGGGCCATTTTCACGGCTGTGGCCTGGGTCCAGCTGAGCGCCTCCTGCTCCGGGTCCCTCCTGTCTCTTCCCTGGCTCCTCCCTCCTTCGTTGCCTCCTTGGTCTCTGTCGGCCGGCCCCCTCCTGGATGTCCGTCCTCCTCCTGAGCCGCCTCCCTAGTTCCCACCCGCCCCTCCCCTTTGGATGTTTCAACGGTGCGAGGACGCACCTTCCGGGAGGGGGGCGATATGTCAGGATTGTGGACTGTTTTGTGTGTGTTTTGCTCCCCGTGTGACCCAGTTTCCCCATGTTAATTGATCCCAGGTGTGTCTCCTTAGTTCCCTGATTATCCTATGTTTAAAAGCCCCAGTCCTTCTATGAATGTTTGTCGGTCGTTGAATTGTCATCCCTGTCCGTGATGTGTTTCCTGTGCCTCCCATGCTCCTAGTTGGATTAAAGATTCTCGTGTTTGTGAATTCCTCGTCTCCTGGTCTCCGTGTCTCCGTGCTCCCGGGCAGAAGTGTGACAGTAACGTAATCAGATTTTTTATTTATTTTATTATTTTTTTTTTTTTTTTTGAAGTAACTAGCAAAGTAATGCATTACTTTTTAATTTAGAAGGAAACACATGAGTTACTTTTTCAAATAAGCAACGACAGATACTTTGTTTTCCCATTTATTGACTGACAGCTCTCTTATCCCCATGTTGAGAAAAATCAGGAGTATGTGAATGAATGAATGGCTTTTATATAGCGCTTTATTGTGTATTGCTGTACACCCAAAGCACTTCAATCATGAGGGGGTCTCTCCTCAACCACCAGCAGTGTGCAGCATCCACTTGGATGATGCGACGCCAGCCACAGTACAATGGTGCCAGTGCGTTCACCACACACCAGCTTCAGGTGGAGAGGAGAGAGAGTGATGGAGCCAATTCAATGAATGGGGATTATTAGGAGGCCATGATTGACAAAGGCCAGTAGATGGAATTTGGCCAGGACACCGGGTTACACCCCTACTCTTTTACGAGAAGTGCCATGGGATTTTTAATGACCACAGAGAGTCAGGACCTTGGTTTAATGTCTCATCCGAAGGATGGTGCTTGTTTGACAGTATAGTGTCCCCATCGCTATACTGGGGTGTTAGGACCCACACAGACCACAGGGTGAGCACCCGCTGCTGGCCTCATTTACACTTCTTCCAACAGCAACCTAGTTTTCCCAGGAGGTCTTCCATCCAGGTACTGACCAGGCTCAACCCTGCTTAGCTTCAGTGGGCAACCAGTCTTGGGCTGCAAGGTGATATGGCTGTGGCAGAGGCATAGTGCAGAGAAATTCCTTGTCTTCCCCATGTATGGTTAGTTCTACACTAAATGTGAACATGCATTTACTCATCTCACTTGCACAAAACCAGATTCAGTATTCCTCAAAATCAATAAAGAACAGTGAAATGCAAACTCAGAATATGGAGCAAATCTGCAATAATTAAATAGTAAATAACATAATTATGCTTTATGTATAAAATCCAATTTTATTAGCCAATGTGTTTGCTGCTGAGCTTCAATTATCAAATTCAATCATACTAATAAGCACAAATTATTATTTTGTTTATTGCTTAAGAGTGGTGAAATTTCTTCGCCTCCATTCTCCTGTAGAGACATGAATTTACTTTTCCTCCAGCCTGAGGCCTATTCATTTCACTTTTTTGCTGTGAGGGCAATTAAATTTACCAAAAATAGAACTTTTCATATTAAAAACAAACAAGCAAGCCCAGCCCAGATTTGAAAAGTAATGTAAAAGTAACATAACACATTACTTTCCATAAACAGTAACTAAGTAACGTAATTAGTAACTTTTTGGGGGAGTAAAGCAATACTATAATGCAGAAGTCTCAAACTCAGTTCCTAGAGGGCCACAGCTCTGCAGAATTTATGCTGCCTTCACGTGCTATCGGAATTATAGTAAATACGAGTTTCCTAATCGGAAGTTAGACGTGAACGGCCTCTCAAGTCGTATTTACTACTGGGAAATTCTGAAATAATTTTGATACCCGAGTTTCCGAGTTGGGTGGGTCATAAACTTTAAACATGGTGGTGGGGACAACCATTGCTGCTGTCAATGATGTTCTCACAACAACTACATCCCTTTGTCTTGTCGCTAAAGTAGTGTATTTATAGGCTAGATATGAACGATCATGCGAAGCATAGTGTATGTTTTATAAGCAGTGAAATAAGCATATATTTGACCGAAATTCCAGAATTTCCAGAAGAGCAGTCTGCTTTCCAGTCGCTACCGCAGCACCCCGATGCCTCACACCGAACGGTCCTCGCAGCGCCGATCCATCCCGAACAAGCCTAAACAAACTATCAGCAATGGCGGACGTTGCGTTGCTATTGATGTTCATGGCTTTGCGAACCTACATCGGCATCCAAACACGGCGAATCAAACGTGTTTGCGTTTAGCTGCTATTTCAAATATGGCGGTACAAGTTTCTGTTCGTTTTGTTGGTCACGGTAACCCCGCCCCCAGCCCCTGACGCAAGCGGTTCTTTCTTCTAGCCCAGCAATGTTTTGGTGCTACTTACGATCCGCTTTTCCTGGTTCGGAGCTGGTGCTTTGGGTGTCGAACCGGTTTGAAACTAGGCTCTGGCTCCGAACCGGCACTGGAACGGCCTTGGTGGAAAAGGGGTATGTGATCGCCGTTCAGAAGCCTACATGACACCAGCACTGGCAGACTGGGAGGATGTAGACCACAGTGTCAACGAGGGAGCATGGAGGAGAGATGGTCTGAGGGCCATGCAATGTGTGCCAGCTGAAAGGTCACGGAACCCTACTCTTGCTGCTAAGCAGCAACGTGACCTTCTGAAAGATTACTTTGTGCCATGGCAAGAAAAGTACATTTAGAAAATTGGCAAAAAGAAGTGTTTGCTAGTTGTAGTTTAGTGATGTATGTAATGTACATAGTTATCATATTACATCATTTATATCCATTTTCCTTTGTTGATTTGTTGGTTGTGATTTTAAAATACTTTACTATTTGATTCTGCTGTACTGTATTTTGATTAGATTTTTCATGTTTACAAGTTTTAAATAAAAAAATAAAATAAAAATAAAGACAGCATTCATGATCACATTTCAGTTGTTTATTCAAGTATTTTCCAACATAAAGGATTAAAGTGCCAACATAATATTTTAAAACATTCATTCATTTTGAACAACACATACAACCGTTTTAACAGCAACTTAAAAGTACATTACTCTTGTAATGTATACATATGGCAAAGTAACCAATCAACAAATTAGAAATCTGTATTTGAAAATGTGTGCATGTGTATAACGTACAGTATTTTTTAAAAATATGCAACTACTCTTCCTATTCTTCCAGCATCCTCAAAAATTTCTGAGGCTGAACTGGGCCCTGAGGAGGCATGTGCTGATGGTAGTGTTGAGGTGTCTGTGTGTATAGAGGGGTTGAGGTGGGCATTTGTGTAGGTGTGAGAGGTGAATATATATGGATGGTGGCATGTGCGAAGATGATGAGGAACTAGATTGGTTAGCCTCCTGGGCTTCAAACAAAGCATTCATTATTTTTCTTTTTACCCCGGTCTGTATGCTTGTATTTTTTATTAACCTGAGCAACCTGGTTCCCAAAGGAGCTGCATGCATCTGGCGGGGCAGAACTGAAGCAGACATCTGCTGTAACAGCTTCAGTTTTTGTTTAAAGGTCTGTGTTTAAAGGTTTTAAGTTATCATTAAAAATCAATTTGCCAATGAAGAAAATTCATGAAGTTTTTACTTTTAGAAACCAACTGTTGGACTCAATTTTAGGACTAACTAACTTCAACTAATCATAAATAGTTACAACATTCAACATAACAATGCTATATTAATAGCATCATATAACAGTAACTGGAGCCTTAATTCATTATTATCACATTTGGAGTGCACACTGAATTTAGTAGTCTGTACATTTAATACACACTCTAAAATATGGATAAACCCAGCGATTGGGTTGTTTTCTACCAACAGTTGGGTTAAATGTTTAACCCTACCTCTGGGTCAAAAACAACCCAATCGCTGGGTTTGTCCATATTTTACCCAGTGCTGGGTTGTATTTAACCCAGCATTTTTTAGAGTGCAGTGGTATACACAGTGTATCCTTCAAACATTATACATTTTTCATGTTATTTTCACAGCCATATCTGTTAAAACAGGACACAACAAATAATCCCTATGGAATATGATGCAAAAGTTCTCCAAATCTACCACTGGAGAAGGCATCATTTCTGTTAGAATTCAATCACTGTTTGCGGATACCTTTGCAATAAATGAGAAGCACTGTAAACTAAATCCTTCCTGTTGCACAATTCTCTTATAAAACAGCATTTTTATGTAAATTATTTTGTAATCCAAAATTAATGTTTGATGGCAAATATGTTGATGATTAGCCAATTGGGTGTCGATTCATTAAATAATGAATCGGGTTGTTGCACAAAAGCTCTTTATCATTCAATGTAGTGAACCCTATCCTCCACTGACAAAAAAATAAATAAATAAAAATCTCTGTATACTATACAACTGTATACCTATGCCAGCAATTGTTAAGTGTATTGAGTATTTTTGTTTAAATATTTTTATTTGGATAAAATTCTTCTGTGATAACACTTTTTAAATTAAAAAAAGAAGAAAAAATAAAACTGCCTAATTTACATAATCTTTGTGACAGACTTAATACTGAAACTGTTTAGGCGTGACATGCTGTGTCAGAAATTACTCACTTCAATGACTATTTTTAAAAGGTCTATTGCAACCAATAATTTCAGGAAACTCTTGTCATTTTTGTTTGAAATATATATCAGGCAGTCAGTATGCAAGCCGTTTGTTGTCACGGCGTGAGTGAGGAAGGACTCAGGTGCAGAGTTGAGCAGGTGAAAACTTTTATTTTTGCCACCAAAACACAAAATAACATAAACAATATATAAGCGGCTCAAGGAAGCGGAGATTCCAGAGCTGGCCGGCAGCGTCTGCGGACCACACAAGCTGCTGGATCTCCGTGCTACAAGTCCTGTAGCCCAAGGGAATAGAGGGTCAGAAAAATGAGAAGTGAGATTCTCAAAACACACATAACACGAGTACGGACAAAATAATCTACTCACAACGAGGAACGGAAAAACAGGGACATATATGGGAGTGGGGGAGAGTCAGCTCGTGATCCGTGCCCTCCCGCTGCACGATCAGCGCTGATTGCCCAGACCACGAGTTGCCGAACATGACAGGACAACACAGACAGCACGGGGAGCCGAGAAGGCACCCTGAACCGTGACAGTTTGAGGCTGAAAATAACAACCCCATGGCCCTAGGTGAGAAATCAAGCAGTGTCAGGAATGCTGCTCCTTACACTGAGATAACAAACTGGACAGTGTTTAAAGTTTCATCCCTGCCTGCTGCAACCTTCTGAGAATTGCGCTAGTATGATGTCCAGCTGCTTGTGCTGTACTGTCAAACCCTCAGGACCCTTTTTTTCACTGGTGGACTGGTGGTCACCAGAATGTGTGCCAAGACAGAAATATTGTTGACAAAGGACTTCCATTTTATTAGACTCTTTGTCACTGTCAGTAGTTTCATTTACTGTTTTCAAGCACTCCCAGCCAGTGTCATACCTGGTGCTTTCATAGATAAATGTTAAAAATTGATTACAATTATTATGTAAAGGAATAGTAAATACACAGATACATTGTATCTGCTTTCATTTACTGGGACCTTTGGAACTGTAACCAAAGTATCCTTTCAGTCTCTTGAGCATAACTGTAAATCCGCTTTGTAATAGTGCTACTACACATTTGCGGAGGTTATTGACACATTCAATACATGTTCTTCACTGTTCACTGAAAGTATTTATAGCATTGCTCATCTTAGGCTCCCTCAATGTGTTAAACATCTGTCAAAGCCACGTGATGCTATATCACTTGCACCACAAACCGCTGACACCAATTTTCACACAATCATTGTACGGAAAGACAGGTTAGAGAAACAACATATTTCATACTATGGTTTTTGCTTTTAATATGTTTAAAAATAACAATATTGTACATTTTTAAAGACATTACAGTTACAATTCTAGGCTACTGTTCTTGTTAAATGATAAAGAAATTTTACACCAAAAATGGATTGACAGAAATATTAACATTTTCTTTTGTCACTATAGATCATGGGGCAGTTCCAGATTTACCGTGTTGTTTTCTTGACATTCCTTCTCATGACCATTTATGGACAGGATGATACAGGTGTATCAAAAGAGTGTGAGGATGCTCCCTTTGTTCCAGGACACAATCTCGCTGGAGAAGGATTTGATGTTGTGACCCTGGAGCGAAAAGGTACTTATGTGATCAACACAGAAACATGGGATTTAGGAAACGGCACTTGTAAATTGAAACCAAACAAGTACATGGATGGAATAAAACAGAAGCTACCAGCAGCAGTTGTGTTCTGGAGGACCTTGCCAAAGTGTTCAATGAAAGTCTCCAGTCAGGTCTTTGAATCAAGTGAAGCAGTGGTCAATGATTCATCATCAGCACTCTCAGTCGGCTGGAAAGTTGGTTTAGATGTGAAGGGTGCTGGAGCTGCGGTTGGAAGCACTCATTCCAGAGAAGCAAAATTTGCAATGACTAAATCAAAAGAAGACAAATACAGTTTCACCAAACATGAAGTTGTGTGCAGTTTTTACAGGTGAGCGAGCTGGGTTATTTTGCCTTATACTGTTAAAAAAATAATGATTATATAAAGAAATGAAAATATAAATTTGAAACAGTTTCTTCTTTGATCCCACTAAATTTAAATGTTTATTGTTTCTTTACAGATATGGTTTAGCTACAAAACCTCCTCTTCATGAAGAGTTTATTGAAGCAATCAAATCACTCCCTGCATTCTACGATCCAGACGCCTACCGCAACCTTATCACCACTTATGGCACTCACTATATCAAAAGTGTCTTGTTAGGAGGGAAAATGAAAGCAGTAACAGCCATCAAAAGCTGTCAAGCAGCAATGAGTGGCCTTACAGATACTGCAGTGAAGGACTGTTTGGATGTAGAAGCATCTGGTTCATACGGTCCAGTAACTGTGAAGGCAGAGGCACATTTTTGTAAAGAAAAGAAAAAGAAGATGGGCAAAAATGAAAAATTCAGCTCCATGTTCAGTGAACGTCAGACAGAGATTATCGGAGGAAACATAAATGGAGAAGATCTGCTTTTTTCTGGTTCATCACACCCAGATTCCCTTAAAAAATGGCTTGAGTCTTTAAAGAGTCTCCCTGACATTGTGCATTACTCTCTGAAACCCCTCCATTTCTTACTGAGTGCTAAACACCCTGCAAGGAAAGGACTAAAAAAAGCTGTTGAACAATACATCATTCAAAATGCCCTTATGAAGGTTTGCTCTGAGCCTTGCAAGATTGGCATCAAGTGCAGCCCAAGAGACCGATGTGCTTGTGTTTGTGAAAGTAGTCAAGTTATAAAGTCTAACTGCTGTCCAACTGCAAAAGGACTTGCCACCCTGAAAGTCTACAATCTCAGAGCCAAAGGTCTGTATGGAGATAGATATACACAAACAGATGGCACTGTAACTGTTACATATGACAACCAAATCAAGCGCACTAAGACTATTGATAATAATAATAATCCACGCTGGCCAGAAATATTTGAGTTTGGTCCTATTAAGATCAGAATGGCCAATAAACTAACTTTTGTAGTATATGATGCAGACAGCTCCTGGAACAGCGATCTCCTTGGTAAATGCTCTTTTGATCTTAGAGTTGGAGTTGTAACTGACGCTTGCGTTTTTAAATATGGCACCTTCTTTTTTACCTACGAAGTGAAATGTGCTCCCAGTCTGGAGGGCCCTCAGTGTAATGAATATAAACCTTCCCCAATGGCTGCCCCTCTGGCTGATATTTTCAGCTCAAGAAATGGTGTTCTGATTAAAGATATGCAGAGGCTTGAATTAGCTCTCAATAACTCAGATAAATTCAATTTCAAAAGTACTTATGGAAATCTGATGACACTGTGACCTGCATCTTGAATCCATCATTTATTCATGAAAAATAGCCCCAATATAGCCTAACAACACTTTCATCTGCTAGAAAAAATTATAATAATATTACATCTGTAACATTTGCTTACTTATTTTCCTATTGCTGTTTTTTCTGTTCTATTTTTGCATTAATAAAGCATTTTTAAAGACAGATCTATATGTTTCATTCTTTTCTTTCTTTGTTTTTCCTCTGTAAATCTTACAAAGTGCAAAAGCAACTAACACTGCATTAACTATTTGCAGTGCTGCCACTGCCCCATTTGGCATCATAGACAAACAAAAACAAGAAACTCCACCCTCATTACCAGTGTTGGGGGTAACATATTACAAGTAACACGAGTTACGTAATCAGACTTTTTATTTATTTTATTTATTTATTTATTTATTTTTGAAGTAACTAGCAAAGTAATGCATTACTTTTTAATTTAGAAGGAAACACATACTCGGAATCCGTGCTCTGCATTTAACCCATCCAACGTGCACACACACAGCAGTGAACACACACACACACACACACCGTGAACACACACCTGGAGCAGTGGGCAGCCATTTATGCTGCGGCGCCCGGGGAGCAGTTGGGGTTTCGGTGCCTTTCTCAAGGGCACCTCAGTCGTGGTATTGAGGGTGGAGAGAGCGCTGGAGATTCACTCCCCCCACCTACAATCCCTGCCGGCCCGAGACTCGAACCCACAACCTTTGGTTTACGAGTCCGACTCTCTAACGATTAGGCCACGACTTCCTGAATGAAGTGAATGAATGAGTGGCATTTATATAGCGCTTTATTGTGTATTGCTGTACACCCAAAGCACTTCATTCATGAGGGGGTCTCTCCTCAACCACCAGCAGTGTGCAGCATCCACTTGGATGATGCGACACCAGCCACAGTACAATGGTGCCAGTGCGTTCACCACACACCAGCTTCAGGTGGAGAGGAGAGAGAGTGATGGAGCCAATTCAATGAATGGGGATTATTAGGAGGTCATGATTGACAAAGGCCAGTAGATGGAATTTGGCCAGGACACCGGGTTACACCCCTACTCTTTTACGAGAAGTGCCATGGGATTTTTAATGACCACAGAGAGTCAGGACCTTGGTTTAATGTCTCATCCGAAGGATGGTGCTTGTTTGACAATATAGTGTCCCCATCGCTATACTGGGGTGTTAGGACCCACACAGACCACAGGGTGAGCACCCGCTGCTGGCCTCATTTACACTTCTTCCAACAGCAACCTAGTTTTCCCAGGAGGTCTTCCATCAAGGTACTGACCAGGCTCAACCCTACTTAGCTTCAGTGGGCAACCAGTCTTGGGCTGCAAGGTGATATGGCTGTGGCAGAGGCATAGTGCAGAGAAATTCCTTGTCTTCCCCATGTATGGTTAGTTCTACACTAAATGTGAACATGCATTTACTCATCTCACTTGCACAAAACCAGATTCAGTATTCCTCAAAATCAATAAAGAACAGTGAAATGCAAACTCAGAATATGGAGCAAATCTGCAATAATTAAATAGTAAATAACATAATTATCCTTTATGTATAAAATCCAATTTTATTAACCAATGTGTTTGCTGCTGAGCTTCAATTATCAAATTCAATCATACTAATAAACACAAATTATTTTAGATAAACTATTTGTGCTTATTATTATTTTATTTTTTTTATTGCTTAAGAGTGTTGAAATTTCTTCGCCTCCATTCTCCTGTAGAGACATGAATTTACTTTTCCTCCAGCCTGAGGCCTATTCATTTCACTTTTTTGCTGTGAGGGCAATTAAATTTACCAAAAATAGAACTTTTCATATTAAAAACAAACAAGCAAGCCCAGCCCAGATTTGAAAAGTAATGTAAAAGTAACATAACACATTACTTTCCATAAACAGTAACTAAGTAACGTAATTAGTAACTTTTTGGGGGAGTAAAGCAATACTGTAATGCAGAAGTCTCAAACTCAGTTCCTGGAGGGCCACAGCTCTACAGAATTTATGCTGCCTTCAAGTGCTATCGGAATTATAGTAAATACGAGTTTCCTAATCGGAAGTTAGACGTGAACGGCCTCTCAAGTCGTATTTACTACTGGGAAATTCTGAAATAATTTTGATACCCGAGTTTCCAAGTTGAGCGGGTCATAAACTTTAAACATGGTGGAGGGGACAACCATTGCTGCTGTCAATGATGTTCTCACAACAACTACATCCCTTTGTCTTGTCGCTAAAGTAGTGTATTTATAGGCTAGATATGAACGATCATGCGAAGCATAGTGTATCTTTTATAAGCAGTGAAATAAGCATATATTTGACCGAAATTCCAGAATTGTCAGCGAACTGCATGTATAGCGCGGTGAATGTTTATATGATTGTCAACCAATGGGATGCTACATTTTATTCTTTCCGACAATAAAGCACTTGAATACGACAAGCTCGTAATCACGATTTCATAAGTGGGAAATAGGAAATTGAGCAATTTTTATATTTCATTCCAGGCTAATATTTGCAGGCTGCAACTTCAAATGACACACAGCTCATATCTGCATCTCATTAAGTTACCTAAACCACACATGAAAAACAGAAAATGTGTTTGTGCAGCACAGAGTGGCTACCTTACACTATATAATATGACAGACAACTAGTTGTCCAGTACAGTTCTATTCAAACAGCAGGGCTTTGCCAAAAATACATTTGTGAGTCCTGAAAATGTACAGGGTGAGGTTGTTTATAGAACACTTCTCAAGTGATAGCTAAAAAAAATAAAAAAAAAAAATAATAATAATAATAAAAAAAAATAATGGAATGACAGATTAAACAAATATGGCAACTTCCAGCTTGTGTACCCCTGTTACTCAGTGCCACCCAAGCAACTGTTATTACTATGGAATTGGAATGCTAATAGATAGTTGTCATGGGTTCACCTGGCTCCCCCAGCACCATCACTGACACCTGTCACTCTTTTACTCACCTCATCACCAACCATAAGCACACACCGCAGTTCACTGTTTGTCTGGCCTTGAACAAGGACACAGACTCTTGCCTGCGATTCTCGGCTGAATGGTGGTTCCTATATGCAGCCCAGTTTATGTAAGACACTCTTCAGTTCAAGTCACTGTTTATATTAATACATGCTTTAGTTAATCACCTTTGTACTCCCGCACTATGTGTTCAATAAACTTGCCTAGATTCATCTGTTTTTTTGTTTGTTTGTTTGTTTTGTTTTGTTTTTTTGTCTGAGTGTATCTATCCTAGCTCTTTAAGTAGCTCTTTTAAGATATTTCATGAGTCCGCACTTACATATAACCAGATCGAGAAAACAGTAAGCATATTTGTAATATTTCCAAGTTCGGAATATAGCCCGAACCCAGAGAACTCACCCATCCTTAATCTGGAATGAGAACTGTTAAGATTGAGGAGTTGGGATGGAGGAGGGATGCCAGAAAACTGTCGTGGAACAGAGGTGAGTTGGCTGTATATATATCAGGGGCATTTCCTCCGAGGAGGCAAGGGAGGCAGTGACTCCTCAAAAAATTGGATGAGAAAATCGATATCACACAAATAAAACAATGCAAATATTACTAAATATGGCATTAAAAGTGTAAAAGTCACTCGTTTTTATAAAGTAACACTGTCCAACAGTGACACTCATAGGTAAAGTTACAGCAGAGGCTTGCCTCCCCTCAGCCCATATTAAAAAGAGACCCCATGGCGTACCGTGACTTTACTGGGTTGTAACTGAGAATTAATTGGGGAAAGTGTAACATTTGGACCAACCAGACACACAACTATTTGTTATATTTAACAAATAATCTCTTATGCCCCCTCACCTAACCAAAAGGCCAACTGTGAGGTTCTGTGGACCCTTCCCCCCGAAATGCATCTAACACCTAAGAAGGCAGAACAGGCCTCTGGTTCCATGGCAACCCATCTGATAACAATTGCTTTATTGCTCAAAGGAATGTGGGAACTCACTTCTTTTCCCCTTAGGAAAGAGACATGGACTCTTCTCTAATTAATTCATAGAAAAACCTTTCTTTGAATAAATACACATATCTTCAGGTCATTGTGTATATTATTACTGTTCTTGTATATGTTTTTGCATATTGTATCCTGTTTTATGCATGATTATGATAGAACACTAGTTAATATTACCTCATGTATATCATGTTTGGTCTCTATCAATTCGTATTCGCATGATCTAATTGAGAGTGTATATTATATGTTGATACCTATGCAACATATAAGTGTTCTAAGAATCTTTAATAGTTTGTATATCAACCTCCAATCCAGTTAATATACAATTTACCATGCATGGAGACAAAGAGTTGTAAACTTTCCCTCCAAAAGTCCAAGTCACCATAGGCCCTTTGACTCCCAGAGGTGTGACCTATATAACAGATATAACAGTAAGTGACGCCCATGCAGTCTGCGGTTTTGTTAGATCCTAAGAGGATGTGAGCTAAAACTCTTCTGAACACTTAACCTTTGTGCCAGGCCTTGCGGCCTTGACTTTCCATTCAACAAAGGATCCTCGGACCTCAGCAGATCTCTTTCTTCGCTCTTTTCCACTTTCTACCTGGAAAGAACATTTCTACCTCAGAACATCTTTGGAATTCATCACTCTTCAACCCAGAAGAACGTGATCAGGAATCCAAAACCTTGAAACCATTAAGACTTTCATCTGAGACTGCATTCCGGACACTCATCACAACCAAATGCATTGCAAGTATTGTACATTTAACTAAACAAAACAGAGGTTATTAGCACAAGTTATAGACCCCGTTATAAACGGCGCTGATGGTTTTACTCAGGTGGTTAAATTAATTTTTCCATAACTGCATTCTCTGGTTTTCCTGATGGTTTCATCCATCAACTCTCATTAGCCCTTTCCCCATGTATGAGTGACTGTATTTATGTTTGTTTGTTTGTTAGACTAGTTTGCATTAGTGTTTAGTTAATAAAAGTTGTGTGCACAAATTACATGAGTTTCTGGTTCTGCCTTGCAAATTAAATGTCTCTTTACAATTTTGACCCTAGCTACATGCTCTAATGCATTAATAGGAAAGGATTTCCTGTGGCCAAGGAAATATCCTTTCTTAGAGTTGATACGAACTTACACTGAATGTTCGCTGGACGGACAGATCAGTTGATGGCAATTTAATTCTGCTACAGTTATTACTGTCAGCAGATATAAATAATTGTAATTAATCATAATTAAATATAATTATTGGTAACACTTTATTTTGATAGTCCACTTTAGACATTCTACTAACAGTAAGTAACTTTGCAACTACATGTCAACTAGCAGTCATTAGAGTATTAGTAGACTGTCAGCTTAATAACTTCTAGCACTTTATTTTGATGGGTCCACAACATACAACATATTGAGTTTTAGAAACTTTGCAAGTATATGTCAACTTATTCTACTAACCCTAAACCTACCCTACTGAGAGTTAGTAGACATGTAGTTGCAAATTAATGAGAATTAGTTGACATGCAACTGACACATAGTTACAAAGTTATTTATAGTTAATAGAATGTCTAAAGTGGACTATCGAAATAAAGTGTAACCTAATTATTTATGTACAATTCCCTTTTGAGCTATATAAATTGTTACAAAAGTCACAAGAGAGGAGGCAATGCCTCCATCGAACTACAATTGGATATGATCGGTTATGATTGGATGTGACTGGTTTGTGTGATAAATCACGCCTCTTGTTTTTGTGTGAGCTCTCAGATGACGCTATTGACTAATTATAAATTAAGTAAACAACTCACCCGATATGATGCCACTGTTCCCCTTCAGGAACTCGAGCTGCGTCAGATACACTTTGGGAACGCCTTCAGCGTGACCGTGCTCTGAATTATCTGTACAATCAGTCCAATGGAAGGGCGAGGCGTCACGGACGGGTGACGTCACGAACAGGAAGCTTTAAAAGCATGTAAGGTGGAGCCGGCTTCAGCTTTATGTCATTCAGTAAGCGCTCTGTGTGTCTGTCAGTCCGATATTTGTTTTGTGAGTCTTATTTGGTGTTGTTTGTCAAAATAAAGCACTATGTCCAAGGCCACAAGTAAATCAAAGCATAAGGGCGATCTCGGATCATGCTTCAGGCTGTGTGTTCCTCCCTGCTCTCGCTACAATCACGAGCGGGGATACACACAGTTTGTGCGTGGTCTGCCTGGGTGCCAAGCATGCGGAGTCGGCTTCCGCTACGCACGCTTCGCTCCCAGAGGGCTCTCTTCGAGAAGGGAGTCTTTGCGAGTGTTCCTCACGGTGCTGGCCCGCGGCTGCACTCGTGGGGCTCGCACATGGATCAGGTGGAGGGGATGAAGACGGACAAGCCCTTTCCCATCAGATCCAGCGCCCGCTCTCTGTGTTCGGAAGCCCGCCCCGCGGTTTCTTCCCCCAGAGAGAGGGCTCGATGCTCCGCTTGTCTTCCTCCGAGGAGGTGGACGTGAAAGACGTCGATGAGCTTTGTAAAGCTGCAGTGTTTGCACAAGCATATTATGAATGACGACATCATTATATTTGCGCTGTCAGCTCTAAGATAAAGGGCTGATTGTGCTTCTACCCGCCGTAAGATCTCGAGGTTCCGGTCCGCCACTGCTGAGGCATGGCGGCGAGTGGGATCGCAACATGGATCTGGCGGATGGGTTGGAGACGGGTTCGCCCTATCTCCACCTGCATTCCCCAGATCTAGCACTCTCGCTTGGGGCTGGAAGCCCGCGGTGCGGTTCTTCCCCTTTGAGTGAGAGCTCGCTGTTACAGCGCGCATTGCAGAGGCGACTGCGTGCATTATGTCATTCTCATTCTTCTTATGAATCCTTTTCATATCAGACCGTGCTATCTGGTTGTCTTTCTGCATTTAATTTTGAGGAATTAAATGATGTATTTCATCTAACTAGGAGAAATTAGATGTGTGTATATATGTATACATATATGTGTATATAGGAGCCTCTTGGGACTTTTCTCGAGTGAGAGCACGATGCTTTGACCCCAACTGTGGTCCAGCTCGTCATTTAGGGAGCATCACCTCTCGTACTCCCGATAATATTGGAGTCAGAGTCGCGCTCCCAGGCCAAAGGCTTCTAGCAGAAGGCGGATCTGCGGATCGTCATTCTCGCTGGATAGTCTTTGGCTAAAACATCCTGCTGCCTATGACCCAGGACTTCTGAGGGCCGGCCACTCTGGGGAAGAGCGGCGTACATCGCATTACACGGTGCCCGTCTCTCAGTGTCCTCGGGAGATCGATCTGCCAACCCTGCCGTGTTCCATGGCGCAGTGGTCTCCAGCGAGCGCTTCTCTCAGTTACTTCTGCCCGGAAATGTAGCGGAACTGAGAGGCTCGCCACCCCTTCGGGGGTCTCTAGAGCAGCTAGTTCGGCCATCTCCTGCCGGTGTGCCGTTCCAGGACACCGAGCTGGCAGCTCTAAGCACACCAGAGGCCAGTCTCGAGAGACTGGTTCCCTCAGTAGGCAACTGGCGGTGAGGGAGCCCCTGCTAAGCGTGTCTCATTGGGTCCTGTCTGAGCAGGCTCTGGTTCTATCAGTCTAGTCTTCCTATAAATGATGCGGGTCTGAGGACCGTCGTCTCAATAGGAGACTTCAGCTGAGGCAGTCCTGATGCTATGGTCCAGGACTCATGAGGGCAGGCCCCTCTGGGGAAGTTCGGCGTACACGGTGCCCATCTTTCCTCAGATTCCTCGGGAGATCGGTCTGCCAACCCTGCCGTGTTCCAGGGCGCAGCAGTCTCCAGCGAGCGCTTCTCTCAGTTACTTCCGCCCGGAAAGAGAGACTGGTTCCCTTAGTAGACTATTTGGCTATTGCCAAATGTGTCTCCATGGGTCATGCATACTGTAGAGAGAGGCTACAGAATTCAGTTTGGTTCTCCTCCGCCTCAATTCAACGGGGTGAATCCCACTCAGGTGGGCCCTGAGCAGGCTCTGGTAAGGGTAACGAGAAGTAAAGTACTCTCTTGAGGAAGGAGGCCATGGAGGTGGTCCCTCCTCACGAAAGAGAGTCCGAGTTCTACAGCCGGTACCTCATAGTTCCCAAGAAGGATGGAGGATTGCGTCCCATTTTAGATCTGCATCAGTTGAACCGCTCAGCCAGCAGACTGAAGTTCAAGATGCTCAAAACTCAGATCCAGTCCGAGGACTGGTTTGTCACGTTAGATCTAAAAGATGCATACTTCCACGTCTCCATCCTTCCCACTCACAAGAGGTCCCTGATGTTTGCTTTTGGGGGCAAAGCTTACCAGTATCAGGTTCTTCCCATTGGCCTTTCACTCTCACCCCGCACTTTTACATCAACGATTGGTTGATTCTAGATAAATCAGAGCAGCTGGTGATTCGACTTCGAGATGTCGTTCTCGCCCACATGAAAGACCTGGGGTTAAGACTAAACGCCAAGAAAAGTGTGCTTTCTCCATTACAGAGGACCACTTATCTGGGCGTGGTGTGGGATTCGACCACGATGCAGGCACGTTTGTCCCCTGCTCGTAACGAGTCGATCCTCACAGTCATGAGAGTGAAAGAAGGCCAGTCACTCACTGTCAAGTAGTTTCAGAGACTGCTGGGTCTGAGGGCAGCTGCGTCCAACGTGATACCTTTTGGCCCCTCCGCACTTTCAAGGTCATGAGACGTTGCATACGTGCCTTAGATATGTGGAGGAAACCTTGGATCTTGTCCCAGGGCCCGGTGTTGGGAGCTCCTTGTCGCCGTGTAACACTAGTGACGGACGCGTCCCTCACCGGTTGGGGAGCGGTCATGCGTGGCCACCCTGCCCGTGGTCTATGGAGTGGCCGCCATCTGACATGGCATATCAATTGGCTGGAGATGCTGGCCGTGTTTCGAGCACTCAAACACTTCCTCCCACACCTAAGAGACCACCACGTGTTGGTGCGCACCGACAGCTTGTCGGTGGTCTCGTACATAAACCACCAGGGAAGTCTGCGGTCACGACCCTTGTACAAGCTGGCGCACCAGATCCTTGTGTGGTCCCAGGGCAAACTCCTCTCATTAAGAGCAGTGCACATTCCTGGGCATCTCAATGTGGGAGCAGACATTCTGTCAAGACAGGGACCAAGGCCCGGGGAATGGATGCTTCACCCCGAGGTGGTGAAGCAGATATGGAGAGTGTTTGGCCAGGCACAGGTGGACCTGTTTGCGACTGTGATTGTGTCAGTTCAATGTCCCCTCTGGTCCTCTCTGTCTCCTCCAGTTCCTCTAGGACTGGATGCTATGGTACAGACTTGGCCGAGGCTTCGTCTGTACGTTTTTCCCCCTATCCCTCTGCTCCCGGGAGTTCTGGCGAGAGTGCGCCAGGATGAGGTCAGTCTACGTCTGGTAGCACCGTTCTGGCCGGGCCGAGTATGGTTCTCGGACCTGATTTCTCTCCTCAACGGCACTCCATGGGAGAGGAGATTCCGTCAGGGAATCTCCTCTCACAGGCGGGGGGCACAATCGTCCACCCTTGCCTGGAGCTGTGGAAGCTGTGGGTGTGGCCACTGAGGGGGCACAGCTCATAGCTTCCGGTCTCTCAACCGAGGTTGCTGAGACCATCCTCCAATCCAGAGCTCCCTCTACGAGGAAACTGTACACCGTGAAGTGGAAACTCTTCACTTCATGGTGCAGAGGTTGCCAGCTCGACCCAGCTAACTGCCCGATTGGTACAGTTCTGGAGTTCGTGCAGGCCCATCTCTCTGCAGGGTTAACCCACTCCACCATTAAGGTGTACGTGGCGGCCATTGCGACCTACCACGTTCCTGTCAACGGTCAGTCAGTGGGTAGACACCCACTAGTTACACATTTCCTCCGCGGTGCGCTGAGGCTGAGGCCGCCGGTACATTCACGTGTCCCCACGTGGGACCTGGCTGTGGTATTAGAGGCTCTTTGCAAGCAGGCCCTTTCAGCGGCCCCTGTCTATCTTGACTTTGCGCCCGGTATGGCCAAAGTTTTTTCTGACCCCCGAGCAGGGTATGTACCTAAAGTTCCCTCTGTGATGCCACAGCCCGTCGTACTTCAGGCCTTCTGTCCTCCTCCCTTCGGGGAGCCCGACCAGCAGAAGCTTGGATAGTGGATGCTATTAATATTGCCTATGAGTCCTCTCAGCTCCCCTCGCCGATGGGAGTCAGAGCTCACTCAACCCGAGGTGTGGCGGCCTCCAAGGCCTCCTAGCAGGTGTGTCTATGCAGGATATCTGCAACGCTACTGGGTGGTCCACGCCCCTCACTTTTGTAAGGTTTTATGACCTCAACATTCGAGCCGCTCCGGGCTCTTCTGTCCTCTCGTCCTAGTACACACTAGGCAGGGACTTGTCAGTCTGGCGGCATGGGTATCTCGTTCCCAAAGCGTATCTGACGCAGCTCGAGTTCCTGAAGGGGAACGTCTCAGGTTACACCATGGTTCCCCGAAGGGAACGAGACGCTGTGTCTCGAGACCATTCCTCCGGCATCCCTGCCAGCGCTTGCATCATTCTTAGAAGCTGAAGCCGGCTCCACGTCACGTGCTTTTAAAGCTTCCTGGTCATGACGTCACCCGCCCGTGACGCCTCGCCCTTCCATTGGACTGATTGTACAGATAATTCAGAGCACGGTCATGCTGAAGGCGTTCCCAAAGCGTATCTGACGCAGCGTCTCGTTCCCTTCGGGGAACCATGGTTACATGCGTAACCTGAGACGTTTTGTGTCACGTCAAAATAAAACTTGAAATAGTCTAAAAACATGATGACTGTCTCCTTTTTAGTGAGCGTTCGGCTTGATGAAAGGAAATATATCTTTGTGTCTGTGCTTCAGTGTTTACAGAGCTTTTATGACGATACCCTGATAGCACACGTACATCCCGGAGACGTCTATTTGACATCTGCATTTACATCTGCAGATCTTTAACAGACATCTTGCAGACGTGCATGTGCTATCTGGGATGGCTCGAAAATAAGTTGACTATTAAAAAGAACAGCTGAAAATCAGTTCACATTTCAAAAATATTGGTAACATTTTACAATAAGGTGTAATTTGTTAATATTAGTTAATTTATTAACTAACAAACAAAAAATTTACATATATAACAGTATTTATTCATCTTTAACGATAGTTAATAAAAATACAGTTCTTCATTGTTAATGTTACTTCACAGTGCATTAACTAATGTTAACAAACAACTTTTGATTAATAACGCATTTGTCACAGTTATGGACATTCTGTTGTGTTTTCTCTTCTCATGTGCCCATATTTGGTTATGTTCCTGTTCTCGTTATGTCATTATTAGTTCATCCTCCTCACCTGTCTGTCCCTCATCAACTCCCCTGTCTGTCTGTGTGTGTGTGTGTGTGTGTGTGTGTGTGCGTGTGTGCGTGCGTGTGTGCGTGTGTGTGCGTGTGTGTGTGTGTGTGTTTGTTTGTTTTCATGTATGTGTGTGTGTTTTCCTGCCCCGTCTGGATTACCCTTGTGGAATCATTAAAGACTATTGAACTTTCTTCTTAGTTGTCTTCGTCTTCTTGTGCTTCATTCCACACACAGTAGTTGTGACAGAATACTGGACCGACAAAGAGAGTATAGTGGTGTGTAACCCCTCGTTTATTTTTTTCTCGTGTTTTGAAAGTGTTTTGTTTTGTTTTTTTATTATGAGCCACCCTGAATTCCTCCTCCTTCTGGAGCAGGGCGAGAGATCTCTCAAGGACCACACAAGACTGTTTCTTGAAATAGCTCACTGCACCAGCTATCCGGACGACGCATTCTATAATGCGAGACTCAACACCGCTTGCAGAGCGCAGTCATCGGAAGATGGTCCTCAAGAGTTTCGCGTTCATGGAGTGGGTGCTGGTGCGCTGTGGATCGCTGCTCACAGTGGATGTTGCGGATGACGACACCAGCCCCACTCCGAACCCAGAGCCCAGTCCACCATAACCCCGCTGTGCAGAGCCAAAGCCTGAGCCCACCACAGATGGAGAGCCCATGCCCGCCACGATCAATGAGCCATTGCCGAGGAGAGCGACAGAGCTGGAGATCGTCCCAGAGCCCGAGCCTCTCGTAACATCTGACCGGGTGTGAGTGCCGGCAATGTTGCACACGACGGTGGATGAAGCAACGGAGTGCGAGGGCATGGAGAAAAGCCCCACCATTGCACCACTGCTGAAGACTGCTCTCATTAGAGTTACAAATTACCTGCTCTTATCATCTGATCGTGGTTAGTGCTATCTCTCTATTAGTGCTACAGGATCTTAGCGCTGCGTTCGACACTATCGACCACAACATTCTTTTGAATAGACTAGAAAGCTTTCACTGTTATGCTGATGATACTCAGCTCTATATTTCTTCGCAGCCCAGTGACTAATGGAATGCATAGTCGATATAAAAAAACTGGATGACGAGTAATTTCTTACTGCTAAATTCTGACAAAAACAGAGGTGTTAATTATCGGACATAAAACCCCCACATGTAATAACCTAGAACACTGTCTAACACTTGATGGCTGCTCTGTAAATTCTTTGTCATCAGTTGGGAACCTCGGTGTGCTGTTTGATAGCAATCTTTCCTTTGATAGTCACGTTTCTAGTATTTGTAAAACTGCATTTTTTCATCTTAAAAATATATCTAAATTGAGACCTATGCTCTCAATGTCAAATGCAGAAATGTTAATTCATGCATTCATGACCTCAAGGTTAGATTATTGTAATGTTTTATTGGGTGGTTGTTCTGCACGCTTAATAAACATACTCCAGATAGTCCAAAATGCAAAATGCCTTACTAGAAGTGCAGTCTCAGTCGAGTGGTGTTTTCTAAAACCTGATTGAAAGACCTCAAAGATCTTACTTTCATCTAAAAACTTGGCCCCACTTTATATTAGGTGGCCTTAACTATTATGTACGTACATTTAAATTAAACATTTGGTACAATGCACTTATTGTGTACATACATGTTCTTACATTGTACTTATATTTTTTAAAATACCTATATGTAATTACATCTGTAATTAATTTCTGTAATTACATTTATAATTACACTGTTGACCCATCCCTTAAACCTTAACCCACCCTTAAACCTACCCATACTACAAAACCTGTCCCTAACCTTACCAGTATCCAACCTTAATATCAGCAAAAGTGTTTTGCAATACAATATGACCACAATAAGTGCATTGTAGTTAAGGCCACTTAATATAAAGTGTGACCAAAAACGTTTGTAGTTGTTGCAGCACTACTTTTTCTAGGATCTTTGTAATCTTTGTAAGCTTTCCTGTAGCTCAAATAGTAGAGCATGGCACTAGCAACGCCAAGATCATGGGTTCGATTCCCTGGGAAAGCAAGAGCTGATAAAATGTAGAAACTGTAACTTGAATTGTAAGTCGCTTTGGATAAAAGCATCCGCTAAATGATAAATGTAAATGTAATAAAAGGCAGATTTGAAATGGGTCTATAATTGGCTAAAACAGAAGGATCTAGGTTTGGCCTCTGTAGCATGTTTTAAAACTTCAGACACAGCACTAGTCTCAAAACATCGATTTATCATGGTCACAAGATAGGGACCCACTGCATCAAAAAGTAGTTTCAGGAAATATGGTGGAATAGAATCAATGGAGGAGCCAAACGGCTTTAACTGGCACACTATTTCTTGAAGATGTAAAAAAGAAATAGGTTCAAACTGGCTGAATTCAACAGAACAAACAGAAGAAACAGATGGATCAAAACCAGGTGGAGATATCCCCAACCTGATATCACTGATCTTATTAATAAAAAATCTAAGAAAGTCATCACACATAGTTTTTGACACATCTGGGTACTCACAAACAGTTGGATTAACAACAGTGTTAATAATAGTAAAAAGAGTTTTAGGTCTGTGGTAATTCTTGTCAATAATTGCCGTGAAGTACCTGGATTTCGCTGCTATGACTGCCTTCCGAAATTTGAATAATGAATATCTTAAAATTTCAAAGGAAATTTGGAGCCGATCCTTTTTCCACGTATGCTCCGCTCTCCTACAGATCTGCCTCAGAGAGCGTATGTTGCCATCAATCCAGGGTTCAGATCTAGGTTTAATTTTTGAGGATTTTACAACGGAATCTAAGACATCCACACATGTGGACTTAAGCCTGAACAGGAGCTCCTCTGCACTCAGGTCACACTGTCTGACATCTACTGATTTAATAGCATCACAAAAAGCTAATGAAAAGGCTTTGCTAGTAACAGAGGTGATTAATCGAGATTGACGGGTAAGTTTATTGACTTTAGGAGTGTTAGAAACCAAGGGAACAGAAAACATGACAGATTTATGGTCAGAAAACCCATTGTCAAATACCTCAAGATCATGCAATTTTGGACACAGAAGGCCACCAAATGGGAATTAAATATTCCATGGAGGGATTTATAAAATATTTAAAAATAAATACGGTGGGTTACTCGAAGCGAGGGTTTACAGATCACAATGCAAGCGGGAGAAGTCTCATATTACGGTCGGTCATCAAGATCGTGGATGACAACATGCAGGATCAACACTGTTCATGTATCGCAGGGTATGATCAAATTAATGTACATGTAACCAATTTAATATGGAGAGGCACTGAAATGTAGACCTTCGTTTATGTGTTTTTGATGTACACTGTACAAGACGCCAGAACAGTCCGCTATTTAGGTTTGTACGATAGCATGGACTCACTAACTTTAACCTTAGCTAGTTTTAGCCAGAGATACCTTGTTACAGCACAAGATAACATTAACATTCTTCTTGAAGAGACAAAGATTGTGACTTAATGAGTGTATGACAACCAGAAAATGAACATTTTTGTCTTCATTTTATTGGGGTTGAACACTTCGGGACATTTCGCTTCGTTTAGTTTGGATTCAAGAAATATAATAAAATAAATTATATTGCCAATCCTCTCAGCATACCTGGAATCAGTGTTACAAGTATCCCAGGCACATTGTTTTTCCATTTTTGAAGCATAAACCCCATAAAACCGATGCGAGCTTCAGATCTTCCAATGTTTCTCTATGTTACAGATTTTACAATTTTACAGTCTCTGCACTGGCTACTTCCGCTTTAGTTACAAAATATTGCTACTTACTTATAAGGCCCTTAATGGTTTAGCTCCTGAATATCTAACTAGTCCTCTATCACGCTACAGTCCATCACACTCCCTAAGATCGCAAAACTCTGGACTCTTGGTAGTACCTAGGATAGCAAAATCCATTGAAGGAGGTAGAGCTTTTTACGCATTTGACTCCCAAACTCTGGAATAGCCTTCCTGATGTTCATTGTTCAGACACACTCTCAGTTTAAATGTAAATTAAGACACATCTCTTTACCCAAGCATTCACATAATGTATCTCATAACCTTGTACTTCAGTCATATCTGCACATTATCATTCTTTTGCTTGGGTTGAACTCGTCAATTTTGCTTTGTTGGAACAACAGCTACACTAATTTTGTCTCTATTTGCTTCTCTGTTTCTGCCATGGGATTGGCATCCTGAGGCTAGGAATTACACAAGCTTCAATCTGGATCCAGCCCTTATGAAGATCTGAGAAGAGATGATGCCAACCCCTCAGGGGATCTCAGATGATGCCAACCCTGAACCAACATACAAAACTACCAACGTATATCTTATAATCATCGCTGTTAATAATGTTTACCGTCTATTTGATTACTGCATGATTTTTACTGTACATTTCTGCCATATGGACGCCAACTTGATATAGTCATCACTGATAAGCTACTAAATATAATGTAGAAACTTAAATTTTCTATAAAGCTACTTTGCAATGATTTGTATCGTGAAAAGTGCTGTACAAATAAACTTGAACTGAATTGAATGGAGCAATATTTACTCCTCAGCTTCTGCTTATGTGTGGGACTCAAGAGACAGATAGCGGTTTCACTGAATGAGGAAGGGCAGATGGACTCTTACCTGCAGTCAAACGCCAGAGGCCGAAAGGGAAGATCAATGACAACAATATATGGCACAAAGCAAGTACAAAGCAAGAACAAGAAGTAAAGAGAGCACAATAAAAAGAGATGAATACACATAAGGAGCAGGTGAGCAAAATTACTAAACAAAGACTAGACAACGATTAAATGAGTGGGTGTGGCAAAGGGAAAACATAGCCAACACAAAGACAAAGCTATGTGCAAAAATTAAATATACAGACATGAAAAAAGACTAGAGAGTTTGACTTCAACTGCAGCTGTATTTAATATAATAAATAAACAGAAAACACACGTCATTAATGTCATCTGTGAATCTGGCAAGATGCGTAACAGCTATGTCATCAACAGAGCTTATATAGCCACTGAGGAAAACTGTGAAGAATGAGCCATTCCGACTGCTCTCAAATCGCTCTCATTTAATGGTGTACATCATAGTGATGTTGCATCTACACAATCTCAAGTCAGAGAAAAATTATATCGACTATGCATTGCTTCAAATCATAGGCTGATCAGTCTGCGCAGAACCACATATTAAGTAGAACACATCTAGAAAAGCCTGTTAGGGAGGAAAACTAACACTCTTAACTATGCATATAATTTGTAGCTACTACAAATTTTTGACACCCACATCTACACAAACATCATATAAAATGAGCAGTTAGAGAGAAATCATTTCATTTTTATCTGCTGACCAGTGAATTCAGTGGTAAGAGACTGAAAAATCATCAAACAAATCATATGATTTTAAAGAAACCATTAGTGTTTTAAAGTACATACTTGTACTTTACATGTGTGTTGTTTGTTTTAAAATAATATTGTTGATATAATCAATTTTATGAAGAAGTTTATTTTTATGTAAAAATCTGGCACCAATAATGATTTAACAGAAATGTTGAAATTGTTTTCTCTCCCAACAGATCATGGGGCAGATGCAGATTTATCTTGTTGTTTTCTGGGCATTGCTTCTCATGACCATTGCTGGAGAGGATGACATAGGCTCAATAAAAGAATGTGAGGATGCTCCCTTTGTTCAAGGACACAATCTCGCTGGAGAGGGATTTGATATTGTGACCCTGGAGCGAAAAGGTTCTTATGTGATCAACACAGAAACATGGGATTTAGGAAACGGCACTTGTAAATTGCGCAAAAACAAGTACATGAGTGGTATAAAACAGAAGCTACCAGCAGCAGTTGTAGACTGGAGGGCCTTGCCGAAGTGTTCAATGAAAGTCTCCAGTCGGATCTTTGAATCAAGTGAAGCACTGGTCAATGATTCATCATCAGCAATCTCGGCTGACTGGAAAGTTGGTTTAGATGTCAAGGCAGGTGGAGCTGCATTTGGAAGCACTCATTCCTGGGAAGCAAATTTTGCAATGAAAAAATCAAAAGCAGACAAATACAGTTTCACCAAACATGAAGTTGCATGCCGTTTTTACAGGTTGTTTTTCTTCACTCATACTGTTAAAAAAAACTATGAAATAAAATGACTATGAATTTAAAACTTAAATTGAAAATTGTTCCTTCTTTGATCCAACTAAATTTAAATGTGTTTACTATTTCTTTACAGATATCGTGTAGCTTCAAAGCCACCTCTTCAAGCAGAGTTTCTTGAAGCGATCAAATCGCTCCCTGCATCCTACGATCCAGATGCCTACAGCAACCTGATCACCACATATGGCACTCACTATACCACAAGTGTCATGTTAGGAGGGCAAATGAAAGCAGTAACAGCCATCAAAAGCTGCCAGGCAGCGATGAGTGGCCTTACAAACACTGCAGTGAAGGACTGTTTGGATGTAGAAGCCTCTAATTCATACAATGCAGCAACTGTGAGGACAAAGACACGTTTTTGTCAAGAACAAAAAAGGAAGATGCACATAAATTAAAAGTTCAGCTCCATGTTCAATGATCGTAAAATGGAAATTATTGGAGGAGACAAAAATGGAGAAGATCTACTTTTTTCTGGTTCATCACACCCAAATTCCCTTAAAAAATGGGTCGAGTCGTTGAAGAATCTCCCTGAAGTTGTGCATTACTCTCTGCAACCCCTTCATTTCTTACTGAGTACTAAACACCCTGCAAGGAAAGGACTGAAGAAAGCTGTTGAGAACTACATAATTCAAAATGCCCTTATGAAGGTTTGCTCTGAGCCTTGCAAGATTGGCATCAAGTGCAGTCCAAGAGATCGATGTGCTTGTGTTTGTGAAAGTAGTCAAGTTATAAAGTCTAACTGCTGTCCAGCTGCAAAAGGACTTGCCACCCTGAAAGTCTACAATCTCAGAGCCAAAGGTCTGTATGGAGATAAATTTACACAAACAGATGGCACTGTAATTGTTACATATGACAAACAAATCAAGCGCACTAAGACTATTGATAATAATGATAATCCACGCTGGCCAGAAACATTTTGGTTTGGTCCTATTAAGATCAGAATGGCTAGCAAAATAACTTTTACAGTATATGATGCAGACAGCTCCTGGGACAGCGATCTCCTTGGTAAATGCTCTTTTCCTCTAAGAAGTGGAGTTGTGCGTGATATTTGCGTTTTTAAATATGGCACCTTCTTTTTTACCTACGAAGTGAAATGTGCTCCCAGTCTGCAGGGCCCTCAGTGTAATGAATATAAACCTTCTCCAATGGCTGCCCCTCTGGCTGATATTTTCAGCTCAAGAAATGGTGTTCTGGTTAAAGACCTGCCGAGGCTTGAATTAGCTCTCAATACCTCAGATAAGTTCAATTTCAAGAGTACTTTTGAAAAGATGATGATGCTGTGACCTTAATTTTGAATCCGTCCTTTATGCATGAAGCCTAACAGCACCTAAACTGTACTTTCATCTGCCAGAAAAAAAGTGTATTTGTAACTTTTGCTTACTTATATTCCCATTTCCTTTCTGCATTCTTGCATTAATAAAGCATTCATAAAGACATACCTGTGTGTGTGTGTGTGTGTGCGAGTGTGTTTTTTTACAAAATACAAAAGCTACAGACAGTGCTGCTCCTGCCCCATTTGACATCTTAGATGAGAAACCCCACCCTCATCGCCAATTGAGCAAATTTACATACTTTTTTAAACTCACATTTGCAGGTGACAATTTCATTTGTGTCCTTTGCAATAGTTAACCAGGGAGGCAAGGTTCAGCTGATTACCTTTGGCAGTTAGCCCTTGCTAGAAATACACCATTATGCATTTGTTAATCCAATGATGGCCATGCGACAGTACCATTCTGAAAATCCATATAAATATAAAATGCAAAAAAATGCATTATATTTGAACAATACAATATTTCATACTATTATTTTAGGAAGAGCTGTTATCAAAGAGGGAGTAAAGCACTGGCCATTTATCCAGGGTGCCTCCCTGCCTCTTCTTGAGATGCTAATACGAGTTCCAGCATTCCTGTGACAAAACATAGGACAAGCAGTTTGGAGAAAAGATACATATTATCGGAAAGAACAGTCTGAAATAGTATGCTACAATAACTATTTGTGCAATATAAATATGAGTGAAATAGTTGATGAACAGTAGTTTGCTAGTATGCCATTTCGAAAAACATTCTTCTCAGATGATGTTTCAAAACTGCACATTAAGATGGCAACTTCCACCTTGTGTACCTCTGTTGCTATGTGCCGCCCAAGAAACTATTATTTAGATGCAAATATTTTAAATTTCAAACTGAAATACAAGTTCATATAAGGAATAATTGACAACGGGCCGTTAAATTAATGAAAAATAATGCAGACCCGAGGTGGAAATGCAGCCACAATGCAAAGCAATAATTCTATGGACTGGAATTAATCATTCTGCTTATACAAATGCTCAAGACATTTTGTCCTGAAAACACTCTTGTATGTGGGACTAATTTCTTACACATCTCATCCCACTCCCATCATTTTAGAGCTAGTAATGGAGGCTTGATATGCAGAATGTAGTTTTTAGAGAAATAATTATATTCTGATTTTACATATACTTAAAATGCTTTGGCAATACAATAATACTGTAACAACTCTGTAAACCACAAACAGGACAAGGGAGATGAAAATAATCCAAAACAGTCTTTAATAAATTAACAAGTAAATCCAAATGGAGAGACACTACGGTGACCGTGAGGGGACATGTTTGGTTCACTTAATTTTGTTGTGCCCATGACATATTAACTCATAGGAACGTGATAATATGTTGTGGCCATGAGATTGTTTTGTCGAGGTAACAACATCCTTATGTCATAGCTACGCGGTGTGAAGTCATGGTCTCGAGATGCCATGTTGAGGGAACAACATCCATTTCTCATGGCCACGACTTCTTATGTTGAGGGAACAACATATTTTTCTCATGGCCATGAGTTTAATGCGTAAACAAACCTGCGTTTGCCCATTCGATTGTGGGTGGTACCCTGATGTGAGGCTGACATTCACATTCAATAAACAGAAGAATAAACATGGGTGCCATGATCTGAGACAATGTCATCTGGTAGATCATAGTATCAGAAAACAAATAGAAAAAGCTGCTCTGCATCAACCACTACCACAGATGGAAGACTGGGATCCTTAGGATGCTTAGGATCCTGAAATGCCTGGGTAGCTGCTGAGGATCATTTTAGACTTGTTCCCCCTCCTCAGAGCATTAAGGTGAGGGGGGCTGCAATTAGACTGAAGTTTCTGATGAACTGTCAATAGAGGTTAACGAATCCCAGAAACTGCTGTAGTTGCTTCACAGCCCTAGGCAGAGGCCAGTTCAAGGTTACTTTTACTTTGGCATCATCCATGGTGACTCCTTTAGAACTAATGACGTACCCCAAGAATGACACGAATGGCAAGTGGAATTAGCACTTCTCGGTTTTGGCATATACAGTGGTATGAAAAAGTGTTGGCCCCCTTCCTGATTTTTTATTCTTTTGCACGTTTGTCACACTTTAATGTTTCAGATCATCAAACAAATTCAAATATTAATCAAAGAAAACACAAGTAAACACATCATACAGTTTTTAAATGAAGGGAAAACAAAATCCAAACCCACATGGCCCTGTGTGAAAAAGTGTTTGATCATGTTTGATCATGTTTGATCATGACTCCACCATAAGAAAGAGACTGGGCAAAAATGGCCTGCATGGCAGAGTTCCAAGACGAAAACCGCTGCTGAGCAAAAAGAACATAAAGGCTCATCTCAATTTTGCCAGAAAACATCTTGATGATCCCCAAGACTTTTGGGAAAATACTCTGTGGACTGACGAGACAAAAGTTTAACTTTTTGGAAGATGTGTGTTCCATTACATCTGGCGTAAAAGTAACACAGCATTTCAGAAAAAGAACATCATACCAACAGTAAAATATAGTAATAATAATAATAATAATACATTTTATTTAATGGCGCCTTTCAGGACACCCAAGGACACCTTACAACAGAAACACAAGCAATAAATCACCAATACATAAAATAAAAATAAAAAATAAATAAAAACAGAAAGCTCAGAATAAGCAGATTTAAAGAGGTAAGTTTTGAGTTTTGATTTAAAAATGTTGATAGAGTCCAACTGACCGATATGAATGGGTAATGAGTTCCAAAGTTCAGGGGCAGCGTGACTGAAGGCCCTAGCCCCCATTTTGACCATTTTCACTATTCCACTGAAGGAATAGACAGGAGACCAGAAGAAGAGGAACGGAGGGCACGAGAGGGACCGTATGAATGGAGCAAATCAGACAAATATGTGGGAGCAAGATTACAAAGTGCCTTAAAAGTGAGGAGAAGGAGTTTGTATTGAATTCTTTGGAGTATTGGGAGCCAGTGAAGTTGGATAAGGATCGGTGTGATGTGTTCTATTGATTTTGTGTGGGTAATAATTCTTGCAGCAGAGTTATGGAGATTTTGAAGTCGTTGGAGGAGCTTTTGGGGTAAACCGAAAAGAAGGGCATTACAGTAGTCGAGACGTGAAGTGACAAGGGCATGAATAAGAACTTGGGTTGAGTGCTGAGTGAGTGATGGGCGGAGTCTAGAAATGTTACATAAGTGGAAAAAAGCTATGCGAACTGTATTGTTAATATGTGAAGTAAAAGAGAGAGTAGAGTCCAGTATTACACCTAAACTTTTGACCTGAGAGGAGATAGGGACCAGACAGCCTTCAATACTTATACTGATGGGTGGGGATTTGGAGAGTGTAGATTTGGCACCAATGAGAAGAACTTCACTTTTATTGCCATTTAGTTTGAGCTTGTTCTTTGTCATCCAAGATGTGATGGCCTGTGAACAATCAATAAGTGCAGTGGGGCATGATGAAATACTGGGTTTTGTGGAAATGTACAATTGAGTGTCGTCAGCGTAGCTGTTACGATGCTGTGCGGAACAAGGAGCGCACGACGAGGATATACAATAGTTTTTCCTTTAATCAGGATTCCAGGAGCAGATACAAACAGGGGAGTGCACACACATCAATGATAGCAACAATAACCGACGGTCAGACTAACAAACACAGGAACTTATAAAGGGGCAGATAATTGGGGAGGACAGGTGAACACAATGACTAATCAAACTGAACTAGGTCAAAGGGGAAAACAGAAAACCCGACACGGAACAGTCACAGGGGAAAACAGAAAACCCGACACGGAACAGTCACAGGGGAAAACAGAAAACCCGACATGTAACATTTCGCCCCCTCCCGGCAAGGCGTGACCTCACGCCGTAACATAACAACTGAGGAGGGAGGGTGGGGGCTCTGGAGGAGGATGTGGAACAGGAGGGTGGCAGAAAAAAAAAAAAAAAAAAAAAACATAGAATCCAAACAATAAGTCCATGGGGGAGTGGAGGGTGGGAGGAGCCAAGGGGGAGCCAGGAACAGGAGGGGCCAGATGAACACCCAGGCCACAGTCCAGATGGTGGCCCACGGGGGAGCCGACGGAGGGAGGAGCCATGGTGGAGGAGTGACCGCCGACTCCATGGGGCCGACCAACGGCGGCGGAGCAGGTGGTGGTGGAGCCCGAGGTGGAGACAGAGAGCCGAAGAGCCAGGGTGACGCCGAAGATCCGGAGGTCCAAGGCGGAGCAGATGTCTTCGGCGACCTCGGCGCAGGCGGAGATCCGGATGGCCGCGGCGGAGCCGGAGCGACAGAGGACATAGGTGGAGCAGGAGGGAAGGAGGAGCCCAACGGAGCCGGAGGGACGAAGGGACGGGGCGCAGCCCAAGGAGAGTAGTCCTGAGGTGCAGGTAGGGGGACGACTGACCAATGCGGAGCCGGAAGGACGAGGGAGCCCGGTGGAGCTGGTGGGCAGACGGGATCCGGTGGAGCCGAGGGAGCTTGAAGGCATGGTGGAGCCGCAGGGTCGCCGGACTGAGGCGGAGTCTGGGTCTCGGAGGCTGAGGGCGGAGACGAGGGATCCTCCAGACTCAACGCCAACAGCACTGGAGATCGGCAGACCAGCGGCGAGCCCACGCCACAGATGGTGAGCTGAGGGTGAGCAGAGGGGCTGACGAACTCCAGTGATGAGGGTGATGGAGTAGGGACCAGGTCAATGAGAGGCGGTGGGAGAGGGAGGTTGGGTGGGATAACTTCCCAGAAATCTAACACCGGAGCTGGCTTCAGGATGATTGTGTCAGTGTGAAAGTCAATGAGGTTTCCCAGGTCCAGTTCATGCTCACCCTCAGCGGTGGCGCCGTGGGCGGGGCGTTCCATCGCCCTCGCGATCTCCACAGCTTCATCCACCGTCGGTTGAACTGCCGGCTCTCGCACCTGGTCAGACACTTGGGGCTCGGGCTCCGGGACGATCGGTAGCTCTGTCGCTCCAGATGGAGATGGCTCAACGACCGCGGCAGGCTCTGGCTCTCCGTCTGCGGTGGGCTCGGGCAGCTCCGCGCTGCGGGGTGGTAGCGGACTGGGCACTGGGTCCCGAGTGGGGCTGGTGTCATTATCTGCGATGTCCACGGTGAGTTGTGATCTGCAAGACACCAGCACCCACTCGATAAATGCGGCGAGGCTCTCTCGAGGACCGTCCCCGGACAACTGCCCACGTGTGGTGTTGTTCAGTCCAGCTTTGTAGAACGTGCAGAGGCAGTAGTCCGGGAAGTGTGTTAAGTTGGCCAGGAACAAAAAATCCTCGGTGTGGTCCTCGAGAGAGCGGTCCCCCTGCTCCAGCAGGATGACGAGGACAGCGGGATCCATAAAAAATAAAAAACTTGACAAAAAACGGGAAACAAAACGGGGAAAAAACACGCCACAATCTTACTGTTTCGGTCGGTTATTCTGTTACGATGCTGTGCGGAACAAGGAGCGCACGACGAGGATATACAATAGTTTTTCCTTTAATCAGGATTCCAGGAGCAGATACAAACAGGGGAGTGCACACACATCAATGATAGCAACAATAACCGACGGTCAGACTAACAAACACAGGAACTTATAAAGGGGCAGATAATTGGGGAGGACAGGTGAACACAATGACTAATCAAACTGAACTAGGTCAAAGGGGAAAACAGAAAACCCGACACGGAACAGTCACAGGGGAAAACAGAAAACCCGACATGTAACAGTAGCAGTGAAAGTAGATACCAAAATGCCGAAAAATATTACCAAGAGGTAGGATGTAAATAATAAACAAAAGGGGACCTAACACTGAGCCTTGGGGAACTCCGTGGTGTAATGGGGATGAGAATGACTTGATGTTTTTCATTGATACAAATTGTTTCCTGTCAGTGAGATATGAGTTGAACCATTTTAGAGCAGTACCAGTGACCCCAGTGCTAGCCAAACGCTCGAGTAAAACTGGGTGCGAGATGGTATCAAAGGCGGCACTGAGGTCAAGGAGAATGAGAATGGAGAGAAGACCGGAATCAGCTGCACGGAGTAGATCATTTGTGATTTTAATTAAGGCTGTTTCAGTGCTGTGTTTAGAACGAAAACCGGATTGAAATGGCTCAAACAGATTGTTATTTTGAAGATGATTCTGAAGCTGTGTTGCAACAATACGTTCAAGAATTTTGGCAGTAAAAGGTAAATTAGAAATAGGACAGTAATTATTGAAGTCTTTTGGATCTAAACCAGATTTCTTAATTATAGGCGTAACTGAAGCAGTTTTAAGTGATAATGGAACAATACCAATGGACAACGAAGAATGAACTATGGCAGTAAGGACAGGAGAGAGTGTGGAGAGACATGATTTAACAAGAAATGTGGGGAGTGGATCAAGGGAGCAAGTAGATGGGCATGCTGAAATAATAATGTTACTGATTTGTTGGATTGATGGTAAAATTAAGTCAGAGAGTGTGGTGAGTGGTGATGTATGTACGTTATTAGTCCAACTGCAATCAAGGTGCGTTGAAAAGGATGTGGTTAGTTGTTTATGGATTGTGTCGACCTTGTTGTGCAAAAATTCCAAAAAGTATTGACATTGGGATACAGTAGTAAAGTGAAAAATGGTTTCTAATGGCTTAGTGAGTCCTTGGACAGTGGAGAAAAGTGCTCTGGTATTGAACTCATGATTATTAATTACATGTGTGTAATATTCAGATTTAGCAGAGTTTTTGTAGGTGGCAACATGGTCAGCGTACATTTGTTGATGGATAATAAGTCCAGTTTTATTAGAGAGACGTTCCAAGCGACGACATTCTTGTTTCAGTAAACGAAGACCAGAAGTGAATCAGGGGGAGGATTTTGTAAAAGTAAGAGTGCGGGTTCGAAAAGGTGCCAGGGTATCCAATACAGAAAGTAAAATGGTGTTGTATTAAGCAGGTGAACAGGGAAGGGGGATTGTAAATTGAAAGTAGACAGTGCCACAGAAAGTTCATTGTTCAAATCAGATGTGTTAAGTTTTTTAACATTTCGGAAGGATATGGTCGTTTAACTGAGCTGGATGTAGGAATGGAAATATTAAAAACTAAAAACTTATGGTCAGATATGGTGGTAGTGTGATGGTCTGGGGCTGTTTTGTTGCTTCAGGACCTGGAAGACTTGCTGTGATAAATGGAACCATGAATTCAGCTGTCTACCAAAAAATCCTGAAGGACAATGTCCGGCCATCTGTTTGTGACCTCAAGCTGAAGCAAACTTGAATTCTGCAGCAGGACAATGATCCAAAACACACCAGCAAATCCACCTCTGAATGGCTGAAGAAAACCAAATTAAGACTTTGGAGTGGCCTAGTCAAAGTCCTGACCTGAATCCTATTGAGATGCTGTGGCATGACCTTAAAAAGGTGGTTCATGCTCAAACCCTCCAATGTGGTTGAATTACAACAATTCTGCCAAGATGAGTGGGCCAAAATTCCTCCACAGCGCTGTAACAGACTCATTGCAAGTTATCGCAAACGCTTGATTGCAGTTGTTGCTGCTAAGGGTGGCCCAACCAGTTATTAGGTTTAGGGGTCAAGCACATTTTCATACAGGGCCATGTGGGTTTGGATTTTGTTTTCCCTTCATAATAAAAAACTTCATTCAAAAACTGCATGTTGTGTTTACTTGTGTTATCTTTGATTAATATTTAAATTTGTTTGATTATCTGAAACATTTAAGTGAGTAAAATTAAAAATCAGGAAGGGGGCCAACACTTTTTCACACCACTGTAAATTTTTATCAATGAGGCATTGTAGAACAGTTTTCACATAGGCTACATGCTCCTCCATGGAGTAGGAGTGGCTCAAGATGTCATCAATATACACTATCACCCAATGGTTGATCATGTCACGAAAAATGTCTTTGATGAATGACTGGAAAACAGGCAGACTATTAGCCAATCCAAAGGGTATAACAAGATATTCATAGTGCCCGCTGCTTGTGGCACAGACAGTCTTCCACTCCTCTACCTCTTGTATGCAGATTAAGTCGTAAGCTCTGTGCAGGTCAAGTTTGGTGAAGACATATGGGGCCACAGGGACCACAGGTAGTGTGTCCTCTGTCCATCTTGTCCACAAAGAAGTGTAGAAGAGTTGTATTAATCAAAATATAAATTAATCAAGTGTAACCAATGTGAATATACCCATTTCAAGTTGTATCAAGTTATTCTACTATTATAAAATTGTATCTGCCTGTGTGAGTAGAGGCCTGCAGAAGAATGGAATGTGCTGAGGTATGGTGTAAGATAAAGCTGCACATCTTGTTTTTGACACAGAACAGCCAGAGATTCAGATTTAGGATTCCAATCCCAGTGCACTCCCTCACCTGAATACTAATCGCATGCACCTGTCACCCATCAGTACACTCATCAAGCTGGCTTTATAAGCAGACTCATCACCTCACTCCTACATCCGGTCTCGTTGATGCGTATTGGACTCATTCCCTACTCCAACAAAGATTCCTAGTAAGACGTTCAGTGTGTTAGTTCCTTGTACTTACCTCCTGTGTCTTTCCAGCGTGTCCTCCTCATCTCCATCCTCTGTTCTTCCCTGTGTACTCCAGACGTGCTAGAGTGTGTGGGTTCCTCCCGTCATCCTTCCACAATATCCTGGTCCTGTGAGACGAAGTCTGCTATCACTCTCCTATTCATTACATCCCAAGTATCATCTAACAGTTTACTCACCTGCATTCCAGCACTTCCTATGGTGTTGTTAAATAAACTCCCTATGAACGATCATCTCTGTGTTCTGGGTATACTTCTGTAACAGTTTTGACATGATAGGGTCTCCTCCTTTAACGTAACGTAAACTGGGGTCCAGGAAGCAGATGGAGGCACAGCCAAAAGAAGATAAACAATGACATAGGAAATGTATAGAACACACCTTAAAGGAAAAACTGTATTAAAGGGTATGGAGACACGAACTCGAGAGATTGCTCTGCAGAGTTTTCTCGGTTTTATTGTCTCTGATAATAAAATCGAAATTCTGGTATCGAAACCCCAAGACTGAGAATGATTCCTAATAGCACCGGCAGGAGCCACCACAAATTGGCGTCACAAACAGGATTGGAAAGGAGCAGAGGGTGAAAGACCACATTGGGCTTAGTTGACGAGCAACACAAATTAAGTGGCCACTAAAAAGGTAGGCAGTTTATGCTTATATAATTAGTTTGTGTTGTTTGCTAGTTAGCCCTTGGTGGTAAGGACTCTTAAAAATTACTCTTCCAAATTTAAAGAACAAAAAAAGAGGTTTTGATTCCAGAAGAAATAATTGCATGCACAGATCTGTTTTACTGTTAAGAGGGCCTTGATGGATAGCAGTAAATGAGGGCAGACTGTGCATGCAAAAATCTGTGTTTACTGTCAAGAGGGCCTTGAAGGATGGCAGTGGACATTAAGCAGATATACATTGCATGCAATGGTCTGTGTTTATTGTTAAGTGGGCCTTGAAGGACAATAATTAACGTTAAGCAGATAAAGTAAAGAGATGCGTGCAAAGGCCTGCAACTACAGCTCTTTTGGCGAAAGGAAGGGTTACAGAGGTCTGCACGGGTAGGCAAAAATTCCTGCAGGGTGCTGCTTTTTTACAGTGTTGAGGAAGTGTATCAGTGAAAGAGCGAGTAGAACTGACAGGTCACTCAGGAAGAGTGTAGTGTAGTCTATTTTAATGTATGTGTCTGTGTGAGTGATTGTGGCTGTATGAGAAAATAAGCTCTGAATATGGTGGACCAAAGGTGTGCACCCCTCTTGGACCGTCACGTGAGTGTGGTCAGGTAGCGGAGATGGGCGCAGCTGGTGTTACGCTGGAGAAGAGTGAATGAGTGTATGAAGCCCTATCTAAAAAAGAGACAAGAATGAATGTTATTTAAAAAAAAAAAAGTGTTCCAAGATATGGACTTTGCAGATTATTGAAATAATACTAGATTAATTAAAATAAGATATACATTTATGATTATAATGACGTCATAATAGATTAATAAAAATATTGCATGTGCTTAAAACTTTATTTCTTATATCTGAAGATGTCTTAAATGTGTATCTTGTTATCCCTGTGTAACAGAAGTGGTCTGGACACAGAGGATTAGTAAATAATGCAGGATGTTTATTTATTCAGCAGAGGAGTATATGGCAGTATGACGGTGAGTAGAGACTTGAGGCTGTAGGTGAAGCAGAATGGATATACTGATGGATGTTGTATCTTGCTAGGAACTCGTGGAGGACTGAAGGCAGCACACACCCCAGATGGACGATGGAGACAATGGAGGATGATCGCTGGAAGAAGACGGACGAGGGAGACACTGAGGGACCACGAAGGAGAGGAGCAGGAGATAATCACGTTAGCAAGTAGGTATCAGGTGAGTAACAGCGAAGAGCTGAGAGTCCACTTCGAATTGTCGAGATCGGACACTGAACTGGCGTGGGGTGTGTGCTTAAGTAGTGCAGGTTTGATTGGGTGCTGATGAGGTGCAGGTGGTGTGATTCAAAACTCAGGTGACAGAGATCGCTGTGATGGATTGGTCATGGAGCACGGCCGATCTGTGACATTACCCCCCTCTCCTCTGGACCGTACCCCTCCCAATCTACAAGGTATTCCAGTCGACCACCACGGCGTCTGGAATCCAGGATTGTTCTGACCTCGTAGATGGCTCCATCCTCCAGAATCAGCGGGAGAGGGGGTTCAGCACTCGGACCAGGCTCTGTGGAGACAGGAGAGTGATACCGTTTTAGGAGGGAAACATGGAAGGTGGGATTAATTCTGTAATGTGCTGGTAAATTTAACTGAAAGGTGACCGGGTTAATCTGTCTCCGAATGGTGAAGGGGCCAACGAATCTGGGAGCAAGCTTTTTGCAAGGCGCATCTTGATGTCCCTTGTGGACAGCCAGACCTTCTGTCCTGGTTGGTAGGGAGGAGCATTGGACCTACGAAGGTCTGCTGTCACCTTGCGCCTGCGGATAGCTCGTTACAGATGGTGGTGTACATTGTCCCAGACCCTCTCGCTCTCTCAGAACCAGTAATCCACCGCCGGGACATCCGAGGGTTCCTGGACCAGGGGAACGTGGGTTGCTGGAAGCCGAGCACGCACTGGAAGGGAGTGAGTAAAGTAGCAGGCTGACGAAGGGAGTTTTGGGCATACTCGGCCCAGCCAAGAAACTGGTTCCAAGAGTCCTGGTGGCCATGGCAGAAGGTTCGCAGGAAGCGTCCGATTTCTTGGATCTTCCTCTCCGTTTGCCCATTTGTCTGAGGGTGGTAACCAGACAATAAATTTACGGTCACACCTAGAAGTTTGAAGAAGCTATTCCATACTCGGGAGATAAATTGGGGGCCTCTGTCTGACACTATGTCTTCATGTAAGAGTGCTCTGCACACAGCAGACTGTTGTTCTGAGGCAAGGGCTGCTTATATCATGCAAATTAGGATCCATGCACCTTTGTAAACCTAAGCTGCATTGTCAACAACAAGGCTATTTTTCCATCAATTTCTTTGGGTGGGTGTGGGAGGGGTGAGATGCTAGGGGGTAGACAAACTCATTTAGCACTGCATCAGCCCAGCCAATAATTGTTTCTGAAGTTAGACGAAGGGGGATATGGGGAATGAACCATCTCGGCAGCGGAGGGGGGAGTAGCAGTGAGCAGACAGCTTATCCAATAATATAAACTCCTCATGCTGTCTCGCATGAAGGGATCATCTTCTTCTCGTCTTCAACTCGGCGCAAATGTTTCATGGTTAAAATCAGGCTCAAGTGAAAGAGAAAGATTCCAATATCCAAAAGTATATAGCACTCAGCGCAGGCTATATATAGAGGCTGGCCCTCCCGCACTTGATCTCCATTGACTATTGCAGTGCAATAAAAACTGTCTGAGCTCGATCGTTTTCCGGGGTCATAGGATGGAGGACGGAGGAGCGAGGAAGCAAGGAGGGATATTGAGAAGCACTCAGTGTTATTCAATCAGGCTTCAGCATTTCAGAGAAAGGGTGTTTCACCAATGCATCAGCTTTGATGTAATGTCGAAAGAAATGCTTGGCTGTTGTGTGAAGGTAATTTCATCCATTACACAAAGTTGCATGTTTATCACGAGGTTTAATTAAATAATTTATTAATGATCTATTTATTGATGCTGTCTGTCTTGAATATCCAATATAGCATTGTTCCCATAGCAGAAATGTAAAGCACGGTGTGATGGAAATATTTTATGATATTTCAACATAGAGGGTTCAGAAAAGTGCAGACTAAGGATGCGCAGATCAAAGGCCATGTCTCTATGATTAAATAGAATTGTCAGTGATGAAGTCAGATTAGTATTGGGAATTTCCATGACAGTTTTGGCGAGCCAGACCAGGAGGATCTTCCCTTCATCGGCAGGAAAGAGAAGCTTTTTCTTCATGAAGGGAGAGACGGTGAATACTTACCACGCACGGCTAAAAACAACTGTCGATGAAAGTTCTGGTCCTCCAGAAGAAACTGATAACTCAGGAATACTAAAACATAATTTTGTGAATGGACTCCTTCCTGATTTGCAAAAAGCAGTAAGACTGACATGCATAGGTTGGGAGGCACAAACCTGGAGTCCAGCTGTGGACCAGAGGTCAAAAGGCCAAGACCGAGGCCGAGGCTGAGGTCGATGGACTGAGAAAAGAAGGTAAGGTCACAACAGCCAAGAAGACCACCAGAATATTCCATCTCCAAGAAGCCATCAAGGAATATCATACTAGTGGAAAACTTCTGCCGAACATTGTCACAATTGTGGTGAGAGAAGAGATTGGGCCAAGGATTGCCCAAGAGAGAGAAAATATAATCTCACATGTGAGCCAATTCCTCCTTTCCTTAACAACCCTTGGTTTCCATCATCAAACGTGAGAGACCATGAATAGGATAAGGTGGGAGACACTCTACTACAAAAACTACTACAAATAACTGATAACCCAAGACAAAATCAAATAATGACTATTCAAGTTGAAGGACTTTCATCACTCTTTTTGGTGGACACAGGTACCACATTCTCTATGATCACTGAAGAGACTGCTTTAAAACTTCCAAATTTAACTTATTCTGGCAAAACCCAAACAACATATGGGTTATCTGGCATACCATTGGTCGATAAGTTGACTATGCCATTAAGGGTAACAAACAAACTGAAACAAGTGACCCATTCTTTACTGGTTTCTGAAATATGCCCTGTAAATCTATTGGCTAGAAATGTTTATCCAAATTGGAATTGATCATTTTCATTTCAAATGATTGTATGGAACTGTTTTATTCTGGAGATGCTTTTATACAAATTATGCCAAACTGGTATTACAATTGGGCTTTAACTCTTCTTTTTTTTTTGGATCCATACTCTTCTTACAAACAAATGTTGCCAGATTTAGAAAAAAACACCTCATCTGCATTGTACCTCATGGTTTGTAGGACAGGATAGGAACAATGCATATGAGGAGAAATGGTTTAATGGACAACCAGGAAAAAAATTAATCTTGATTTTCTGTTGGTATCCCAGCAATTCTCTGCATTTTATTAAACTAACTAAACTAACCTGCTCAGTCTGCTCTCTTACATTAGACACCAGTCCAGTCCTACGTCTCAGTGGGAAAGAAGCATGGTTCATGGGCCAATGTGGGGATTTGGCTCACTATCCAGTATCCAGTAAAAAAAAAAAAAAAAACTGGGAACTGGACTTGGGATAGTAGTAGGAAACATTACATATACCAAGAGGGGGTCAAATCAAATGCTGCAATGCAGGCAATCGAGGTTCAGAGGGTTTGTAGTGAGGAGAGAATAAAACCCAAATTTGATTCCAAAATTGCTTCAGATTTCTTGGTAGGAATTCCAGACACTCAAATGTTCATGTGGCATTAGTAGGAAAAGAGACAATTATACAATCATACCCTTCCAAAATTCTCCTATTCTACTGGTGCAGAAGGCATTAGGAGGATGGAAATTTGTACATGATTTGTGATTAGTTAATGGAGCCATACAGCCGCAAATCTCCAATTATACCAAATCCAATTACACCAAATCCAATTTTGTCTGAAGTGCCTAACAATGCTACATATATATATCTGTCATTGATTTAAAGTAGCGAATGCAATTTTTTCTCATTTCCAGTCCACCCAGACACTGATCTGATGCTGTGTTCTCCCAACAAAGCCACCTGTGAGATCGATCTGCGCACATTACTGTGTTTTTAGCAGAGAATGGCCAAAAATGGACAAAATAAAAATTTCAGTTAATACAGCAGGAAGTTAGATACCTTGGTCACCTCATTTCAGAAAAAAGGTAGGCTAGGATTTGAACAAAGCAGTCCAGAAATTACCGAAACCCGTTACAAAATCACAAATTATGTAATTCTGGGAGTTACGGGATATTGTAGGCCATGGATCCAAGACTATGCAAAAACTTCAAATATTTAACAAGGAGCAGCTTAGGTTTACCCAACCATTCAAAATGTTTGAGCTCTTTGTTTGAAAAAAAATTGGGGTTCATGCCGGAAGTTCTAACACAACCCCACGGAAATCGTCATCAACCATTCAAGGATAACTCCAAATGATTAGACACTATTGTACGTGGAACACCTCAGTGCCTTCGTTCGGTAGAAGCTGTTTTGTGTGCTCAATCTTGGTGATATTTCATCCTTTAACTGTTTGTTCCATATGCAGTGCTGATGCAGTCATTCACTGCATAGGCAGAACTCACACCAACGTTTATTGAAATTCAAAATATGGCTAATGGTTAGGAGAGAAAACATTGGTCAGCGGGGGGGTACAAAATGTAAAGATGGAGTATGGAAAAATACAAAGGCAAAAAGGCATTTCCTACCAAAACAATTCCTACCAATTTTTGCTAAAAGGTCTCATGGGATAGGCCATGCCTCAAAACTAGCAATGAATGATCTAACTGGGATTTCCTGGAGAAATTCTGTCACAACTGTTACATCTGCACAGCAAATAACGTGGGAAGACACAGTAAGCCACAAACGTACCCCGCCCACCCCACATTAGAATTTATTTTTCAGCACTTCATTGAGTTGACACCAGGCCAAGCTTATAAGTATTGTTTTGTAATTGTTGATATGTTTTCAAAGTGGCAGAATTTCAGAGTGTTTTCCCAAGTAGAAAAGCTGATGCTACCGCTATAACAAAAGCCTTAATAAGAGAAGTTATTCCAAGGCAGAGTCCCAATGGGTACCAGAAAGATTGTCCAGTGATGATGGGACACATTTTGTAATTCACAGAGTTGAAAAAGGCGAATCAGATTTTAAAAACCAAATTATGAAAAATCATAGCCGAAACAGGAATGGCATGGGTTCAAGCCCTACCAATAGTCTTGATGATCATGAGAGCCCGAAAAGGCACCAAGATAGCCCTCAGCCCACATGAAATTCTTACAGGTTGACCGATGCAGTGAGAATCGAGCCTTCTCCCCAAGAGGGCCTTGCGGGCAGAGATGGACAGTTGAGAAGTTATGTGATGTCTTTGACTAAATCTATCAGCTCTATCCAGTCACAGGTGAAAGCCTCTTTTTACCGGTTCCAGGTGACACACCCCAACATTCCTACAAGCCAGGAAAATGGACTGAAACATCTTGAGCGATGAAGCTGTTGAGACATCTGTAGGGCTGGCTAGATGAGCATTAGCTCTGAGATTGACTGTGGGCCAGCAAAGTGATCAGATTGAGTTTGATGATCATATTATCTACTCCAGTGCTAATTCTGATAGCTATGCTGATTTACTTCCAGTCAACTAGAATGTATAGGCCTACTACAAAAGAACAAATGATTGAGCTGGATGGAGATGTCTTCGATACTTGGAAAGAAGAAAGAACTGAAGATGATGTCAGATGATTTTAGAATGAAACTGTAAGTAGGGGAAGATGGAGGTCAAAAGCAAATCATTTATTCATTTTAAGAGATAACCAGATTTGAGAATGTGACCGTGTAAAAAACGATCAGAGGGGGGAATGTGATGGAAATATTTTATGTAATGGCCTCAGGGGGAGTCAAAAGGGTATATTCATCATAGAAGGTTCAGAAAAGTGAAGAATAAGGATGCTCAGATCAAAGGCCGTGTCTCTATGATTAAATAATCTATATTCGGTGTGTCTATTTACACTAAGTGCAAATAGCCCATCTTGTTGGCTATTTACACTAACTCCGCCCACTAACGTGTGATTGGGTTAGTCAACAATAAAAAAAGAAGTTAGTTCAACATCAGTTTCAGTGGCGTAGTTGGCAAGGCACATGCTTTTTGACGCGATCGACCCGAGTTCGAGCCCACCTTCTGCCAAACATTTTTTTCCCCTTTTCATATTTCATATCGCATCAGAAAGGCATTTATTTTCAATAAAAATGAAGGAAATAATCAAAAAGTTTAAAATAAAGTATCGGGTAGGGTTAGGGTAGGTGTAGGGAGGACTTTATTGTCCCAATAAGGTGGCATAGATTTAATAAATTTGAATTAAAATTATAATTTACACTCAGTACGTTATTATTGCGTAGTGTTTTATAATGTACTACAATACTGAGGTGCAGATAATTGCCACTATTTGCAATAAGTAGTATAAATAGCAGAAAATCTTGCTATTTTAACACAGTGTAAATTGAATCTTTTGCTATTTGCACTTAGTGTAATCAAGTGTACAGTAATGTGATTTTATAGAAACTGTCTTTAACTGGTTAAAGGACCATTCTATTGAGGCTTATGAATTTGAACTGATGAGCACAGTTTGCAGTCAGGAAGAGCTTTATATATATATATATATATATATATATATATATATATATATATATATATATATATATATATATATATAGTATTACATTCAAGCATATGATCCTCTAAATGCATTTGCTTTATGATCTTCCTTTTGGTTCACAATAGTAACGATGTAGTAAATTGTTAACTCTAAATAGACAGAGCATAGGACCTAAGTCGTTGTATCATCAGTGGAAGAAAAACCGATCCACCTTAATATTATTGCTTGCTTATATTAAAATTACAGGAAACTGCATTTCCTGTGCACTTCTAAGTATTGTTGTGATAGCTTAAGTGTCTGTGGCTTGTAAGTATGATTCTGAGCTTCAGCATTTCACACATCAGTTGAGCTGAAGTGAAGTGCATTTAACACTTTTCTCTGTCATGCACACCACTTTGGGACTTCTCATAAGAGAATCAAACTTAGGCTACTGTAGCAATAACCGCACTTGTCCTAGTTGCTATATCAAAATATTTGAGCCTCACAAGAGCATCATCATCATGATGTCAAAACTAGTGCTGTTGCAATGGATTTTTTTTATTTTATTTATTAAGGTGATTCATAATGCAAACATAGTTATATGCTGTTATATGCATATCATATGGTTGTGCATGCATATCATATGGCTGTGCATGCTTATATCCTTGTATCTATCTATCAAGATCTTGCTCCAAGTGCACATTTTAGAACCACATTTAAAATTCATTAATTTATTTCTTTGTTTTGTTTTAGTTATGTAGGGTTAGGTTAGATTAGGCTAGTGATTAAAGATGTAGCAGCGCCTCCGCCCCTTCAAAACGCACATTTACGTCCTCTCGCGACGTCACAGTAATCCACAATTGTGATTGGCTGCTGCAGAAAGGAGGGTCTAATCTACAGCGCCTAGGAAGAAGAAGACGGCCATCTTCGTGAGGTCGCAGGCCTTTGTGGTGAGTTTTATTGGTGATTTTAAAGAGAAATCGCTGTATATTCTTTACCAGAAAGGCAGCCAGCATTTTTATCGAATAGCATTGGCTTATACTGGTTTCAGATGACCAACTTGTTATTTATCGCCTCAGGTATCGGCTGTTTTAATAGCCTGCTATGTAGTTATCTAAAGACGACACTATATATCGAGATATATTGATACGGGCGATAGTCGGCTGCCTGGAAAACTGCTAAAACAGAAAAGTTTATGATATATGGCTTTTAAACCATCCTGCGGACTGTCAGCAAATAATTGCCACGAAATTTGAAGTAAATCAACTCAGGAAAACGTGTTAGGTCTGGAGGACCTTCTCAAGATAAATGAATAAATAAATTAGTCGATGTGATGCATATCTTGAAGTTTCCTCAACATGCAGAATTTATTTTTGTATTATTAGTTCTTTATTATTATTGGTGTTGGCGTTATTTTTTTATCATTTTACGTTATTACATTATTATACAGTATTTATATCATTTATTTATTTTACATTTAACTGCATCTTATTGACATTTTATTTGATCTAAACTAATTTAATTAGATCATTAAAAGTGCTGGGATAAATTTGTGTGATTAAAAAAAAAAGTATGTTATGAGGGGGGGGGGGGGGGGGGGGGGGGGGGGGGGTGATAAAAGTTAACCAGCCCTGTAGTGCACATGTGGTGTTATTTTTTACAAATTTGTTTAAAATGATGTTTTTGTTTTTCCCTAGATGCCAAGACATTGTTCTGCTGTAGGTTGCAAGTCACGTGACACAAAAGACATTAGGAAATCTGGGATCACTTTTCACAGGTGTGCATAGATATTTCCAAATCAGTAGTTAAATGTATTATTATATGCTTTTGATCCATCAGTTGAGAACCACTGCTATACACCATGTCCAGATTTACAGAGATGTTTATGTGGTTTCATTTTGATTAAGCATTAAAAGGCTCATTTTCATGGTAACAACTGCAATAAAACGTGTATGTAATGACTCAGCCTTCAGTGTGTAGTCTGATAGTTTGTATACTACCATGCTATAATGATTAACATCTGCCTCCTAGTGACCAATTCACTCAACTACATGTTTGCATTCCCATTTCAACTCACTGTGAGTTTTCTTGTTTTATGTCAACAAAAGCAGTATAATGTGTCTCAACAGTAGTTCCTCAGGGGGGCAATTAAATGATCTTAACTTGTTAATGTTGTTTATTATGTTGTCCAGATTGCCAAAGAAGGGAAACCCTCGACGCACAACTTGGATTATCAACTCTCGTCGCAAAGGCCCTGAGGGAAAAGGACAGTGGGACCCCCAGAGTGGATTCATCTATTTCTGCTCTAAACACTTCACCCCCGATAGCTTTGAACTCTCTGGTGTCAGGTCTGCAATTAATTACTCTCTTCAGAGTCACTGAAGCAATGACCAAAACAAGTTTTAGGTTCATTTTGTTGTTGAAATACAATATATTAGAAGGAACAATGTTTTTTTACTTTCTCTTTTTTTTTTTAGTGGCTATCGCAGGCTGAAGGATGATGCCATTCCCACTGTATTTCAAATTCAGCCTCATGAAAGAGGAAATGCAACAAAACGGAGAGGCAGACCTCGAAATGTGGACAAACATATCAGGTATTTTCCATAAAGCTGCAAATAAAAATCACCTCTTTCTAGTGTGCTTTCTCTTGTTTCTCTCTGTGCTTGTAGTGTACTTCAAATTGAAACTTGACTGTTTCTTAACACGCTTAAGTACACTTAAAAAAAGTGCACTTTACAATAATATCAAATAAATGTTTTACTTTAAAGTACATTTTATACCATTATGTTTTAATAATCTTGTGTTGTGCACCACTTATTTTGGTGTGTTAACTAACATATTAAAGCACAAGTACTTTATTTCAACTGTAGTGTGTTACTTGATATTACATTTAAAGTTAGTATATTTTAAATGTACTAAATTGTCAACTTTAAAATTTAGATGTGTAATTACAGATATAAAAACATTTTAATAGAAATGGCATTCAAATATTATTTTAGTTTATCATTGTCAGGGTATTCAGCAGTCCAGTTTAACCATATTTCAAAGACAAAGTAATTGAAATTACTTTTAAATATGTGACCCTGAACCACAAAACCAGTCATAAGCCACCAGTTTATTCATTGAAGCTGAATAAATAAGCTTTCCATTGATGTATGATTTGTTAGGATAGGACAATACTTGGTCGAGATCTGAGGATCTGAGGGTGCCAAAAAATCTAAATATTGAGGAAATTGCCTTTAACGATGTCCAAATTAAGTCCTTAGCAATGCATATTACTAATCAAAAATTAAGTTTGATATATTTACAGTAGGCATAAAAGAAAAATCCATGCAATATATTATTGGCTATTGCTACAAATATACCCGTGTTACTTATGACTGATTTTGTGGTCCAGAGTCGCATATGTACTTACTCAAAAAAGCACTCTTGATGTCAGCTAATTGCATTTAAACTATAATAATTAATAAGCAAATAGGTGTACTGCTAGATTCTGTTTGCAGGTATATTCCAGGGCTCGCAAAATCGCTAGCCCGACGTCCCGGGGCTATTGTGTTTTCCAGTCGGGCTACCAAAATGTATCACTGCCCTGCCCGACGGGCTACCTTAAATACGGGGCTCCCACGCAGTGTTCCCTCTAAGCTGAGCGCGCGCGCGACCGTGCTCTTCTTCCACCGCGGCCGCGCAGAAGAAATTATGTGCCTCACAAAAATGAGTTGGGAAGCCATTTGATTGAATGCCGCCAGTAAAAGGGAAAGAATAGCAATGCTCGGGCAAACCGCTATAGAGCTGATGTCACGACAGAGTTAGAGCCGGTGAATGCGGTTTGCAGGTTTCATAGAAAGAGAACGATATGCACCAAACGAGTCGCTGTAGAAACTGAATACTTCAATGGTTGCGGTGCGCTCAACACGAGAGACAACGCAAACGCAATGACATGTGAAATAAAACATCCTCATGTATTAAAGAAGAGTGGCTTGATTAAGAGCTGGAAATAGCAGAGGATGGGTAACAAAACTCTGAAACATGTTCAGTCACACACAAGAGTATTGTACAAACTGTACTTCATAACGATGTTTAGACAGCTATAGAAGAATTCATATGTTCATGTTTTTTTATATATTTAACTTACAGATATCATCTTAAGTTTTGCTTCAGTTTCTATTCTATTCTATCAGTTTAAATAGTTTGTTTTGATATATGTTAGGCCTATATCATAGACTCAAAAACAAGGTCAATTATTTATCAGGTTTTTGACTTTGAGTCTCTTGCTCATCAAGGCTGTATTCATTTCAAAAATACAGAAAAAAAGTGATATATTATTGCAATTTCTAATATTGGTTTCCTATTTTAATACCTATACTTTAAAATAGCATTTATTCCTGAGATCAAAGCTGTATTTTCAGCATCATTACTCCAGTCTTCAGTGTCCCATGATCCTTCAGAAATCATAATAATATACTGATTTATTATCAGTGTTGAAACTGTTCTGCTGCTTCATATTTATTTGTAACCTGTTACTTTTTTCTTTGATTAATAAAAAGTTTAAAAGAACAGAATTTATTCAAAATAGAAATATTTTCTTACAATAGAAGTCTTTGCTATCAATTTTATCCATTTAACACATCCTTGCTGAATAAAGTTTATTTAACTTTCTTTAAACTTTTTTAAAGTATCTTTAAAAAAGAAAGAAAAAAATGTCTGACCCCAAACTTTTGAATAGATTATATTGTAACACAAAATCTCCATTTTGACTAAACGCTGTTCTTTTTAACTTTTTATTTTTAAAAAATTTCACAGGTCCCAAAAAATACAGTATAAAAATATAAAAAAGCAGTATAACTGTTTCCAACATTGATTAAAAATCAGCATATTAGAATGGAAGGATCATGTGACTCTGAAAATACTGCTTTGCTTCACAGGAATTAATTACATTTGAAAGTATATTAAAATAGAAAACATTTATTTTAACTTGCAATAATATTTCACACTATTATTTTGTGAAATAATATTCAGTATTTTTTATCAAATAGATACAGCCTTGATGAGCAAAAGAAACTTCTTTAAAAAACTTTATTGATCCAAACTTTTGAACTGCAGTGTATTGTACTGTAAAAATGTTTTCTCAGGTAACCTAAAATTTACATCATTTAGTTACATCAAGGGTCAAATCAAATATAAATAGCACATTAAAGTTCAAAGTTACACACTTTTTTGTGTGCATGCTGTACAGGTCTGGTATAAAGCATGCTTTTGCTCAGGTGCCAGAAATGTCCGCTCAATAGAGAAAAGTTGTGCTCAGCAAGAAAAACAATTAGAGGGAGCATTGCTCCCACGGGTCCTTAAATTTGGTACAACTAAACTGACGAGTTTTTAAGGTTTTTAAATACGTTAAATGGTATAAGAAATAATTTTTCAAATTGCCTTAAATAGATTTTTAAGAATTCTGCAAATACCTTGTAAATAGTAAAATAAAACTCTTTCCTTGGTATTCGTTGATATTTGTGTATTGAAAATGTTTTTGATTGACATTTATGGTCTTTATTTTATTTGGGCTAGTTAAATTATTTCCGGGTTACCAAAATCTGAAGAGTACCTGCCCGAAGGGCTACCAGGGATTTAGAAATTTTGCGAGCCCTGTATTCTATTTAGTAGACTCTTTTTATAAAGTGTACATTTTCACAAACATTGTGTTTTTTTTTTAGTGTACATGGGTTTTTAACCTGTTTAAAATACTAAATGTTTATATTTTACACCAAATTTTTTCAGTGTCAAGAACTCCTCCAATAATGAGGACTCAGAAACCCAGGAGATCTTCAACAATGAGACAGTGGAGCAGAAAGTAGCAGAAAATGAGAGTGAAAAAGGCGAAGGGGAGGACAAGCCTCCTCCTCAGCCTTCATCTGAGGCTCCTCAAACCTCTGAAGAGACGGCACTAGATGACCAGCCGCCTGACCCCTCTTCTCCTCCTCGTCCACCTTCTCCATCCTGCTACATGAGACGTCTCCCGCCTCCTCCTGGATTTTACTTGCCCAAAGAGCACAACTACGCTCAGCTGTGCCCTCTAGTGTGGCGCAAGCGCTACGACAAAGCCATCGACAGCTTGGAAAAAGCACTGCGTCTTCTGAGTGCCGCTCGACGGCGGGAGAACCGCCTACGCCATGCATTACTGCGCCTCAGAGAGAACCGGCTCAGAAGCACGCTGTTTTGCACACGAGACGGAGCCAAAGGAAAGGAGGTCCGAGGAGGCAAGTTTTCAAGCTGGGCTGCTCAAAAGGGACAGGTGGCGAAGGTGGAGAGAGGTTGTAATCTTGAGGGATTGGAGGAGAGTGCGAGTGATGAAATAGACCTTCTGGCTGAGGGCTGGAACGGACAAGCACAGACGAAAGGAAAAGTCACTGGGGAAGAAGAAGAAGGGTGCTGCTTTTACTGCGGAAGAGACAATGAAGGAAACAAAGTAAGTGGATACAAAGAAGCAACTGTAGGACCTGATGAGGTTCAAGGATCCCATACAAGACATAAGCCAAAAAGAATCCAGGAAATCAAAAGGAAAGCCAAAGTGCTCAAAGAACAAAAGTCAGAGACCTCAAAGACTGATGTAGCGCCTGTGGAGGAACAAAGCTACTATTTATATTACTGTGAGAGCGCAGAGAACGAGGACACGATGCAGGTGGTCACCATGGAATTGCAACCGCACCAGCTGAGCACCGAGGAAGAGACATCTCTCGAGCTTCACAGCAATGTAGAAGAGATCCAGCAACTCGCTCTGCTGCATCCACAGACTGACATGCACACTGCTCCTGGGCCTGTTCAATACTCCACAGCACTACAGGAAACTTCTGCACCATTCCAGCTGCAGCAAATCCAACTGCTTCAGCCGCAACAAGGACTTCTTCTCCCTGACCTCAATGTGAAGGAAAAGAGCGAAATGGAGCAGGGACAGCAGTTCTTCTGGGTACAGGAAGGGACTGATGATCATGTCCTTCTGATGCCGGTTTCTGCCGAAGCGGGGGAAGGGAACAGGGTTGATGTTGAGACTGTGATTGAGACTGTGCAGCCTCAGGTGATATTGGAGAGATATCAGTCAAAGGACGCTGAAGAAAGGGATGGACTGACTGTCAAGTGTGATTCCACGGTATTAACAGCTACAGCGTGGGAAAACGGTCAGCTCACACATCAGTCGGACCTGAGGCCCACGGCAGACATCAGAGAGAGACTAAAGGAACATCTAGAGGGGTTTCAGCTTCAGCTTAGCAGCGAGTTTATTGACTGAACCGACCAACATGATGTGTTTTAATATTTTTTATTCTCCAATTACAGAACATGCACAGACTCTACCATTTGAGATATTACAAAGACATCAGCATCATTTTCATATGAAGGCCAATTATTGTTAAAATTGAATATGCTTGTATTTTAAATGAAAAGCCATAAATAATTAGAATTCAAGTTTGAAACATACTCCGTTATTCTTCCCTGTCTATATATACCCACAAACATGGATTACTGTAGTAGTGGGTTTTGAAGCAATTGTTTGTTCCCTCAACCATGATGATCAAGTTTTCCTTTCATAAAGAACTGACAAATATTAACTGATTAAATCAATTTTAATCTTACTAGACGAATAACAATAACACACATTATGTAAGTTCTTAAATAAAAACATGACTAGTATTGCACAGATAATAGAACTACTTAAAGTTTAACATATGGACATTGATTTAAATATATCCCAGGCCAGAGATTAATGGGCTCATCTCCTACCTTTTTTTTTCCTGCATGGATGCATTAAATTGATCAAAGTGACCAGACACGTATGCTCTTCTTTTGAACTAAAAGAAATCCTGACAAAAAACATGCATCACGCATTATTTTTAAACCACAAAAATAAATAAAATTAAAACTGTTGTCAATAATGATAATAAAAAAAAATGTTTCACCAAATCAACATGATTTGTGAAGGATAATGTGAAACTAAGGACTATGGATTATGCTGGAAATTCTGCTTTGCATCACAGGAATAAATGAAAATTTAAAATACATTCAAATAGAAGCATCATAAAATAAATGCAGCATTGGTGAGCGTAAGAGACTTCTTTCAAAACATTAAAAAAATGCACAGACCCCGGCTTTTGAATGATTATGTAAACATCCCAAGGAATTTGTCATTGCCACTGTCACCTTTAGGCAAGAATTGTTTTCTGAAAAAAATATGTATTGTAAATGTAAATTAAGGTGACTTCATTTAGATGTGAGTGCTTAAAGGATATGTTATGACTATTGAAATTTAGTTTGTCTTTTTTAAATTAAGAAAGCAAGAGAGAGCTGATTCGGTTTCTCTCTGGACATTCTGGGACTAAATAATGGAGTGAAAAAGAAACTGAGTTTCCTGCTGCTGCAGAAGTTCAGTTTGCCACAGGTTTGTTATTTTCTCACTCAGATTCTGAGCTTATGTTTCCAGATAACCTCAAATTAATATAAAGCCTATAAATCCACTCAGGGATCTTCTATTTCTGCCCATTTTATCTTATGTGAGGCGAATCCTTTAAACACTTTACCATGTCATATTGTGACTGTAAAGGTGAATCTGTATTGTCTGCACTGGTTGGATAAAGGAGTTAAAACATGTCCATGTGACTGGAAAGTATATTGCACTTATATGTGGATTTACATGTAACAATGGACAATATTACCATAACGGACCGTATTACCATAAAGTGAATTTCCTCTCATTAAATCTCAAAAACTCCCTTTCTGTGTTTACCATCACTCTTTCACTTATTTACAAATCCTATTTGTAAATAAAAAGCTTGATTCCTCGTCATTTGTCAATGTGACCTCCAGAGGGAGAAGATTTCTGCCCTTACTTCTGAAATATGAATGGATGCATTTGCATGTTATGTTACATTTTATTTAAGACTTAAATACATGTTTAAAAACGTAAAAAAAATTATATATATATATATATATAATAGACATTTTGTTACAAATGTATTATATAAAATGTATTAGGCCATAACATAAATTGGGCTATGTTGATCTTTAAATTTAGAGGGGACTAATGTCTTGCCCAAAAAAAAAAAAAAAAGTAGAATTGTCAGAATTGTTTCTCCACGAGGCGTCGCTCTTTATTAATTAATAGTGTAGCCTATGTTGTTGTCAAAAAGGACTCAACAGAACGATATTAATAGTATGAACACAGCAGTGCAGTTTAAAGCAGGATCTGAACAATATGGTGTATATTTTAGAAAGAAAAAAAATGCTAATTTAAAGCAGAAAGGCAATGGCCTTTGCATCTGGAGAATTACTGAACTACTGAAGTATTGTCATGAAAAAGCATTTGCCATGACATTTCAAGGAGGGCTATGGGTCTGTGTTGAATTGCTAATGTAATGCGGCAAGTAGGCTATTTGCTAAAGACAATTTGTCATTTAGAAGCATTTGCTATTCATAGCCCTTCGTAATTGGTTTCATGCCTTGGCAAGACCCACAGCAGCTAGTTACAACCTTACTTGGTTGTAATAATAATAATAATGTTATTTCATAAATGAATGTACATTTTATTGCTGACATTTTAAGGAACTTTCCGCCCGCTTCATCCAAATATTCCATATATTTCACAGTGGCAGATTGGGAAATGAAATTCGTTTTTTTTTTTTTTTTTACTGTTTATTGATCTTAAATACTGAACTTTAAAAAAAAAAATGCTTTCCTGTGCGTAAAAAAAACGTACTGTAGGCTACTAGTTCAAGAACAGACGCTCTTCGCTCTGATTGGTCAGTATGTAGAAAGCCCCGCCCACACATATCAGCCTATTTAAACGCACTCTGCACGCGCTTTTCTATGTTCAACACCTGCTAACAGTGGGACTCAATCAACAGGCTTTACTACCCACCAATGGTTGTTCAAGTGAAACCACGCATTCGCTACAGCAGCAAAACCATGGAAGGCAACCAGCAGAAAGTGGAGGCCAACATTGTGTTACTTGGAGCTGAGAGCGTTGGAAAGTCTGGTGAGTTCTACTGCAAATGTTGCCTGCTGTCTTCATGCATTGAGTCTGAAATAGAGCACTAACCACCTCTCCTTCACAGCTCTCACCGTGCGCTTTCTAACCAGGCGGTTCATAGGAGAATATGGAGATATAGGTAAGCATCATCTCTTACCGCGCTTGATCTCCAGGATGATTTGCAGTAAAATAGATTTTATTTTGCTTAACGGTTTATTTTCATCCACAGAATCAATATACAGCCATACTGACAAGATCGACGGGCGTGATATTTGTTTCAACATATGGGACTCACTTTGCCCGCAGGTAAGCATCTTTTTGCATATTCCGAGATAAAATAATAGCCTAATTAAAAGTGTTTTGCATGACATATGGCAAGCTATTTTTACATTAACTCCTTAAAATGAAGTACTAGCCTATCCATTGTATCTACTGATAAGTTATTAATTTTATAAAGTAGCCTAACGGCAATTGTACTTAATACTTGGGAAATATTTTTGAAAACTATACTACTAACTTTTGAGGATATTTGCTAGCAACTAAGCCATAAGTACTAGAACCTAAAGTAATAGTATAGGGTCAGCAACAATTGAAATGTGTGCTAGTCAGAAGTGAATAGAAGTAATGCATACATGTCTTGTTTCAGAATGGACAGGAGTCGGGATATATCAGCGACAGACAGCTGCAGTGGGCAGACGGCTATATCCTTGTTTACAGCATCTGTGACCGAGCAAGCTTCAATGTTGTGCGGCAACAAGTGCAGTGCATACGACAAGCCAAGCAAAAACTGGCCAGCACAGCTCAGATCATCATTGTGGGGAATAAGAGAGACCTCCAGCACAGGCGTACAGTGTCTAGTGAAGAGGGCCGGCTGCTGGCGCTCTCAGCGGACTGTGGGTTTTTCGAGGTCTCCGCTGCCGAGACGTACCACGGTGTGCTGATGGTATTTCACAAACTGTTTGAGCTCATCCGAGAGGCCAGGGCACTCAAGAAGGGCCCTGCAGGGTTCAAAGGTATCGTGAGGAGCATGTCGGCAGTATTTGGAAGGAAGCGGACTGAATAGTTTCCCCTCAAAGCGGTGGAAGAATCAGGGTTAAGCCTTTTATGGAATCCATATTGGAACAAAGACTGACTTTTGATCTCAACTGGATTTTTGCAAGTTGACAGTCTTAGAGCCATTCACAAAGTTCAGTCTGTGCTGTTTTTATTTGCTGGACAGACATCTTTGGCCATTGCATCGCTGTTTTTTTTTTGGCATCTCACACCATGAGCATCACTAAGTCGCCTGTCAAATTAAAAGTTCATCTTTTCATCTTCCAGTTCCATTTTTTGTTTTTTTTCATTCTGTTTTGGAATGCAGAAACATGTTCTGTGTGAATGGCACCTAATTCCTGAATGTTCTAAGAATTGTTTAAATTAGATTTAAATATACAAACAATACAGTCTCATTGCTCACTGTTTCAATATATAAATTGTCAGTACTTTGTACTGCTATCAGTTTTACTGTAGCTAATAAGTGCAATTGGTGGTTCAATCCTTAGTCCCTATGCAATTAAATGAGACCGATTCTAAAATGTGGCCTCTAACGTGTGATACATAAATATTGTAATGTAGCATTTCTGTGTTGAAATGTTCGTTTTTAACTTTTCTTGCCCTAAGTTGTCCATGTATTGGGGTCCTATAAAGTGCTACAGTCATAAATTGAAGCGATGTGGTAGCATGTTGGATTTCAAAATTATGCCCACTTTTGCCTTGGTTGATCTTTAAATGTGTTTTTGAAGTCCTAACGGTTTTATTCGATGCATTGATACACACTGTCAAACACAGATTGTTGTGTATATTGCAAGTGTAAAAACATATGCTTATATTGTTTTATAATAAAACATGCAAAAGATATTAATATCTGTATTGCTTTTTAAGGTAGTACTAGTCCAAATGAGCCATTTTTAGTATGTGACAAATACATTTTGCCAAATGCATAAACATGATACTTACAGCAGAAAGGTAGCCATTAGAATCTGCAGGTTGCCCATGTTTTAGATTTGGGATTGGCCTCGTTCCTCCCAGCTAATAGCTCTGACTTTAGTCGCCATTGACAATTGCGTGCGTCTTTTAATATGTTAATTCAACATAAGCTGGACAATGTTCTGCTCGTTGGATGAACAGCAACCACACATTTCAAACTTTACTGGATTCGCTGCTATCCACAAAGTTAGCAAGCAAATGTTCTAGAAAACTGACCTTGTTTGACCCATGATTAAAAAATTGAATCGTTAGCAGAAAAAAATCTAGTAGACTAAAAAGACTTGTAAACTACTTGTAAATATAGACCACCAAACCCTGTCATTTTATCCATATTAATATTTAAGACTGTGACTATATGAACTACTGACCTAGTGTGTATTTTTCTCACCTGTTAAGTTCCTTGCATGTCATAAGCCCTCAATTAACCTTAATCTTTGAAGTTACTTCCTCTGAGTACTTTTGTAAACCAATCAATTTATATATGTAAATAAAGTTAAAATGGACTTCCCTCTAATGGAAGTAAAGCTGTTATGTCTCAAGTCCAGACACATGAGCATCACATGTTCATTCATTCACATATTAGTGAGCTCAGAGTGGATAAGATCACATGTAGGGCCCATTGACTGAATAACACCTACATTGTGAGTGCAAATGTGCATCATATATGCCAGACTGGTCAATGCATAGCCATATGAAAACTTCAGCATGTACAGGTTTTCCACAATTCAAAAGCTTTGAGGAGGCAAAACAGTACCATTTTGCTTGTCTGTTTGCACTTGTAATAAAATCATTAAGAGTGAATGGGAGTATACCTATATATCAAGTCTCATCTCGAGTATTTTGATACAGAAAAGAATGAAATGGGAAAAGAAACAGATTGAAAAAGAGAAAGGGGCAGCTGGGTCTTTCTGAAAGACCCCCCTCCAGCCAAGTGGGTGCTTTGCGGGGGAGCTGACTGAGACTGTGAAAGCTGTTGCTATGCGCACCACAATAACCCTCGTCAGCGAGCAATGACATCACTGACGCAGACGTGTCTCCGTCCACAGTACACCTCAGTGACACACCAGCCTGAATTCCTCCCACAATCGTGTGTACGCTAACGTTTACACACAAGCATACGCATGAATATTCACGATGGACCATGGGGCACAATGTTCTGGCATATTCTACCATGCTTTCGCAGCAAAGACAACAATAAAAGGGTCTTCCTCAGGAAACAGTGCCATCTTTAACATTTAATGATTTCATTTGAAAAGGTTACAGCAGAGTTTTCAGGAAATCATATTTTTTTCCTCCTCAGGCACTAAATGCCAGGGCTGTAAGTGTCATAGACATTTATGAGTTCACCTCAGGAGGCACAAAACGAAAATTTACTTATAAAAATAAGTTTGACCTAAAAATTAAAGTAATGTTTTCAAAATGTCAAAAACTCAAGCTTGCACTTCTCATCCGCTTCATTGCGATTTTAAGACCTTTAACACCCCATCCCGGTATGTCTTTAATTCACATACTTACAATTTTGAATATAATGATGATAGTATTAGCTTTATACTCAATCACATTATAACTGACAAAAAAAAGTTAATAACTCATGGTATGTCTAAACACTTTGTGTCACTAGTCTCTGTGTTTTGGGGTTGCATGTGACAGGTTTGAAGATCAATGCAAAATCTAATATTAATAAGGAACCTTATTTAATTATTATACTTTTCTCCAAGAGCAATATTTTTTTCCTTGTGAAAATTACTATGGTCACTAGGATGAATTTCTACAATGTTTGAGTTATTGTTGAACTTGTTCATATCAATTTAAGTGTAAATATTATAAAATACTGATAAATACCATAAAAGGAACTTATGTCTAAACTTGTTTTTTCAGTTTTTAATGCATCAATAGCAAAAGTTTAATTTCAAGCAATGAAACATAAAAAATGGGGATACACAAACTGACTGATATTCTGGATGAAAAATAAATATTTAGAAATAAAATCAATGTTTTATTTTGAAAATAGTTTAAAATGGTTATTTAGTTAAATACTTCAGTATTGTATTAATTATATATTAATATAATTTTGTAATATATTGTAAGGCACGCACACTGTGATTCACGTAGTAAATTGCAATGTTTCCTGAGAATGACCTGCCCTTTAGATCAAAATAATGATATTCAATGAATTTATTCGTTATTGACTTTTCATTTATTTATTTTGCATTTTGTCAGTGCAGTGATACTTTCAGTTCATTTTTTGACCTTAAACTGATAAAAGGAAATCTCTCTCTACCATAGAAAAGCCCCGATTACGTGTCTGTCTCCTTATTTGCCTTTATGTGAGATAACAACACCTCAAGGTCCTCGACCGCAGAGGCAGGGGAACAATGAAGATGTTTCTCCAACCATATCTCTCTATCTCTCTCTCTTTGTCCTTTTGCTGTTCTTCCTAATTTCATTTTAAGAGATAAAGAGTGCCTTCAGGCTTTTGGTGGTATGGTACCTCAGCATATGGTGAAGTGTGTGCGGTGAGTCAGGGATTGTGGGAACAGACAGGCTGTGAACCTGGGATCCTGCACATACGAATGTGGTACACTGAGTCGCTGCATGTCAAGGGCTCTTCAGGAAGGAAGTGTTCAAATCAAACAACAGCCACTGCGTACAGTATGTAGAGTCTGTCACCATTTATTTGAGGAAGATTACAGTACAATCTGAATGAAACATGATTGCATGAATATCTTAAGTTCTAAATGAACAATACAGAAGCAAAAAAATAAATAAATAAGCATTGCACGATGTAGAATTTATGTAGTTTGTGTAAACTGCAACAGACCTGCCTTAGAATATCTCTCACACAATGAGCCAGGATTACAATTCTGATTTTGGGGAAGATGGGCAGAAGAAACAGGGTCATGTTCATATAACAACTACAGAAGGATGCAGAAATGATGTGTGCGGTGCAGATATTTGATTTGAACCATTTGATTTAATAAGAGGGATGAGATGAGAGAGTAATTAAGGTGATGGCTCTTGAACAGCCACTGCATTACAATGAGGCTTGATTACCGGATATTGTGCTTCACTGTAAAAATATCTTACCTAACGCTGAAGAGAGAGAAAAATCTAGTCCAGTCTAGATCGAGAAATGATGTGTATAATTTCCTTTATAGGCTAATGAATAAGCAAATTAGGATCTGTTTTAAATGTCAACTTGCCTGAAGGAGAGCTTTTTGTGCTTTTGATCGCTTCTAAGACATTTTTTACAAATTTTCTCTCAGAAAATAATAAGCCTTTATCATGCTCCAAGTGGGATTTTACCAGGAATTCAATTTAGCTTTTTTTAAGGCAATGAAGCAATAATTACAGTAATAGCACCCTTGCATTAAATAAAAACACATTATTTGTAGCATATACAGAAATTAAGTATATCTTTTGGTATCCACCATGTGTGTGAAAAAGAAGTGTGCTTAATTGTATTGAATGTGAATTCAAGGTCTTAATAGTATATTTAAAACTGGGTAACAGTTTATTTTACAGTGTCCTTGTTACATGTTGCATGTACTTAGTGTATTATTAACCGTAAATCATGCATAATTACATGCAATAACCCAAAATCAAATCCTAACCTAACCCTAACTCTATTATTGGTACAAGTTGTTAATTAATATTACTAAATACTAAAAAAGTACAATTACACTGTAATAAGAACACCATAAAATAAAGAGTAACCAAAAACTGTACTTGCAGATAATATTAATGAAAAAAGGTTACTTAAGTATACTTAAAGAGAGTTCACTTTTAAAAAGTGCACATTGTAATAATGTCAAACTAATTGCAATTTCATTATAAATGTGTAATTAAATAAGTAATAAAAAAAAACACTTCAAGTATATTATTTCCATAACAAGTGCTCATGTTAAAGTGTACTTCATTTTTCACAAGGGTTTAACTATTGGGGTAAACTCCATCTAAACTCTATAATGTCCTAGTATTCAGTGTGAATTAGACCTGTGCTCGTTGCTGGCTCATCATAGTCAAGTGTTTGCTTTCTACCAGTCCTGAGTGTTTTTTAAAGTGTTTAGGGTCATTGCCCTTCTGGGTAGACCCATGACCTTTGACACACGCATGGCTTTATGATGCCGGGTTTAACCCTGTGCTACAAAGGCTTTACCAGTGATTTCATGATGCCATTCGTATATTCAAGGCAGCAGTATCTGTGTGCCAATTCAGGGGCTGGATCCTTAGAAGGCCGTGAAGGCTTAACTGAATGTTGTTAAATGGGATGATCTAGCATACGGAGGATTGCTCTTGTCGCCTTGCAACTGTGACAGCTACCGTTGATAAGCAGCACTAACTTTTTACTGGACTTTTTTGATGTTCACCTTGGTGTACTGTATTTGTGTATATAATACAAAAAAGCATAAACTGTCTATAAAATCACATTTTTGTAAGATATGTTGATATTTATTTTATTTTATTTTTTGGTAACATTAGATATTCGAAGAAGCTGAAACCGAAGTGTAATGTGGCATTTTTACTTTTTTTTTAAATAAATGTTGTTAAAAGTTGGAAACCTGATCCTAGTTCTTTAAGATGCTATGAGACTTTAGCCCTGACCTTTAACCCCAAGTGGGAGGCATATACATGTAAACCTTTTCACCTTAGCCTGATGGCCATCCTATCGCCTACATACATTGACTCACAGGAATGTGTCAGGAATTTTGACATAAGCTGACCAAACCAAAGGTTGTTCCTGTTATGAGTGGGTTTTCACTTTGTAGTGGAAAATTACTTGAAACTTGTGTGTAACTCATTAACATCCACCAGGGGAGTGTGCAATGGACTGGTATTGCTTGGAAAACCTTTGAACTAATTTTGTAGGAAAAGAAAACCTATTTTAATTTACAAGTTATGCTAAATATGAGTTTAATAATTGATACTTGAACACAGAGCTTTATGACTGGTGTTATACAATAATATTAACTGTTATCATGGCTGCATTTCCTTGTTTGGGGGAACGATTTTGGAAGCCTGCTTAAAACATATGACTGAGGCGATCAGGAAATAAAAATATATTTAAGGTCCCATAATAAAGCTTCTGAATGTAGGAAGTCTTCTACTGAAAGCTATGGCAAATCACTGAAATTCATTGTGTTAATGTTGATTCAGCTATAAATCTTGGCCTCCCAAGAGTGTAATGGACCTCAAGCAGCGTCAGCTAATGATTAAACTCCATGCTAAATCCTTAGGAATGTCAATAGAAGTCAAGACACAAATACAGCAAATAAGAAACAAGTCTTAAATAATATATCATTTTTTTAGTGAACATATTGCTTTAAAAGTATATTCTGGTTTTAGAACCATCTGTAACATATGCCATTAAATACCACCTAAAATTATCTTATTATAATTATCCCTTGGTTTATAAAAAGAAACAAAATTGCAGTAATTCTATTGGCATAGCTTAACATTTGAACCCGGTACATTAATTTGAGGTCTACAGATTTAATTAGTTATGAAAAGGTGAAATGCAATTTGACAAATTTATTTGCAAATACATATTTGGACAAATCTGGGTATGCAAGAAGAAGATACAACATTACTAAAGCCGCAGTGGCCTTGTCACGGGTCACACCAGATATACAAGTGTCCTCATCAGTCTCAAGGTTTGATTTTATCCTTCCTCTGCAGCAATGGGGTGTCCATTCTTCTGGACTCCACTGGGAAATGAGACAGACCTGAATGAAAAGAGGGATTTGGTTTCTTTATCTTTTAATACTAAATAGACTGTCTGATCATATCTTGTCATCAGCATCACTAGTGACCATCTCATGGCATCAATGAGCCACTGAATGCAGGCCTCACAATGGGATCTCTGCCTCTGAGAATCATCGCATTTTTATTTTTTATTTAAGTTTGTGTAAATTGTTGTATTATATTGGCTATCAATCATGAATGAGATATTAAAGGAATCGTTTGCCAAAAATTAACTCACAGAGCATCCGAGATATCAATGAGTTTGTTAATTGAAACAGATTTGGAGAAATTTAGCATTACATCACTTGCTCACCAATGGATCCTCTGCAGTGAATGGGTGCCGTCAGAATGAGAGCCAAAAACAGCTGATAAAAACATCACAATAATCCACAAGTAATCCACACCACTCCAGTCCATCAATTAACATCTAGATGTTAGATGTTAATTGTTGATGGATTTTTTTAACTTTAAACCATTGCTTTCTGCTAAAATACAAATCTTCATTCTCCAGTGAAAACAGTGAAAAGGTCTTGTGTGAATCAGGAGAGAAATACGCACAGATCAACGACCATTTACAAGTGAAAACAGTCCAAAACAGTTCTAAACAAATATGTGAGTGGATTTTGATGTCAGAGGACAACAGGAGATGGACTTTTCACTGGAGGAAGTGTAATTATGGATTATGGACTCATATTTTGTCCAGAAGAAATGTTTGTTAAAATATATTAATGATGGATTTGTTTCTAACAAGCATGCAGATTTTCACTTCACAGGATATAAATTTATGGACTGGAGTGGTGTGGATTACTTGTGGATTATTGTGATGTTTTTATCTACTCTCATTCTGACGGCACCCATTCTCTGCAGAGGATCCATTGATGGGCAAGTAATGTAATGCTACATCTGTTCAGATGAAAAAACAAACTCATCTGCATCTTGGATGACCTGAGGGTTTGTACATTTTCAGCAAATTTCCATTTTTGGGTGAACTTTTCCTTTCACGTGAGATATGAGAAACTAAATATTTATCATGGCTGATATTATTTGCCCATTTATCACACAGTGAAAAGAGGTTTGCATCAATGCATTGCATCCTGGCATACAGTAATCTGTGCAATAATAATACTGTTCGATTTGTCAAATTAAGTATACAGTGGGTACAGAAAGTATTCAGACCCCCTTAATTTTCAGTTTTTCTTTTTTTAATAAATCTCCAAAAATGTCAACAATTCTGTGTTTTTCTGTCAATATGGGGTGCTGTGTGTACATTAATGAGGGAAAAAAAATTAACTTAAATGATTTTAGCAAATGGCTGCAATATAACAAAGAGTGAAAAATGTAAGGGGGTCTGAATACTTTCGTCATGGGTTTACAGCGCACACAGAAAGTGTGCATGCTATAATATCATAAGTATATATAGGTATATTCTGAATATCGACATTGTAAACATCACAATTAACTCAAAATGTCAAGCTGCAGACATCATAAAAGAGCTGGTTTACTAATGTCTCTCAACCAAATCTCAGCACGAAAGGACCTTTATGAACTTGAGCTGAACTCATTTTAGGAGGGGGTATTTATTTTCATGCATATTCAGCTTATTCATCGGTGCCCCCTTATAAGTTGAACCAAACAGTGACATGTTCTTCCTAATAACATCTAAATATGGCATATGTTGTCTATGTTGTAGATAAGCTCCAGCTGACTGTTTTTAAGTGTTTTATAAAGAAGTGACTCTTTTGGTGTCAGTGACGTCATAATGATTTGACTTCAAATAGAAAGCATTCCATTCATTCCATTCTCTGCTGCAATTCTGACGAAACTCCAAAGCCTTCATCTTCCTTTTAAAGCAGATTCATATTAGCTGAGAACCGTTGTACTTCGCCCCCCTGTCAAACTACGCAGGGGATCCAAACATTTACTGTTTCGAGTTTGACCAAGAGATTAATAACCAACCGAAAACAGACTCTCAGTCAAGGTTTAACTCAACAGCCCCCTAACAAGGAATAACACCCTTAAAACTACAGTTCCCTCCACATTATTAACTTAAGCCAACACAATGAAATCAAAGTTCACAGTAAACCAAATCTTGACTACACTTCCCTGCTGAGAAACAACTTCATCTTTGCAAATGTGTAATTACAAATATATTAAAATACAGGTCCTACAAGTTTTGCATAAATGCTTGATAGTACATTCAGCAGTACATTTGAATCATATTTCACAGACAGTAGAAGTAATTGCTGTTTAAAGTCAGTGTTATTTTAGATCATTTATTTTTAGATCATTGAGATACTATTATAGATTTTAATATTTTTAATTTGTTTTTTGTACTCTCTATTTACAACATAATTTTAGTTAAAATTTGGGTCATTTTCTTTTGCATGTTTTTCATTTTCATTTTATTTTTTTATATATCTATTTATAAATAGTTTTTATTTAAGTTTTAGTTATTGTAGTACATTGAGGTAAAAGAAAATGGTAAATAAAAGAGAATAATTAATGTTGCTTTGGCAACTAGCTCAAAAAAATTGTAGTTTTTTCGTTTTTTTCAGTTAATGTTTATTTCAAGTAATGAAAAAAAGCATGTGTAATGTAATGACAACTCTTTGTAAAGTATGATACATTTTCATTTAATTGCATTTTGAAAATACAATTAATTGTCAACAAACTAAATAAATAAATAAAGACAGTCCGTTCACAAACATATTCTTTAAAAGTAAATAATTTCTATAATAAGTAAACATTTTAAAAGTATGCTAAAGTGTAAAGTTCTTTTTCACAGAAAATCACAAAAGGTGATCTCATTATCTCAACGGGCTCTCAAAGACTAAATGGACAGCAAATGGAAATGTCTTAATTAACCCTCATGTTCTGTTTTGTGCTGCAAGGGTCATAAAGAAAAGACTAGAAATATGTATAGCTGGGATTGAGACCTAGTTTCATTAGATTCTATTACGCCTCTTGAGCTATGAAAGACCAATAAAATTCTCCTCTGGGCTGTGACCTCCACCGTGTCCGCCGAAACCAAGATGCAGATCAAAACACCCCTGAGGCCTACAGTAGGTGTGCTCACAGTGAGGCAGTGAGATGGGATTTGAGACGGCATTCCTGGCATTCCAGCGGGCACCTCGTCCCCCTCCGATCCAGAATTCCACTCATTTTAGCCCGAATGCTGTGAGGCAGAGCAGCACAGAGCTGCTTCTCACCGGCCCATGCACCTGTTCAGCATGACACATGTGCACCTGTGCTGCTGATTGCTGCCTCTGACGGCTAAATTAAACTCACGTGCAAGATGTCCTCCTGCGGTCTGATTTTAATTTGACAGAGAGTGACCTGTAACAGCTCAATCTGTAGGAACTAATAAGCAATATCAGCTCCGTGGAGAGGTAGACAAGAGAAGCTAAACGCTCGCATGTTTCGCTGATCCAGCATATTGTCAGATCACTGACGGGAGCGTGATGTCCAGCATGTTGTACAAGTATGACAGACACAAGCACTTTGCCCATATGTCTGAAAAAGAAGTACAATTTAGCATACTTTTAAAAAGAGTACTTTAAAAGAATATACTTAAGTCTGAATGTAATGTTTTTGGACAGTTATTTGCATGTTGTTATGTACAATTAAATCAAAATGTATTATAGTTTAAATTTATATTAACAGAGTGTCTATTTACACTAAGCGCAAATAGCCTGCCTTGTTGGCAGAGGCTATTTACACTAACTCCGCCCACTAACGTGTGATTGGGCTAGTCAACAACACAAAAGACGATCACCAGTTGTCAGCTCTAGTGGCTGAGATGGTAAAATGTGTGTAGCACTTGTTTTAATGCAATCAACACGGGTTCGAATCTGCCTTTTGGCGAACTTTTTTTCTCCTTTTTTCAAATTTCAAATCACATCAGAAATGCATTTATTTTCAATAAAAATGAAGGAAATAATCAAAAAGTTGAAAATAAAGTAACGGGTAGGGCTAGGGTAGGTGCAGGGAGGGCTTTATTGTCCCAATAAGGTGGCATTAATTTAATAATTTGAATTAAAACTATAATTTACACTCAGTAAGTTATTATTGCGTACTATGCACTACAATACTGAGGTGCAGATAATTGCCGCTATTTGCATTTAGTGTAAATAGCATCTATCGCTAAGAAAATATGCTATTTTCACTTAATGCAAATAGCCACTGCCTTCTATTAAATGTAGTTAGTTGAACTTAAGTGTGCTTTTCTGACCCGCCTAAATAGGACTTAAATACATGTTTATATGTAATTTCATAATTACTTCTATTGTTTTTGAATATGGTTAAAGTGAACCGCTGAATGAAAAGACAAGCGTTTATGTAAATTAAAATATACTTTAATGCCATTTCTATTGAATTGTGGATGTCATGTATTTAAATATGTTTGTAATTACACAATTGTTATGATAATTTGTAATTTAGTGCATTTAAAATTTACTAAATTAATAAATTATTAACTTTAAGTGTAACACACTGCAGTTAAAAATATATAACAGCACATATAAAGTACTTGATTATATCACATAAAAATTAGTAAACTTCTTTAAATCACAACAAAAGATTGAAATGATTGAGATTTAAAATGTACTTTAAAGTAAAACTTTTAATTTGACATTATTACATTAAGATCGGAAGTACACTACAAGTGCATAAAAATATTTGATATTGTATTACATAATCTTAACATAACATTTTAGGTTAAAGTTTAGTTGAGGCAACTTTTTGTTGCAGAATAAGGAATCTATTCAATAAACATTCAATGTTTCTGTCTTTATGTTTATGTCTTCTGAGTAAATATGGCAGAGGCTATTTGCACACAGTAAGTGCAAGTAATGTAGAAATGCTATTTATAGTTAAGGGCCAGATTTACTAAATGGGGCAAATTAGCGAACAATTAACAAACAAGGAGAGCCGGTGATAATCAGGTGTGTTTATACTAAAGGTGTTAACGCTTCTCATTTACTTTGAATGGGTGATATCATGCGTTGCCGAACTGAATTGTGGGTCTGTTGTGTCGCACCACTGGCGTTGCTTGAAATAAGAATGAAAATCATACAAAGTAGATTCAAATTTGAGTCGGTCGAATTGCAAGCAAAATTCACTCTCCTTTTTTTCCACAAAACTGTCTCATTTACCAGATTGGTTTCAAAATTAATGGAAATACCTTTTGCCAACAAAACGGCCAATTTGTACTTATTGTATATAGATACTCTGATTTAAAAAAAAACTGTATCTATCTCAAGCGAGTGCATAGGTTTCAATGCACAGTTTGGACAGTTTATTCACATCTTGGTGTTTCCATTTATCCCTTTGTATGCAATTTCCTAAAATATCAAACAAAGCAATGCCAGAATGTATCAGGACACACTTTAACGAAATAGGGTTAGGGTTTTGTTTATTTTTTTTAAATCACTATGGCGGACCGCTGCACTGCATTTGGCCAGATGTGTCTCAACGTGTGTCCAGCTGCAGCACAGAGATGGCAGAATCGATAAAGCAATGGCTGCCAGATCTCTCTCTTTCCACAATGCCACCTTTGGTTTTCTCAGCACGTCTTACATATGCACATCATTCAGTGCCAGGCAACATCAGAGCATGCTGTCCTCAATCTGAAGTGCCGTGAAGAAGGGCCATCTACTGCATGTGCTTGTTTTGCTCACCTAGGCTTGTTAAATAAGTTTCTCTGCCAAACTTTACTCATTTCTTTTTGAGAAACCTTAGATGTACCTCCAGACACGTTATTTTCCCCATCTGACTGAAATAAAATGATTACAGACAGAAAGTCTATTTTAAAGGGGTCATGAACTGAGAAACATATATGAGGTCATTGTACTATAAAAACATCCTGTAAGTTTCAGAACTCAAAACTTTCTCTTTAGTCTAAAAACAGCTTATATTGAAGCCGATCTGCCAAAAGGACAGCTTGTGGAATGTTCTACTCTATGATGTAATAGTGTGGATAAGCACCGCCTCCGCAGAAGAAGATCAATGCCTGCTTCTACATCGCTGCCTGTTTAGCCCCGTCCACCGATTCGCGTATGTAGTGCAGAAACCAAATGACAACGATGCTCTGAAGACAAGGCGCTGTACAGTTGCATTGTTGTGGAAAAAAATTGTCTTTGCATCGCCTTCCTTCTGATCCCAACATTAGGAAAGATTGGATCAACTTTATTTTTAATGAAAATCCAGACCGCATCAGTAAGAACTTGGTCCTTTGTTCACTTGTGCCATGGATTCGTTTAGGCACAATTCAACATGGGATTTTCAGAACAATTGAAATTAAAGCCCAACTTATACTTCTGCGTCGGACCTATGCCGTAGCCTCTGCGTCGTAGCCTCTGCGTCAGTTTTCATTTATGCATCTGCGTCGTCGTCAATGTACAATACACATGCGGACCACAGTGTCCATGGGCATGTTACTTGTGTAACCCGCAGTACCATGGCTAAAGCCGAAGAAGAAGCGGCTCGTAGGAGAATCATAGCCGTGACAGCGGAAAATAAATATCAAATCATTAAATCGTTATTTAAAACTACAAAAAGGAGACAACAACGGAACAGGAGAAGATGGCATTCTTTCAATCTCCACAAGGACTTGTACCACAGCAGATCAACATTGTTTGTCACGGACAACTACTTATGTACGTATAATGCTATGTACTATAAGTGATAAGACACTTGTTCTTTGCTTTGTTTTATTTAAATAAGAAGATGTATCATTAAACTATATTACAGTGCTCATAAACGCACACAAAACTCAAGGACATATGGAGGGAGGGATTCTAGCAGACCAATTAGAGCGCTTGCGGTCCGCGTAGAATTGATGCGCTGTTACATTTTTGGAGAGGTACGGCGTAGGGTATGATTCTCTGCGTTGGCTACTGTGTAGGTTCGAAGCAGAAGTATAAATTGGGCTTATGGGTGTATTCACACCTGTCTTGTTTGGTTCGATTGAATCGAATTCAAGTACATTTCCCCTCTGGGTGCGGATCTTTTGGGCAGGTGTGAATACAGCAATCGCACTCAGGTGCGGACCAAACAACCGAACCGAGACCCGGCTGAAGAGGTGATCTCAGTCCGGTTCCAAACAAACTCTGGTACGGTTGAATGGATGAACCAATGAATGGATGACCTTAAGCACACGTGTGATTTTGTTTACAATTTCTGGTTCACTTGCAAAAAGGGCAGTGTGAAATCAAACGGCTCCAAACAAACAAAAAAAATCAACATTGTATTTAGTCCGTGAAATAGCGGACTTTCCTGGTGTGAATACACCCTAAAAGACGATGCTGTGCTGACTATATTGAATCTGACAGTGATGTCGCAGCACACAAGTGTGAGGGTGCTTTCACACTAGCACTTTTGGTGCACCCCCGGGTTCGATTGACTTCAGAGTTCGGTTCGTTTGGATGATATGAACACTGTCTTCCGAACTCGGGTGTGCACCCGCGAACCGTACCCGAGTCCGCTTAATAAGGGTGGTCTGGGGTACGGTTCGTGTGAACTCTGGTACGGTTCGCTGCTGATGTGAATGCAATCGTACCAACTCACAGAAATGAACCGCTATTAATGACGTATTATTTGATAAAAATGTGTGTTTGTGTATTTCACTCACTTTCCTGACAAGCGTGACTGAAGCGTGAATGAGCTGTATATCTCATTTCTGTTTGCCCTCAGTGTTCTTTAGAGCATTAGCAGTACATTCGTAAGACAGACGTAAGTGCTGTTATGCACTGAAGCTTTGTAAACAAAACGAACGGTTCAAAAATGTAAATATATAAAAGTGCAGTGTTATGCATTTTGCCGCCTTCTCTTGCACCGTCGTTACTAAGCAACGGGGTAAAAAGCTTCTGGCTTGATGACACAAACGAACCGCGGTTCAAATCCAAATAAAATAATATGGGGGAGGGGGGAGCAATCGAACTCGGGTTCAGACCAGGCAATCGAACCAGTAAATGTATTTATTACATGAGCACTATTGCTTTGTCTGTTAAACAGAATGTTTGATATGAGTATTTATGCATTTTTATCCTAAATAATAGCAGCATCTGTGAAAGACATAGACTGTCAAATATACACAACTATTAGCCAATCATAGCAGTGGGCGTTTACTTACGTCTACAATCCGTCACGACTATTCAAGCAGAGCGTTCTGATGAAGGGGGTTAAAACAGAAAATAGTATATTACTTCTAAATAGTTTTTTTAATGTAAAAATCTTGATAACATTGTAAGTGGACCTCAGAGAACAGTACAAATTATAAAACAGAGGCAGTTCATGATCCCTTTAATTCAATAGGATAATATATCCCACCTTAATATTTAATACCTTTCGATACCTTTCCCTCAAATCTGAGCCTTCTAAATCTTCTTAATTAGCGGTACAGTTTAAGTGAAGCCCCTCATGGTTGTTTATCTTGCTGTAAAACCCAGCAGAAGTTTAAGGGGTAAAGAAAGGGATAAAGCAGCAGTTTTGTAATCCTCTTAGATAGTTAAGTGTTTCAGATATTTAACCAAATTAATAACTCTGTATGCTGAGGAGAGAAACGTGAAACATTCTCTCTCCACACTGCCATGATATCCTAAGTCAAAATTATGAGATACTATAAAAATGTATAATTATTAACAAATTATTAGATTCTAAGTCACATTAATGAAATGAAGGTCAAAATTAGGACATTCTAGTCAAAATAATGATAATTATGTCATACAGTCATAATTATGAGATAAAAATGTAAGTCAAGTTTATTAGATAAAAAGTTAAAAAGCCAAAATTACGACATAAAAAAATTAGGAGATAAAAAGTCATCATGAGATAAAAGTTTAACATTATGATATACTGATAATTATTCAATTAATTTGACATAAAAAGTTGAAATTCTGACATAATTATGACAAAAAAAATATGACTGTCATAATTACAATTTTATATTTCATAATTATAGACGTTCTATTTCATAATTACACATTTTAAATTAAATTAAATTAAATTAAATTAAATTAAATTAAATTAAATTAAATTAAATTAAATTAAATTAAATTAAATTAAATTAAATTCCTCAAGCATGGGTGTTCACTACTATAGAAAATGGTACCTGGATTTCAATACATGTCAGCATTTTTTAACAAAATGTTCCATTTCAAAACAAATGGAAATTTAATGTACACTGGGTCGTTTCTACTCTGGTATGCAAATGCGATTAGTACAAACCAATCTTTCCAAAGATAGGGCATAACCTGCACATTAACACCAGCTTCTTGATTTCATTTCACAAATACATCAAAGGGATTTCAAATTAGAATCCTAATCACTTTAGTCTCGGCACATGACCAGCACACTACAGCTAGAAAAACAGCTCTCTGGGTGCAAAACCACCCAAATAAATCTGGTGATGTATTGACATAGAAATGGGGACTGGTAGGGCAACATCAGGAATCTGAGCAGTATGAGGGTGCGGCCTGGATCATGGGAAAGAACAGTTTGTGAGAGGTCACCCTTTGGTGCGATCAGAGAACAGGTTTACGCTGCCTCTTAAAATATACACAAGTTTAGGTTTGAGTAAATGAAACTGGGTCTGGAACAGTGGAAAAGGGCACCTCATTCCCAGAAGACAGAAATACTTCCTTACTAAATATAATGGAGACGTGCGTGATGCTTGTGCGCTGTGAAGTACGTGCGTGCAGCCACTGCTGCCAGTGGAAATGAGCAGTTATTAGAAAGAATGTTGGACAAAGATATTTTGAAAAATATTAGTGTTTTTTGTCCATACAATGAAAGTCAATAGGGTCCAGTGTTTTTTGTTTTAGACGGCATTGACTCATTGACTAATTGCATGGACATAAACAATTGAAACATTAAAAATATATTATTTTGTGTTCTGCAGAAGAACATTAGAAAAATGTTTTCAGCTAAATTACGAGTCCTCTATATAATCCTTTATTTCAGTGAAAAAGTTGCCTCATCTGAATCAGGAGAGAAATATGCACAGATAAACATCATTTACAAATGAAAACAGATCAAAACAAATATGTGGGTGCATTTTGATGTGAATGGACTACAGGGGATGGACTTTTTCACTGGAGGAAGCGTTATTATGCATTATAGACTAGTTTAGAAGTGACGTTTTAAAGTTAAAAACATCTTAATGATGGAATTGTTTCTGACAAACATTCAGCTTTAAACTTAACAAGACATTAATTGATGGACTGGAGTGGTATGGATTATTTGTGGATTATTGTGAGGTTTTTATCAGCTGTTTGGACTCTCATTCTGACGGCACCCATTCACTGCAGAGGATCCATTGGTGAGCAAATGATGTAATGCTATATTTCTCCAAATCTTGATGAAGAAACAAACTCATGTATATCTTGGATGGCCTGAGGGTTAGTACATTTTCAGCAAATTTTCTTTGTTGGATGAACTGTCTCTTTAAGACAGTCTCTTTCATTTGGAATGACCACCATAGCTGGACCACCCTCATCTGAGCAGTCCTGTATAATGTAATCACTGATACTCATTAGAGCCACCAGCCTCCTGGCCTGCATCTCTTGGCTGCTTTTCATAGTTTTCATTACTGCTCCCAGGTGTCCAGTGGCTGCCGTCCTTGTTTTCTACGAGCTGAGCTCTGGAAAACGAGACAATAATGGCTTTTTCTGTGTCCCTGTGTAACACGGAGAACAGCAGACAACAGCACATTCTCAGATTGCATGAGATCTTTGATTTGTGCTATACTGTGTGTGTGTGTGTGTGTGTGTGTGTTGGTCCTTTTAGGGCTTTCTGCCCAGCCATGCCAAAGTATCTGTGCATTCAGGGGTGGTGAGGCTGAACCGTGTGGAGTTGAGTTAAGCAGACAAGAAAAAATGGCTATGAAACTAAGAAAGAGAGGAAGAGAAAATGAAAAGAGAATGAAATATACTGTTCAAATGAACCGTGAGTGGAAGTCCTTTACATCAGTTCAATAAATAGTCAAGTCAATCTAAAATCATCATATCTCATGGCTTTAACGTGACTGAAGCTAATATTGTTAGTCAATGTTTCTTTCAACAAAAACAATCATAATTTAGTTTCGCATGGCAATTTTCCACCCGCTCTTTGACCCTGAGGTTAAAATGAGCCAATTTGTTGCTGCTGTGCCTTCACACTTTTGTGTAAACACTGAATAATAACTCTCTTACTCATAGCTTGTAGGTTTGCAAACTCCAGTTAAAAAAAAGAAAAAAAAGAAGTGTGTTTAATTTTATTGAATATATGCTTGTAGTTTACTTCAAATCTAGCATATAAAAAAATGTAGTAGCAGAAAATATAATATTAAAGAAATAAATGTATAAGCAGAGCTGGGTAGATTTTTTACAAACTGTAGTCCGTTATTGATTATAAATTACAAAAATTGTAGTTAGTAACGTAATCCATTACATTACACATTTTAGGTAATATAATCAGATTACTTATTGATTAATATTAGATTACTTTTAACATAACTCATTTATCAAATTGATTTAAATAGAATAATATTGTGCCATATTGATATTAAAATACAAAGAAAATATATTCCATTTGTTTTTATTAATAAAATAAAATGAATTAAACATTACATTGTCAAGGTTAAAATAAATATATATTTTTTTTTTTTATAAATAAATAATTTTAAAGTAACATCAATCAAAGTAAATTAAAAAAAGTTATCAATCACTTACTAAATGTAGGCATTTTAGAAAGGAAAAGATGAAAAATAATCAGGGAGAACCAATAAATTATGAATAATTTATTGCTATTGTGTGACTATATGATTTCACGTAATCAATAAAAAAGTAAATGTAGTCTGATTACGAAGTATTTTAAAATGTAATTTAATCTAATTACAAGTACTTCATTTTTGGAATCTGATTAGACTTGCATGATTTAAAAAGATTTAACACACTTAAGTACACTTTTAATATGTACGCTTTGTCAAAATAAAAGTTGTAATTTAAAATATATTCCAAATTTATTATGTTTAGTCATGCTTTAAAGTGCACTTATTTTAATGCGTTGACTAACATACTAAAATAATCACTTTATCATCATTTTAACTGTAGTGTGTTATTCGATATTACATTTCAAGTTAATATATTTTAAATGTACTAAATTGAAACTTCATCATTACAAATGTGTAATCACAAATATATTTAAATACATGACATACAATTTTCAACAGAAATTACATTAAAGTATATTTTAGTTTACCATAAATGCATGTCAGTACCTTCAGCAGCAAACTTAAGTCATATTTCAAAGACTATTATTAAATTACCTATAAAGATATACTTAATTCCTACTTAAGTGGGCCTAAAAACACTTTTAAGTATTTGCATTTAATATTAATTTAAACTCTAATAATTTTTTAATTAAATTGCAGTTTACATGCAAATGAGTGTCTGAAAGCCTTACAATCAGTTCACACTTAAGTATGTTCTTTTAAAGTAAAATAAGTACTCTTTTTTTTTAAAGTATACTAAAGTGTGCTTCTTTTTCACAAGGATTACTCTGTTTTTCTCTAATTTTATATCTTGGCCACTATAAAGTGTAAAATGAATATAAGCTCTAAGCTGCTGTTTTGTGAAATCAGCCGTCATTAAGCAGCTAAACAGCATCTGTGTTTCAGCTCAGGGTGTCAGTGGCAGTGGTCTGTTATCTCCACATCTCTCCTCTCCTGCTTTATCTCGGCGTCTCTGTTGGACAGCGCTGAGCCTCAGACCTCACGTAGGCAGAGCAGAGCTTTCATATCGAGCAGCGGATCACTCTTCACCCTCACACAGACCTGAAAGAAGACTGCGCTGTTTTATCAAGATTAGTGACAAAGGCCAGCTGGATGCACAGAACACCAAAATATGACTGCATTTAAAGTCTATATTAAAATCTGCAGTGAAGCACATTGAAAACAAGATATTTATAGATAGTATTCTGGTCAGTTTGTCATACCGAACTAATATCTATAAATAAATACAAATGTATATTAATTATTTCAATAAATTAAATTTAATTAATTAATTGCAAAAAAGTTTTATGTTTTATTTATATTTGTTGTTTTTATTTTAATTTTTATTTTAGTTAGCTATATTAATTTTGTTGTGGTTTTGTCATTTGGAGGGGGGGGGGTTCTATAGATATTTATATATAGTATTATATATTATATATAGTATTCTGGTATGTTTGTCATTCCAAACTAATATGTACTATATACTTATTAAATAAATAAATAAATACATGCAAATTTGTAAGAATTATTTTAATAAATTAAATCAATATATTTTCAATTTGTTTATATTTATATATTTTTTTATTTTAATTTTAGTTAGCTATGTTAATTTGGTTATCATTTTTTCTTTTTAAATGTCTAGTTTTTGTCATTTCGATTTTTTTTTTTTTTTTTTTTTTTATACATTTTTTATTTTATTTTCATTTTTAGTCATCTAAAGTAAAGTTAATCTAAATAAAATTGAGAAATGTTCCTTTGGAATTAACTGCAATAGCATTATATTCATTTAATTTCATTCCTTTTTTAATTCAATAAAAATATTTTTTAATGGTTTTAGTTTTAGTTCATTAAAATAACCCTGGCATAATGTGTTGAAAATGATATTTTAACTGTATTGTGGATTTATTTAGCTCTGTCTGTTTTCATGACTGTTTATGAAGTGCAGACACTACGTCCAGCCATACACAGATTCTTCCAGAAGATTGTGGGACATGCTGCACTGGAGAAGGAGGCTTGGCGGGCAGCACGTAGCTGCAGTATTTTTACTCCCCACTGACAGGAGGACAAACACGGCTGGGCATATTTGGTCTTCACTCCCTTTCTTCAGCCCCAGAGGGATCTGTACTGCAGGCCCCGGCCCACACAGAGACCCGAGGACAGTTCAAAGACTGATAAACACTGTTAGTGTTTGACTGTTTCAGCAGCAGTTTATTTCACAGTGTGGGAAATATTCCGCATAGTAACGCTGATGTAGTCCAGGAAATGAAGTGAAATGCTTGTTATGGTCATAAAAGCATTGGTTTATACCATTAGCTGTTGAATCCATTCAATGGGAAACAATTTAAAAGGTTTGTTTTGTTTCAGTCTAAACATGTCATGTTATGCGTGTGGTCCAAAAATGTCTTTAGAAGATGTTCACAGTTAATGCATGCAGCATGTTCTGTTTGCAGATGCTACTTTGATATTTTGATTCGTCTGAAATTGTAAAAAAAAAAAAAAAAAAACTTCAAAAAAGTAATTCTTAGTAATTATTTGCTGAATTTACTAGCAATTTCTGATTAAAAAAATTCAAAGTCCAAAATTCCACAGCTATTATTATTATTATTATTACTACAGTGTAATACAGTTAAATGCATACTGCACATTTTGGGACAACTGTACTTGTAATCTCTGTGGAGTTGTTTGCCATTCTGAACTGGAAAAAAAAAAAAAAAAAATATCTTCATGCACTCAGATGTCCTTTCTTGATGCCCTTTTTCTGGCCAAAATGTGTTGCTATGGAGATAAAGCTGGCATTTAATGCTGCTGCTTTATAAAAAAAGAAAGACCAGAATAGAAAGGGAGGAAAAAATATGAAAAAGCCCTGACAAACATGCTGCTCTCTAAACCACAAATGTCAAAACATGTCTACAGGATATGACTTAAAATAAATAAATAAATAAATACTGTGCACCACAGTATAGTTTTTTTAATCTCTCATGCTCATAAAGGCTGTATTTATTTGATAAAAAAAATACAGTAAAACAGTAATATTTGAGAAATTACTTATTTTTTTCCCATTTGGATGTGTTAAAATGTAATTTATTCCTGTGATGTAAAGCTGTATTTTAGCATCATTACTCCTGTCTTCAGTGTCACATGATTCTTCAGAAATCATATGCTGATTTGCTGCTCAAGAGACATTTCTTATTGTCATTAATGTCGAAATCAATTGAGGAAAATGTGACCACTTTTTCATGATTTTTGATTTTATCATAATTTTCATGATCATGATTTGAAACAGAAATCTTTTATAACACTAAATTTCTTTACTGTCACTTTTTGGTCAATTTAATGCATTCATACTGAATAAACCTCTTGTCTTTGAATTTTTTATTTATTTTTTATTTTTTTAAATCTTAGTGCCCCATTTTAACTGCTCAAACTACATTATATAAACCATAAACATGACATGTTGACCTTTTCAAGATACTGTTGATACTGTTTCTGTATCTTGTGTGTTGAATGGCAGGTATTCATATCTATGCACTTCACCTCACATCTCCTTTGTCATTCATTCGTCCTGATAAAGCCACAGCGCTCTCTTTATCTTCTGCATTGAGATGACAGAATGTTAACCGCAAGCCGCGCCTCCCCTGTCCTCTCATATCCCATCAGCCCCGCAGCTCGTATCCAGTTCATATGACAACACAGGACATGAGGGTCGATCCTAATCACCGCACACAACTGATAGGATTGTGTGCCTATAAAGACACGTGATCCATACACTGAAACACTTTCTGTATGAATCAGCTGTCTACAAAAGATAAACCACAGACCTCAGGGCGGATTATTGTTCAGGCAGGATAGATTATATGACTTTATACAATGTACAGTGTGTGATGGGGAAGTCCAGTCAGAGGCGTGTATCATCTAAAATGATCACGGGTAGGTTATACTCATGGGAAGGATGGTGACTCTGACATTCCTTACAGAAAAAAAGTAGTTAAACAATATTTAGTGTTCACACCTTTTCCCACAATAGTTTAAAAGAAACTAAGTAACTAGGATAGATAGATAGATAGATAGATAGATAGATAGATAGATAGATAGATAGATAGATAGATAGATAGATAGATAGATAGATAGATAGATAGATAGATAGATAGATAAAAAATGTGGATCTTAAAATTAATTTAGTATGAATTAAAAAGTTTTGTAGCTTTAAGTCCATGCTACTGTATTTCAATCACTGTCAAAATCATCCTTTTCATTTCAGTTTGCAACAGTCAGTAGTCCGTATTTTGCACTTTGTTTGGCAAAGATGTGATTGGTCTGGAGCTCAAACCTGCGCTTATGTAAGAAAGACCTCCAGTGGGGTCCGTGTTCAGAGACAATCAGTTGTCTATTAACACAGCATTAAGCTCAGCTTGGCACAGACTCATGAAGAGACATGCACTGCTGGGACGCGCCAAACATTACTCATCCTCTCTCTGTCTTTTTCAAAAGTGGCGTGGGTCCTGGTTTAATGTTACTGTCTGCAGCACTGTGTGTGTCCAGATCTTCGTTGGTGGGGTTCAAACGTCTGAGACCATATAGAAAAGTCTGCTCTCAGACCTGTTCCCCGCTGCCACAAAGCCATTTAATATCTCCATGACTACTACATTTTGGGAGCCTAATAAAAGAATAGCTTATGTTCCAGTACAAAGAGAGTTGCCTGATGAGAAAGGGTGTAGAATGAAATATAAAGAGAGTGAGAGAGAGTTGAGAAAGCATCTGCTGTGGGTGACTGTGGGTGGTGTTGATGACCACCTTCACTCTTTCCTATCCTGCTCCCCATTTATGTCATTCACTTCCTAGTGAAAACACTCCAGATCAATACAAAGCCCAACAGGCACGTGTAACTACAGCATTTTATATTATTACTCCAACAATGGCTCCCAAACATTCTACTAGCAAACATCCACTGGATAATTAAACGTGATTTTGAGCCTGACTGAGAGAAAGAGAGAGGTGGGGGTAATGCAAACAAATGCACCCATGTGGGAGTGACACAGAGCATGTGAATCAGTGTGATGTAAGTGTGTTGAGAGAGTAGGAGGACAGACCTCCACCGCCGCTCATTCACAGCAGGAGACTTTGCTCTCAATCTGTGCAATTAAACATACATTACAAACAACCACACGGCCCATGTGATTCTTAAACATATTAAACACTAGTGTTTTTCTAAATCCTTTTTTTTTATTACTAATAACCTTAGTATGAATATAGTACGTAATATAGTATGAATGTAATCTGGACATACCACATTCTCTACGTTGTCATTGTCACGCGACCTTCCCAAATTGGCCTTGGCCCTGTCCCAAATGGCACACTTCATGCACACTTGCACCCTTGCAATGGCCGCCGCATGAATGTGTACATTAATTCCATTCGGCATTTTAGCTTTCAGAAGGGTGCTTCTGAGGCAAGCTCCTTGGCAGGCTTCTACCCAACAGCACGTCACGAAAGTGTGCACTTGGAGAAAGACCGCGAGGGATTAGGTTGCGATTTGGGACAGGGCCAATGTCATTCACAAACACTCTCTCATGGCCTCATGGGATAGTAAAGTGTCCATCGTATGCACACTTCAGAATCACGTTGGAAGTAATAGGTCATCCGGGTACTTTTTGCCTACACTTTTATGAGTACTATGAATTCGGACATACTGTCACATACTGTTTTCGCATACTACTGTATATAGTGGGGAAGCATGCGAATTCAGATACAGCCATCATTTTCTGTTTCAAGGTAGTCACATACTAACTTTACGTGTTAAATTAAAATAATAGCCTACTGTTTATGTGTACTATTTAACAAGGCATAAAAGTGTTCGTGATTGTTTTGCACCCAATTTGAAACGTTCCTGAAATTACGCCTTCACACCTCAGATATGAATTTTTTTTTTTTATAAATAAATGAATAAATAAATTAACTCAACAATCACACTTGCACAATTACAGTTGCAGAAAGTACATACTTCTTTTCTCAAAATGAGCCTAAAATGCAAAACAATAAGGAGTAGGCATACTAAGGGTCGATTTCAAAAAACATAAACATAAAATAACTAGTGCTGTCAAACGATTAATCGCATCCAAAATAAACGTTTTTGTTCACATAATATATGTGTGTGTACTGTGTATATTTATTATGTCTATATAAATACACACACATACATGTTGATATTTAAGAAAAATGTTGTTTATATATTTATCTGTAATATAAATATATACATGTAAATATTTTCTAAATATATATACTGTGCATGTGTGCATTTATACATACATAAATATACACAGTACACATATATTATGTAAACATACACACATATATTATGTGAAAACTATTATATTGGATGCGATTAAACATTTGACAGCACTAAAAATAACATTTGAAAAGTTGTAGCCTAATTACTGCATATTCACTGTGTGAAAATGAACATGTGAACATGAAAAGTTATGTGCTTCATTGTGTGTTTCATACTTTTGTTATGATATAGACTAATACTGTTTTGATCTGTTTGCTATTTGCAGTAATTACTATTTACAGTTTTTCATAGTGATTTTTGGTGAATTGGATTAGCCTAAAGCTATGGGTCAGTTTGCAAACATTATAATTTGGCCTGTTCTTACTACTATTTGAAAGCCACAATTAAAAAAAAAAAAAAAACACATTGTCCCCCCTTTTTAATTCTTAGATAATCACAGTTAAAATTTAAATGATATTTTGAGCACTGAACTAGAATATGATTTCAGAAATCTGGTCACCCTAACATATTGTCTTGTCAGAATGATGTCATGTTTCCGGTAGCAAATGTTGGTTTGTGTTTCCCTCCAGTGGTGAGATGCAGCTTAGCAAGACAAGGACAATACGCTTTGAGTGATTCAACAGAACAGATGAAACACTGACAGGCTGCAAATAACCTTGATTCTTGACAGAAAGTTCAAGAAGTTTCCGATTTGCTTTCGTTTTATAAAATGAGTGCGATCCTAATTAATGCACATGGAAAATAAGGAAAAATCAAGAGTAGAGATTAAAATTCAAGGCATTATTTATTTCAAAAGTTAGATTCACAGCTCCGTCATGTCACATCAGTAACCCCAGTGATGCATAGCATTAACATTTAACAAGTTTCAAAATATGATTATGTTACGTAAGACTCTATAGCTCATGTATACACTCATTCAAAAAAAAAATCTGCATTATAGCTCAGTGTCAGTGATGTAGTTTAAGTAAATTAAGCAAATTTCAGCTTATAACATATTACTTCACCTTAACATTTCCCCGAATCCTTTTTGGTTGATTATTTATTAATCACTGCAAAAATGTAAACTACTAGTTCTGAAATGTGTTTGGTAACAAATTACAGAGGTTCACAACTCCAGTAATGAACAAGAAACAGCCTCAAACGTAGATATAGGTTATAAAAGGATCAATTGGATAAAGTATTACATTTTTAACAGTAACCGTTTCCGAACTCAGCAGTATCCTTGAACAACGTTTGATTAGCAAGTTTGACTCGCAAAAAATGCTGCAGTTTAAGCTCTTTTGCGGTGACATTTTGAATCTAGCAAAGCTCTATTATTATGACTAAAATACAATTATTTAAATTGTAATGCACATTTGTAAAGGTCACATATTTGTTGCATTACATTTAATTTATGCAGATTTTCTATTGATTTTAGTTAGATTCATCATCAGGAGAAAATTATGATTTTGAAAGTAAGTTTGCCATTTGTAGTTCTGTGCTGAATTGCAAAAGCCCCCATACTGAAAACTACAGCATTATATGGGCTGACATGAAAGGAATGGCCAGACTAGGACATTTCCAGACTTCAATTACTGGTTTTAATTAGAATAGGTAAGATCTTGTTTTTAGTTTTTCCACACGTAGGAGAAACGGTTTTGAATGTGCAATTAAACTGGAACGAAGGACAGACATTCTCCTTCCCGCTATCTACACAAGCTTAAGAGAGGTTCTCTCCAGAAATAAAGCCACGGGACATGTAGTTCCTGCCACGGGACTCAGGGCTTGAGTTTTAGCCAGGGGTGAACTATAGTGAGGATGGACAGGACGGAGGAGGTGAGGCCGCAGGCCCCCACAAAGCCCGAGCCCGTGGGGTACAGGCCCAGCCGGTCCAGCGGGATGAAGACATCACACAGGTTCTTCAGCAGGTCCAGGAGCAGCGGAGGGTTGTTGCGCAGCACCGTGATCAGGAGCTGGAGCTGCTGGTTGAGTCTGGCTGAGATCATGGGGAGGGATGGCAGAGGAGACAGAGCTGAGGAGGGCGACGGGGTCAGAGGGAACTCTCCTCCGTTCTCTGGGCTCGGCGTGAGGGGAGACGGACTGGAGTTAAAGCTTTTAGCTGAACTGCTGCGGGACTCTCTCTCCATCAGCAGACGGATTTCATACGCGTCTCGCGTTAGATTGAGGATGAGTGCGAACAAGTAGTATCTGTTTACAGGAAGCGAGAGAAAGTCGGGTTATTATTAGATGGCGAATTTCATCCTGTGTTCAAAACATTCAATTAAATGCAATCATCTCCATATAAATAAAAATACATGTACATTAAAATGCAAAAGAAAATTCAGGAACATTTCTGATGGGTAATGCAAATACAGTTATGGATTTGAACCAAATGTTCACCTGCAAAATCAATTAAATAGAAAAATAAACTAAATATGCGTAAACATATACACTGCCGGTCAAAAGTTTGGGATCAGTAAGATTTTTAATGTTTCTTCTGCTCATCAAGGCTGTATCTATTTGATCAAAAATACAGAATGTTATTTTGTGAAATATTATTGCAATTTAAAATAACTATTTTAACATACTTTAAAATGCTATTTATCAAAGCTGTATTTTCAGCATCATTACTCCAGTCTTCAGTGTCACATGATCCCTCAGAAATCATTCTAATATACTGATTTATAGTCAATGTTGGAAACCGTTGTGCTTCTTAATTTTTTCTGTGACTTGTGATATTTTTTTAGGACTCTCTGATTAATAAAAAGTTAAGAAAAACAGCATTTATTTAAAAAAGAAATGTTGTGTTACAATATTACAATGCTATTCAAAAGTTTGGGGTCAGTACATTTTTTTTTCTTTTTAAGAAATTAATACTTTTATTCAGGAGGGATGTGTTGAATAAAAAGTCATAGAAAAGACTTATATTATTAGAAAAGATTTCTATTTTGAACAAATGCTGCTCATTTTAACTTTGTATTCATCAAAGAATCAAAGAAAAAAGTATCACGTGTTCCAAAAAAACTGTATGAAGCAGCACATCAGTCTTAATAAATCATAATAAATCAGCATATAGAATGATTTCTGAAGGATCATGTGACATTGAAGACTGGAGTAATGATGCTGAAAATTCAGCGCTGTGTCAGAAATAAATTCTGAAGTATATTAAATTAGGAAACCAATATTAGAAATTGCAATAAGATTTCACAATATTATTATCAGTATTTTTGATGGAATAAATACAGACTTGATGAGCCTTAAAAAACATTCAAAATCTTACTGATCCCAAACTTTTGAGAGGCAGTGTATATTGCTTATTACAGGAAACCAAAACCATATAAATAACATAAAATTGTATATATTTATTTATTGTGTGTGTGTGTGTGTGTGCGTGTGTGTGTGTGTAATTTTTGAAATGATTTCATTTTGCTAAAATTTCAGAAAATTTTGCACAAAAAAACAAAACAAATGAATCTAGCACTCACTTAAACGACCTCTGGCTCCATTTGTTTTGGTCCAGTTCGGGCAGCAGTCCTGTTTTGCCGGCCCACAGTACATTATCACAGGCAAAATACATGGCTCTGTTCAAATGCGCCACTGTGATGCAGAGCCGCAGCACACAGTCTGACAGATGCACAGAGCGTTTGGCTGCTTCCAGAGCTTCAGCGGAGTTCCCTAACCGCATCACTGACAAAACACACACACACGGACTCAATCAATCAAACACGGAACGAGTACAGCAACATACACAGATTCTGGGAGTGACAAGAGATTAGGCATCAGGAGTCACTTAATACAACCACTTCACTAATTAATAGTAATAATAAGTATAATCAGTTTAAACCCCTCACTCAGAGACCCAAGCAATGACTTATTATCATGACGTATTATTTTTTAACATGTCAAGCCATTAGTTAGGCAATTTATGCAACATTTGAATTGGGATATGGGAAAAATGTTGCAAAATTACCAGTAGGAACACAGCATACAGTCATGAAAAGTTAAGAAATGTCTGTATTTTAGAACCACTCAATTTAAACACGTTATATAAATGAGACAATAATGATTAAAGAGTTTAGAAAACAGCTAAAAATATATATAAAAAAGTTTGACCCCTAATGTTGAATTTTTGTTAAGTTTAAAAAGATTCTCAACTTTTTTTATTAATGCTTTCTAATGTTAAAAATATCAGGGCATGCAATCCATCACTAGCCATATAAAAATAAAATTTAAACAAAATGATACATGTACTCAACTGCGTACTTTGCAAATATACAAATGTGTTTAAAAAATTGTGTCTGCCATCCTTTTGTGTGAATTTAGAAAGTTAATTGCAGTTAATATGCAAATCGTCCCATTAAAACTGTTGTAATAAACTACAAGGTGTCAGCTACTGTTATGCATGATATTTACCCATATTTAGAGAAAATTCAGAATTGTTTAACTGCTGTATGCATATGTTGCAATTCTGATACACTGTGTCTCTGAGGGTTTTTTATGCCTTTGTATTTTGCTACAAAACTTGGGTTGGACTTTCTCTAATGAAAATTTGTGACTGAGCTGAATTTCCTTAAAATGCAATTCAGTATTCCTCTCCTGCCGTTCCAGTTCAGCATCCGGTTCATTCAAACTGTAACTTATAATGAAAAGGAGACCAATGATGCCCAACTTCAGCAGAAGATCTTAAACGTACATTTTCTGGTCAGGCTCATGTGAGCTTCCAGCTGTTTGATGGTGTTTAGCAGCTCTGCTCTCGCGCCTCCTTTCTGCAGTGTGTATCCCAGCAGTGTGCAGGCGTACTGGGCAGCCCTGCTCAATCACAAATACAGACAATCAGCATTTAGACCGCGCCAACAAGTATAAGAACACTTACACTAGCAGTCAAAAGTTTTTGAACAGTAAGATTTTTCATGTTATTTTTTTAAAGAAGTCTCTTCTCCTCATCAAGCCTGCATTATTTGATCCAAAATACAGCAAAAGCAGTAAAATTCTGAAATATTTTACTATTTAAAATAACTGTTTTCTATTTGAATGTAATTTAAAATGTAATTTATTCCTGTGATTTCAAAGCTGAATTTTTAGCATCATTGCTCCAGTCACATGATCCTTCAGAAATCATTCTAATTTGCTGCTCAAAAAAACTTTTTTTATTTATTATGTTGAAAACAGCCGAGTAGAATTTCAGGTTTCTTTGATGAATAGAAAGTTCAGAAGAACAGCATTTATCTGAAACATTATAAATTTCTTTATCATCACTTTTGATCAATTTAAAGCATCCTTGCTAAATAAAAGTATTCATTTCTATAAACCCCCCCACCAAAAAAATGATACCGACTCCAAGCTTTTGAATGGTACGGTGTATAATATAACAAAAGCTTTTTACTTCAGATAAATGCTGATCTTTGTATCTTTCTATTAATCAAAGAATCCTGCTGAAACAAAAAGTGTACTCAATTTAAATATTGATAATAATAATCATGTTTCTTGAGCAAATCATCATATTAGAATGATTTCTGAAGGATCATGTGACTGGAGTAATGATGCTGAAAATACAGCTTTGATCACAGAAATAAATTACATTTGAAAATATATTCAAATAGATTATTTTAGATGGTAAAAATATTTCACAATATTACTGCTTTTGCTGCATTTTGGATCAAATAAACGCAGCATTGGTGAGCAGAAGAGGCTTCTTTAAAAAAAAAAAAAAAACATTAAAAATCGTACTGTTCAAAAACTGGTAATGTACACCCCTACAAATGTCTGAAAAGCGTTGCATTAAACCACAAAAACACACCACAGCATTAGCGCTCAAATGTCTGGTTACTTGAAAATATGTTCTTTTCTTGGCTTTTAGTATCCCTTATAATATTATAATATTTATTGAAAGTAGTATGTGTTAATTGTGACATGGTACTGCATGGGTTTCATATCCATATATGATATTTACATGGTACTCAAAGGCATTTTAGTAAATACTACGACCTAAAACATGCTAGTAATACCGTGCTTTGTTGCTAATATTACTAATTTTGAAGTAGCTGTAAACAAAAACGGTATCAATGAGCACAACTTCCAATGCAGCGCCCTTAAGTCTCTAAACAGGCTGCACATGTGATGCTGTCAAGCAGCCTAGCTAGTGTAGATGTGGTAGTGAGTGAGTGTTTGTGCACCTGAAGACGCGCTCCTTGGCTTGACTCTGCGCGCTGAATCTCACCCACGACTCCATCACAAACACACACGCGCGCGCTGGGCCTAGCGTCCTTCACGCGCCAGATACACCGAGGAGATCCTTGATGTTTTCAGAGAATATGCACTTTTGACTGTAGTCTGCGGCTGGAATTATGTGGCATACTTGCTGTGTGTTGCAGTTGATGTTTATGTCGCTTTGACACTTTAATCCATGGACGGCAGACGAAGAGGGACACGCCGTTCGCGTTTGGATAAAAGCGCATCGTGCAGTTTTCCTTGAATAACAGCGAATCACATTTTGGCAGATGTGTTTATTACGTACGGAGATGGCACACAAATAACCTAAAAGTGTCAATTTATTTTTATTAGAGACTAGATAAATTTTATATGTAACGACAACAAAAGTGCAATGATCTTACGATTTGTTTCTGGCGACTAACAATAAAAACAACCACCAGATGTCACCAAATAAATACAAAGGTATATATTACTGATATATGTGACCGTGCGTGGACCACAAAACCAGTCATGGGGTCAATTTTTGAAAATTGAGATTTATGCATCATCTGAAAGCTGAATAAATACGCTTTCCATTGGTGTATGGTTTATTAGGACAATATTTGTCTGAGATGCAACTATTTGAAAATCTAGAAGGGTGCAAAAAATCAAAATATTGAGAAAATCACATTTAAAGTTGTCCAAATGAAGTTCTTAGCAATGCATATTACTAATTAAAAAGTACGTTTTGGTATATTTATGGTAGGAAATTGACAAAATATGATCTTTACTTAATATCCTAATGATTTTAAAGAAAATCAATACAATTTATTGTTGGCTATTGCTACAAATATACCCATGCTACTTAAGACTGGTTTTGTGGTCCAGGGTCACATTTAATATTACTGATAATAACTAAGAACAAAACAATACAAGGCTAAAAATAATAATAATAATAATAATAAATAATCAGACTATGCTATAGATTGGTAAAGTGAATTTTATTTGAGAATCTCTGATAACAATAAATAAAGGAAAATATAGTAAACCCATTCTGCTTAAAAATAAAATCTAATAATCACAAGAAAAACAACAACATGAATTTGCATGAAATGCCAAAATGAACAGACATACTATTCATGTGTGATGCGCAGTAAGTGCACAGCATGTGTAAGAGGACATCCACATCATAAAAGTCTTTCATTTCCTACACATCGACTACAGAAACCACTGGGAAAAAATTACAGTGTACAAAGGGAATGATTAATGTGCTTAAAGGTGGACCTGAATATTGCTCAGCCAAAAAAAAAAAAAAAAAGTCATTCATACAGTGTATTTTGCAGCTAGTTCATACAGCTCAGTTTCCATCAAACGCATCCTAGCTGACTGAATGAATCTCAAGTGTCCAGGTCATATTTCAGGTCAAAATATAATCAATTCTGTTTAGTATTTTGATTTAAAAAGAGTGCATTTTAGGAGCATTTTTGCATTATTTCCATGACAATAAAACAATTTGCATCACGGTTAAAAACATTCTCATTACTGTATAATGAAAAATATATTAAGTTGTAAAATACTACTGTATACAGTAATGAGAATCTAATAAAAAAATTGTGAATTGCAAACTCAAAAGTAAAACATCCCAGTATTTGGGGGGAAATGTGCTTCCAGTTATGAAAATATTTAGCAATGCATCCTATCTTATTAATTATTTATGAAATTATTTTAAATAATAATAATAATATCACACTTTTGGGGTGAAATGTGACCCGGACATGTTATTCACCCAGTTTTTTTTCAAAAGAAGCTAAAGAACAGAGTTGCGAATCAACTACAGCAAGGGTTTTTAAATGTGTCTAACAAAAGGAATGGTTCACAGTACTCATTATACTGGCAGATTATTAATATTTCTACCATAATCCCTTGCCTATTTACCCATCCTGCAACACGTGGCTTTCTTTTCCTTCTTTCTACTGTGCACAACATGCTCTCTGCTCTCTGAAACTCATTCAACCTTCATTTTATTCCAACAAGCAAATCTCTGACCCGTGCCTCTCTTCACTTCAAAAAAACACATGTAGCAAATCCTTCTACATCCCTATCAGTTAAAATATGAGGTACAACATTCCCCCAGACATTCAACTTCACCAAGTCCAAAACTAAAAAAAATAATAACTACTGTCAAGTTTAGTATTTCTTTCTGAATCTCTAACATCAGTAAATCAGCCCACGTCCCAAATGATGACAGTGAGTGTGTCCTGCACAGCGAGGGTTTAGTCTAACTGAAATGATTGGGAGTGCATCATTGCAAACAATCATAGAGAAACTATAAATACAGTTCTCAAACCATCCGAGGGAGATGGGACTAATAGAGCTGCAGGTGAGAGAACCATCTTCTGGAAGCCCACGGTATCCCATCATGCCCTTCTCTGTGCCTCTCTCAGTGCTCGGACTGCTGTTTCTTATGGAAGGGGGCTTTAAGGCGACTCCAGAAGGAATGGCTGCGCCGGGTTTTCCTCTCGCTGCCCCGCACCATCTCGGCCTCGCGCTGGCGAATCTGACGCACCAGTGCAGCAAACACCTCGTCGATGTAATAACGGAACGCAGCGGAGGTCTCAAAAAACGGGCACTGGAACTCCCTCGCCAGCTGTTTGCCCTCCTCTACAGACACCTGAACGTGTGAAGACAAAAACAAACAGCCCTTCAGTCTAAACGGCTTCATTTGTGCCTAGTATGTCTCTAACGTTAGTTAATGATTAGATATGTCAAAATAGTGGGTATGTAATAATGTCTCTTAAGCTCACCAAAGCACCTGCATTTATTTAATCAAAAATACAGTAAAAACTGTAATATTATGAAATATTATTGAACATTTTAGTGTTTTATGTTTCTTATATATAAACGCATAGAAACTACTGCTCAACTTACCGTTTAAAATTAAAGAAATTAATACTTTTATACAGCAATGATGCATTAATTTGATCAAAAGTGACAGTAAAGACATCTATAATGTTACAAAAGACATTTTATAAAATTACAACTGTTTTCAAAATTGAAAATAATAAGAAATATTGAGCAACAAATCAGCATAGAATGATTTCTGAAGGATCATATGAGGAGTAATGATGCTGAAAATTCAGCTTTACATCACAGGAAAAATATATTTTATAATTTATTATCATTTTTATTGTATAATTTTATAATTAATTAAAAATTTTGTCATTTATATTTTAAATAATAGAACTTTTACTCAATTTGTCCAGTGATTTTGTTCTTCATCTAAAGTATTTCCAAGAGAATTCTACATCAGTGTTTCAACCTGATGAGGGACACGGTTCGAGAAAATATCAGTTAAGGTACATTAAAAACGTACAAATATGTTCAAGAAACGTCATATATCCCAATGCACAGTGCAGCCTGTCTCTAAAGGAAAGTTACACAACTTTGAATGTGATCAGCCTGGCACATCCTTCAAAATCATGTATACAGGCAACGATAACCTTTGCAAGAGAGGCCATCAGAAGCCTACAGCGACTCTGTAGAAGTTACAGTTCTCCATGACAGAGATGAGAGAAACTGTCTGGCTGGTACTTAAGATTGAGGAGCTCATGCTATCTTGACTAGCGTTTGCCCAAAGGCATGTGAAGACCAGGAAGAGTCTGTTCTTCTCAGATGGCACAATGCTAGACTGTGTTTGGCTCATATCAAACAGAGCACATCACAGTGAGACATCAGCCCTACAGTGAAGCACAGAGGTGACAACACTGTGTGCATTAGGGATTCGTCCTTGTGGCAAGGAATCGAGACATCATAAAGACAGAAGGAAAACAGTTGGAGCTGAGAACAGAAAAAAGACCTTCAGGGCAATGACTTTGAAAAATTACTTAAAATCAAACAGGTTAAAGTCCTTGTCAAAATCCAGACCATGAGCCACCAAGAAGCATGTCCCAGTCTGCTGTATAGTGCTGCAGGGATGAAGTTGCATTTTAGCGTTTTTGTTTCCATCATCCTGAAGTCAAAGGGTTTTTTTAATGTGTTTTAGCATAAATGCCTGAAATAAGGTCTGTAGTGAATACAAATTTTCACGATTTATTCCACAACATAAAATACATCAGTAAAGCTTTTACTAGTCTTGAAAAAGGTGGTTGTTAGGAAGCGTCTAAATGGAACTACAAAAGTTGTTGTGGACATTGAACATCACACCAAATCAGAGTCGCTTTCACAGCCTCATTGTGTTTATAATCATGCACCTGCAAACTATTCCAACTCAAACTTTCAGGGGAAATGTTTTTAAAGAAAAGTTTAAGTTATGTAACTGTGGTGTAGTTCATTTAAAGCCTACGTTCAGCTTTTTACTGTATTTAGGCTTCAAAATTCAAACAGGCTTCAAACTTTTGTGGGTCACAGAGCTTATTAATAATCAAAAAGCCAATGGAAAAATCTGGGGGGAAATGTCGAGGGAATCAGGGCGATGCTAATTTAAGGGTTGGCCTACAAAAATACATTATCATACTGCTATATAACTGCTAAAATACCTGTCACATTATAGCCTATAGTATTTTGAATGGGATACACCATGGTTCCATTACGTAACACAATGTAATATTCAATATTTCTGAGGTACATGGGTTTCAGGTAAAGCGTCTCACCTGTCTGAGATGGACCAGGTCAGACTTGTTTCCCACCAGTACGACGGGGGTGTCGACTGTGCGCCGCACGCGGTAGATCAGCTGCTTGAAGTGGCGAGCCTCCTGGAAACTACGGCGGTCCGTGATGGAGTACGAGATGATGAAACCTTCACCCGCTCGCATGTACTGATCACGCATGGCTGTGAACTCCGCCTGGTTTCAAACAAAGAGATCTTCTTTACAAACTCACTGTCTTGTACGCAAAATTACAGGATTTATCAGATTTACATGGTCATGACAAGAGCAGTTAGGGCTGGACGCTAAAACGGTATCTTATCAAAATTGCGATAAAATTGATATTGTTAACAATAATATGCTCTGGACATTTTTACTGTATATGGTTTAGTCTATGACACAGCAGAAATAAAGGCAACAACATGCAGTCAGTGCATGTTTGGCGTGTCTCTGTGTGAATGAATGTGAATGTGATGGCCACTGATTTCTGCATTTTAATATATGAGGACATGAACACATTAACTTCAGTCTCCAGAGCTGCTCTGAGAGTCACTTAACCAGCTTTACACCGTTTCATTTGAGAAAAAACTACACTGAAACCGAAAGTAAAATTGAAAGACTATCGCGACAACCCGTCAAAATAAAGGTCAGGTTTAACTGAGAAATTATGACAGAAATATATAACTACTGCATAGCCTACTAAAATATAATTCTCAAAGTAATAATAACATTTGAGAAATATCACACAGCCAAAGATTTATTTATTTTTTCATTAATTTATACAGGTCTGTTGTGCAGCGTCTTGCTTGACAGTAAAACTGCAATGTTTTGATGTAAATTAATTTAATTTGATTACATTTTTAAAGAATGATCAAACTGTTAAAAGTTTTACTAATTCATTTAATTAGACAACTTTTTTCAAACATGGAATTTCCTTCCCCATTAACAGTAGATGAATATCGCAATAAATATCGATATTGTATGATATAGAAAAATCATGATAATATTTTTGGCCATACTGCCCAGTCCCAATGGATATAATTTTACACAAACAATGTTATAAAGTAATTTAGCCACATTAGTCTCTTGTTCAAACACAATTTTACATACAAGTCTTGTGGCTATATTCCTGGCTGCAAACAAGAGATTAGTTTATACTGGTCAAAACTTATGTTGTAATCAACATTATACCACAGATGCATTATGAAACATTCCCTGAATGTTTCAACAATGTTCCCAAATGAACCCTAAACACTACGTTAATATACGGTAGGCGAATTTTCATTAAACTCGTGATGAGATGACTAATGTATTTTATAACATCGCTGAGTGATCCAATGACGAAAAAGATGCAGATTCAGAGAAACATTGTGCCTGATGTGTGTTTGTGTGTCTTGTGAAGTGACAACCACAAAGATAGACACAGAAAAAGGGAAGTGAGACACATTTTAGAATGACCTTCTTATAGTCTGCAAAATAAAGCAGTTTGCCACAGACGGGTTTTTGCACTTCACTGATTAATGTTTTGTTTTCCATGTGTCCGTCTTTATCACACCACCTCTACCGCCTACCTGTCCTGCTGTGTCCAAGATGTCCAGGTTTGCTGGCTCATCGTCTATGCGGATCTGTGTTTTATAGGCATCCTCTAAAAACAGAAAAACACATGCACGGAGGTTGATGAGAGGACACAAAAACATTAAACAGTTTAACAGAAAAAACTTAAATGGGAAGAGATATCAGTGTTATATTTATGGGTATATTCAGTAAATACACACACAACCATTCAATTTTTTTAAAGGATGCATTAAATTAAAAGACATGTATAATATACAATAGAAATTATATTTCAAATAAATGCTGTTCTTTTCATCTTTCTTTTTATCAAAGTATATAGCCCAGTTTTCACAAAAATATGTTCATATTTCTTGAGCAGCAAATCAGAATATGAGTATGATTTCTGAAGGATCATGTGACCCTGAAGACTGTAGTAATGATGCTGAAAATTCAGCTATGATCACAGGAATAAATTACATTTTAAAATACTGTATATACAATAGAAACCAGTTATTTTAAAATGCAATAATAGTTCACAATATTACTGTTTTACTGTATTTATGATCAAATAAATGCAGCCTTGGTTAGCATTAAAACATTAAAATATCTTACAGACTCCAAATTTTACACAACACCTGACAGTCTCAAGAAACATCAATGAAAATAGAGTGTATGTAAAGCATGTAAAAATAACGCTATTTACATAAAAATAAATTACAAATTAGTACATAAAGTCAAATTATTAAATAACATTATTAGATAATATTATTAAATTAGATAAATTAGGGGAAAAAGTATTACATAATAAAAATAAATTAGACTTCAACTCAAAGTGTCATTTCTGTGCCACTACCAAAAAAATACAAAAATTGCTTATTAAAGAAATAGTTCATCCAAAAATGGAAATTTGCTATAAATCCTAGATATAGATGAGTTTGTATCTTCTTGGGAACAGATTTGGAGAAATTTAGCATTGCATGACTTGCTCACCGATGGATCCTTTGCAGTGAATGGGTGCCGTCAGAATGAGAGTCCAAACAGCTGATAAAAACATCACAATAATCCACAAGTAATCCACTACAGCCCATCAATGAACATATTATGAAGCGATAAGCTGCATGCCTGTATCACTAAGGAGTTTAGCCGGAAACAACAGTTAAAACAGTTAATGATGGATTTGTTTCTTACAAACACGCTGCTTTTCTCTTTACAAGACATGATGGACTGGACTGGAGTGGTGTGGATTATTGTGATGTTTTTATCAGCTGTTTGGACTCTCATTCACTGCAGAGGATCCACTGGTGAGTATATGTGATATAATTACACATTTCTCCAAATCTGATGAAGAAACAGACTCATCTGCATCTTGGATGACCTGAAGGTGAGTAATTTCAGCAAATTTTCATTTTTGAATTAACAATTTCTTTAAACATAGATAGGGAAAATAATTGTACTAAGATTCACTGGGACACTTTTTGACACTCATCCAGAATTCACCCAAATTCGTTGGTCATCTATACCTGTGGCGTCACAAAAACCGAATGCAACATCACTCTGAAATGTAAAAGACTTGATTGATGAGTTAAGAGGACATGTTAATAATTTCCTTACCGATAGTGGGGTCATGATCCTCTGGAAATCTGTGACTTATAAACTGCATGATGATGGCTGCGAGACAAAGAGAACAAGACAAGCAGAGTTCTTACATAATTGTGGTACCATTAAATTCAATGAGAAGAGTGTAAACATCTCCCCCTTCTCCCTCATGTGCGGCAAACACACCCTGCTGTCAGCATGCATTTGCTCTGTATGCACTCTCTACTCTGTTCCCATGGAGACAGCGATATAACGATATAGCGATATCAGTCACCCTAAAGAACCTTCTGCAGTGCACTTGAACAATGAGATCCTCACCAGGTGACCTCCGCTCATCTCCTAGGCAACAGACTCCTGGAGGGGAAGGAAGTTGCTAGGCACCTGCGCCTTCGTAACAACCAGACTGAAGCACTGAGCCAACACCCACACTTTTATTGTCTGCCCGCCTGTGACTGTACCTCAAAGGCTGTGAAACCAGCCCGCTGTCTGACCACAATAAAGGGCTGCACTGAAAGAAAACCACTCAAATCTGGCACAAGGGTCAATCGCACAAAATTATTTCATGCCAAAATCAAAGAAAGAAATTAGGAATTAAAATTTTAGTTGAAGGGAAGTCTATTTAAAGAGACAGTTCACCCAATAATGAAAATGTTGTCATCATTTATTCGCCCCCAAGAATTTCCAAACCTGTACGAGTTTTTTCTTTTGTTGACCACAAAAGAAGATATTTTGAAATATGTTGATAAGAAAAAATATGATGGTATGAAAAAAACCTTGAGGGTGAGTAAATGATGATAGAATCTTCAGTTTTGGGTGAACTATCCCTTTAAGGACTTTTTGCACTGTGCCATTGTTTTCAATTGTTTTAAAATTAAGCATATTTAACCACCACAAATTAATAGGCAAATGGATACTGGACATTTTTTTCCCCATCATCAAAGGCCAACTTTAGCCCACAACTCTGTTTTGGGGTCTTTTGCTGTAGACAGAAAAACATTTATGCTTTTAAGAACCTCTAAAAAAGACTAAAAAAGTCAATATAAAAGGTCGCTTTCAAATAAATTTTGAAAATTAGATTTTTAATTTTCCTAAATGTTAATTGTTCCTAAACATAGTTTTTAGGCTTCATTGCCTTTATGAGAAAAGCATAATTTCTTAGAGGAAAGTGTTGAAAAATTCGCTCCTAACCACAGACACCTCTGACTTGCTCACTGGAGGATTTAAGCATTATGAAGTGACTTTCTAGCAGCTCCCTGTTTAAATGACTGCTGATTACATTTGGAAAAACTCACAAGACCTTTAGGGAAACAATCGTATTTTTGGTAACACTTTCTGAGAACTGCTTATTCTCACTTAAAACAATACCGACTAATAGGGCTGAAGCAATTAGTCAACAGTATCGTCAACGTTGACATTTTTGTTGACGAATAGTCATGTGATCTAATGACCTAATGTAAGAGCCAGCAATAACACGGTGTGAACAGTGTGGCGCTGCAGTGCAAGACTGTCATTCAGCTCTCCCGGGTGAAATCCAATAGAAGAAGACAAGGCAGTTTAGAGAGCAAATGCAGCCACATGGCATTAAAACGAATGTGTAGATAAAGGCTGCATGCACGCTTTCTTCTCAATAATGAAATAAACACAACAAAAATGACAGCGGTGAGAAAGCAGCAGTTAAGAAAGCATCTAATTATAGCAATATGGATATTTTTGCCCAAGCTCTGCAGTTCAACACTCCATTAAAGCCCGGTCACATCATCTATATTTATATAGCGCTTTATACAATAGATTCATTTAAAGCAAAAAGTTTCATAGTATTTAACATGAAAGAAAACAGTGTCAGTGACGCTTTCAGTTAGAATTACAACTAGATTTTCTGTTATAAAGCATCTCTCTTGTGGAGCTAATGATAAAATCTTTTTTATTAATGACTTTACTTACATTTCACTGCTGGTTATACTCTGTATAATTGTGTATGTGACGAATCAAAATCTTGAATCTTGAATCTTGAATCTTGGAATGCAAAACATTACATTGACGTGCTAGTTTGGTTTGCAGAGATTAAAGCTTGATCTAACTGAGACTGTTTTAGTTATCGTAACATTATAAGGTATTTTAAGAGAGATTATGTTGTGAAATCCAAAAATTAAACGTCTTATTATTTACCTTTATTTTGTTTCATAATCATATGACTTAAAAAAGATGTTAGGCAGAATGTTGTGTCAGTTTTTCATAATTAAATGGTGAATGTCACCCATCTGTCATCACATTTTGTGTGCCAAATACACTGTATTTATTTGTATTGTAAAAATAATTGTAACTACATAATATTAATACAATTTTCAAAAACTGAAGTGATTGCTATATTTTATTTATTTGTCATTATGTTTATAAAACTCGATATTTTAACTGACTGCAAAAGCTGAATAAAATGATCTAATCTTGCCGATTTAATCAGTGAAAAATCTGGCAATTGGTCGATTAATGGTTCTAATAAACATTAGATTAATCGATTATCAAAATCATTTGTTGCAGCCCTGCCGACTAATATTTATATTTCATATAATTGCAAGAAATTAACATTGACCCAATCAATTATGCATGTTATACCATCCAATAAACTATTCATCCATGCCTGGGTTAAAACTTTGAAGTGAACAATGAAAAAATGAGATCTTCTGTTGACAATAACAGATGCTGACTTGGGAATGGGAACAAATAAAACAAAAAAAGCAACATCAACAGCAGAGAGAAGTGACAGAGAAAAAGAGAGCGAGAGAGAGAGAGAGAACTACATTACTCACCACTTTTGCCCACACCTCCCTCTCCTAACATCACCAATTTGTACTCGCGGGAGTGACCCCCTGCGCTCCGCAAGGACTCCATCCAAATAACTGAAACAAGACACAAGCAAACACCTGTTCAAAGTAGTTTTAAAAACTTTAAAAGATTAAGTTGAAAGAATGATTGACAGACAGACAGACAGAGGGATGGACAGATGGATGAATGGATGGATGGATGAGCAGACAGACAGAAACTCAGACAGACAGACAGACAGACAGGGTTATCTGAGTGGTTGCAAGGCATTACTAGGTGGTTGCTAGACAGCTGTTAATATAGTTTGCAAGTTCTAGTAGGAGTTGGACTCTTTGTCAAGCCATCATAATAAACAATGAAACACTGAGCGTTTGATTCCCCAGCTGCACCGCTGCATGAATGCAGGCCTGTAGCGCAACACGGCAGAATGTGACTGACTGCACCCAGAAAAAAACAGCACTCGCCGAGGCTGTGTTTGACACCAGAGCTTCAGTTTGATGGAGAAGAGGAAGTGAGTCATTCTGTCGAGCTATTCATGTGACAAAGCGAAGCATCCACGGGGTGGGTGTTACATTAACCACGGGCAATAATAGATTATCTGCCAGTGTACCCCTGTCTGATGTATTTTCCATTGTCATTGACTGTGATGCTGCATTAGTTACTTCAGAGCAGCCCTTCTACATGATTTTCTGTGGAAATAATATCAGACAATGGAATAACACTGCTGAGTGGTGTTTTTTAGTTTTGAGCAGCTCTATTTAATGATGTGTGTGTGTGTGTGTGTGTGCAGATCCCCTCCATCTCATTTTATACTGTATATGTATATAATTTTAATAGAAATAATTATTGAATTTGTTTGCAATTTTGTGTTCCTATAATAATAGATTGTTCTCTTTTATGGCACATCTATAGAAAATGTTATTCCCCAAAAAATGGCCTGAGCAGCTCTCATGGTGTCCATGGTTTGTTAGTTTGTAATAACTCAGCAATTTATTATAAAATAAATACCAATTGGCTTAAATTATTCAAGCTGACAGAATTATTATTCTACAGCCTCTATTACTGTCAGTTTCCAGAGAAACATAAATTCAGCCAAGTGAGTCCAAAATGTGGATGGTACTGTACATTCTGTCGACCCTTATTTACAGTGCATATAGGTTTTATATAACTTATTATAATTATTTACAAACAATTTACAAGTATTTGTTTATGCTTATTGCTATAAATTTGCAAAATAATAAGAGCTTTAAACTGTATTTGCACACGTCACAAAAAAGGTTGCAACAAAGATATCACAGAAAACTGAGAAAATAAAGCAGCTAATATAAAATTAAGTTTGACCTTTCCTGAAGGTCCCTTTAATGACCATTTGTTGTAAGCATTTCAAAGTACTGTACCATCATAATTAATGTGGGATCTCTGTTAAACAGTGTCTAAAGCTTTCATAATATTTGTGGCAATTTATTGATTAGTATAATTTGATGAAAGAAGTGGCTTATACCTTTGCCAAGACTCTTGTGCTGTAAGCTAACGATATTAACTAGTAAGTGTGGTATGTTGGCGCAAACTATGGTTATTATGGTACATGTTCAAAAGCGCATTCTTTTAATATTAAGGCCTTGAGTGGCAACTGCACCTAGAAGCCACTGTGTTGAAAATGTCGAAAAGGAACACTTGCATGACCCCAAGAAAAGTCTTTTAAACCAGATGAATAGATGTGCATTATTATTTAATGGCCGAGGTTAAAATGAACAGATTAAGTGCAATGAAATCATAGTTTGTTATATTAATAGACCGAACGCGTCGACGACCTGAAGTGAGTTTACCTCTGAGAATACATCAAAAACATATATATGACTAATTAAATTAGTTATATTTACAAAGTGTATTTTATCAACTTTTAGTGATCACCAAAAACCTTGCGAAAGTTTTATCACTCGTTGAACTTTGAATCGATGTGAATGACTAGGCTTGTTTATGAAGCGACAGAGTCGCATTACAACAAACACTTGAAACATTAAAATAAAATAAACTAGTGTAACATAGTAGCCGCCGCGGATACAGTCATTTTGCTTTAAAAAGTGTGATTCTGTGCATGATAAACCTATGGTTAGAAGTTACTTGGTGGCTTACCTGTGTCACAGGATCTCTGTCTCCATTGGGACTTTTGTATCGATGCAAATGATGTTTAAATATTTGATGTTAGAAAATTCCTGCCATACAATTCTCACTGTAAACATACAGAGCCACGGAGGACTGAGCGCAGACGGGTCCTAAAGCCCGCAGGGTTCCATTCAGGCCATCGACAAATACATCAGCACGGGGTGAAATATACATATAAATACATTTTAATAAATTATGAGTAAATACACATAGGGTGCACTTACATAGTTAAATCATATAGAGTTAGCTACTACAGTTATTCTAATTAAGTGATTTTGGACAGACTTATGAGGCAGCATGACAGTTTAATGATCTACTACAAAACAGAGGGAGCTTTGGCGATAAAGCGAATAATTAATTACTACAGTACTACTTTCTGGCAAGAATAAGTTGGTCAAAAACCTACATTTACACACAAGCTTACCACCAACCACAACTTTCAGATGTTATTTTTATTTTTTAGCTCACGGAATTGAACACAGGATCGTGGGATATCAAAGGATACATCTATGCTGCCTTCAAAAACCAACCAGATGAAGGCATCTCAGAAGACAGGACGTAAAGTTAATACGGTTTGAAGGGGAGCATGGGGAAGAAACAAAAGCCATTTGCCTTTTTACAGTCAGTGTACCTTCAGAATGATTCTTAATTCATATTTCAAGGTAAAAAATGTAGTTGCTTTTTCTTGTAAAGTAACCACAGTGGCCAATTGTGCAAACAGCCACAATCTGTTCAGACATGAGAACGTGTTTTACCAACCAGCAAGGGGTAAACAGTCTTACTTTTCGGATTCAGAGTTGACCAACCTACATTTTTATGTATCTGGCTAAAAAACGTTATGACCTAAATGACTAACCAGCCACAATTCTGCTTCGCAGGCTATTCCTATTTTTTGGATCCGTCACCTTATAATGGAAAATTTGCGGTTGTAAAATTGAGCAAAATAAGGGATGAGTAGGTGACAGATTACAACTCAAGTTGTAACTTGATTTTAATTCAACTTCAGAGCAGAGAAAGAGGGGAAGGTCTGATCTAGTGTATCAGTTTTTATTGTATTTGCACGTCCATTGTGTTAACAACTTCAACATACAGTACAAGTCAGCATTAGTGTAACATACTGTATTTAGCATAAACTCACAGCAGTATGCAGATAACTTGCCCTCAAAAGCATTATAGTTCACACTTTATGTTAGATGTCCCTGAAGATCGTGTAGTGAAATGAGCAGTATTAAGATGGGTATGTCAAGTACATGTTACTCACTGTACTTACATTATACATAGACAACCTGCTTGTACTTACAAATATTGAAAAGTCCAGGTAACAACATGAATCGCACTACAGTTGTGGTGAACTAACACTGTTTATCATCTAGGTACAGTGGTTTAAGGGACACCTAAAATAAAGCTGAATCTCTAACTTCATTACATCTTAACCATATCAACATTGCGGTATCCAGATGGACTAATATATTTATTACAGTAATTTTCTTCTCAGCTCATTTTCGTCTTTGTTCAGCTTTCGATGTTTCTGTACAACACACAACAGCAAAAAACTGAGGGATTGTTAGGGACCAGTGGCAGAGAGAAAAAAAAGGGGCAGATAGCACTCCAAAAGAGGATGTTTACACAAAAAGTAACCATTTCCATTCCAGGTAAAACAGTTAGATACAAGGAGAGCAGAAAGTGCTGCTGCCCACCAGTGCATTGGAACAAACACTCATTTACAATTGGTTATATTCATCTTTATGTCTATAGTTATTGATATAAAACAAGCTTGTATGCCCAAAAGATCAAAAAAGTTCCAAGTAACACAAGGAGCTGAGGGTTAAAATAAAGAAAAACACGCATGTATCATTTCACGTAGGTTGCATTGTGTAGTTTGGGTTGCTGTTTTTACAAAAGTGGGTTTTGCTGTCATATAAACCACTAAAAACTGTAATATATACACCAGTTTTGAAGCAGAAATTTGAATAGTCATTGCATGCAGGGTTAAAAACATCATAGAGGGTGGAAGAGTTCACTTTTCTGTTGAAAATGTATAGAGTGAAATTGCAAGACGAAGGGTTTCTTAATTTTCTTCAGAATGTGATTCATTTTTCCTAATAAACAGTGGTTGATCTCATTATGTGGCCTTAATGACTCACAATGAGCTTGACTGCAGATATCATGGAGAGAACGCTGGGGCTTAATTTACTGCTATATTAATTTCACATGTTAAATATGAAATCTCTCTAATGAGCCAGTCTATATTTTTTTCCTCCTCTCACCCTCCCACTTTCTGCCTTATTAACTAAACATGCACTCATTTGCTCTGGGAATAGAGCATGTAATCTGCCTCAGGGGCTGTGGGCACCGAATTACGTCATTGGGAACACATTCACACGCACATTGCATGCCTTCAAACATGGACTCAGAGACCCGTCTGATGCTGCAGTGCGAGCTGCTTCATCATGGTCACCAGCACACCATAAAACATTGGTCCATCTACTTTGGTTAGTTTTCGACAGCTGCCGCTGACTAATGGTTACTGGCTAATGCCAAAATCCTAACTTTGATATGGTCAATTAGTCCTATCATAGCTATTAGGGTTTTGATATACATATATATATATATATATATATATATATATATTCTGTCTTTTGAACGCAAATCATAAAAATAAATACAGTACTCTACAAAAGTGCAAAAATTGGTCTGAATCTGCATAAATCTCAGCTATAATTCATAGAATAGAGAATAGACGGGCTTAAAGCCAAACTTATTGAAGTAAATAACCTGGGGGTGGCTAATTGACACCATTTGTAAGTCAAAAGTATATTTGGCGATATTCAGTTGTTAAGTGTGGCCTTAAAAAAACATGTTTGATGGCAATAGAAACTGCGATGTTAGGTACAGTACATGTAAAATGTACAAATTTGACAATACGTTAATATGTTAATATCTGTCACATTTGGCTTTTACTGTTGTTTAATCAGCGTTTCCCTCCAACGTTTTTAACCAAACCTTCCCTGATCTCTATGCTATGGTATAGCACAGCAACTGGGTTAAAACATCCTTTGTAGTACAATGGAAATGTGCATAGATATGCCTAAAGGAAAAAAAGAAAAACAAAAATTTATTTAAATCAATGAATAGTAGATATGTTGAGATACGCCGACAACACAGTGGTCATAGAAGTGCTTTGTCCAAGTCATCAAGACGGAGAAATGAACAATAATGTATAAGTACAGCTACACATAAATAAAGCAGCTACAGCATAAAAACGGGGGAAAGTGTAGACTGGCTTTACTATATGTAACATCAGAGCGCTTTCATAAATCAAATTTATTTTTAATCCTGAGCTGACAGTCTCTAATTTTAATTTGGCGGTTGGCTGAAAACTGCCTCAACATTAGGTTTTGTTTAACTGGCATTTGGAGTTTTATTTTCTCCAGAGAATTTTCATCTCAATTTCAGCGTCATTACAAGATTAAACATTACTTTTTAGATGAATAGGAATAATAGCCATGTTTCAACCTTGTCTTCTGTGGTAAATATTAGCATGTTAGCCAAAATGCTCATGATGGTGTCCAGTTTATATCACATTTCATCCATTTTCTATCAAAACATTCACATCATTATTTTCTTAAAAACTGGACCTTAAAACTCACTTTTTCATACAACCCTCCTTCATCCTAAAAATAAAAGTGTCTCACTAGCTCTAGCATGCGGCTAATTGAAAGTAGTGTATGTATATTGTGAATATGCCGGTATACTGGTAGAAGACTCTGAGGATACTGTGCATATAACTCTCATACAGGTATAATTCTCTTATAATTGACTTTAGCGTAATCAAATCAGAGCCAAAAACCACACTGACGTGGTTATTTTTGCTTTTTTCATCTGTTTTTTTTTGCTATGACATATAAGTCTTTTTTGCTACAAGTTCATTAGAGAACTTTCTAAGTGTCTTTTCCTGGTCTTACATCCTGACACACATGACCTCTCATACACCTATCTGTACAGGGAAAAGGAGAAACTGTTAAATGGGCTTCTTTTTATAGAGGGGCTGACAGGAAGGAAGTGGTATAATACATTTTGCTTTCCCCATGTGTTAGCCAGACACTAGTACTCTATAAGGTTATGCCACTTAGCAATCTGCCGCCTTGGGTTGTCACAGACTTCCCTCCAGTGAGTCACCCCTGATGGAATAGGGCTCTGACCACCCAGAACCAGGCGACCCACAACCTCATTCTTCGTGGTGCGGTCAAAATCAATGACCAGAAACTCCACAGAGATGTCCGGCATTAGCTCAGCTGGAACATCGTAGATAAATGATTCATTGAAAACGGGATTGAGTGTGCATTTCTTCACATGCGTCTTCTTCTTGGCTATGCGCTTGCGGCCGTAAAAGACGTTCACTTTAACATAAGGGTCTGTGGGTGGAGAAGAGAAATAAAGACATTAGAATTTGTCAGGTTTTTGGCATCATAAATGGGATCATTTGAATATCTATATATTTGTGTTTATGTGTGGTGTGTACTTACTGCCTGACAGGCCAGTGATGTCCATGGTTGGCAGGTGTTTGGCCTTAAGGACTACCACATTAAGCCTGTGAGTAGCAGGCTGGTAGGACAGAGAGACCAGCAACTCTCCACGACTTTCACACTGCGGAGAAACAGAACCGAAATTGAACACAAGAAATAGGACACAAATGTTTATAGGCATACGCAAAAGTCTGTCAGATGAATAAATAAGGACATGATGTGGAGCCATCCTGTGATCACAGTACTGATATAGAAGGATTGTCACAATGGCTCATGATACTCAGCCTCAAGGTGATGATACATTTGGCAACTTTTTTGAGTAATGTTGCTTGGGCACTTTCCCATTGAGAATGGGCAACAAATTTGGATACTTTAGATCAGTCGTGTGTCCAACTGGTTGCCTGTTGACAGCAACATTGCTCTAAAAGTTGCCCCATGTATCATCAAATTCAGAGTCTGTCCAAAAGTAAGGTAAGCCTGGCACAATCATCCATGCTTCCTAAAGCAGTACCAACAAGGGGAACAAAACCCATCTCCAAGTGCTGTAGTCGAGTCCAGGTAGAGACCTGAGTAAAATGAATCAAGGCCCAAGTATACTAAGTTTTTTTTTTTGCACAGTTGTACGCATAGCCTTTCAAAGTATAGTCCATTTGAGGTGTATGCGAATGCAGATGGTCTACACATGCCCTCTAGAAAGCTTCATTTTTTCTGCGCTATTTTTCTCCAGAAGTTATGGCCGATAAAAATGTCTTTGCACTTTTTTAATCTAAAGTTGCTGCTATCTCACATCCCTTTCACACAAATGCTCGTCAATGCAGCCATTGTAGTCTCCACTATTTTGTTGTTGTTCTGTCTCTTTAGTTTTCTACTGCGAAACAACAGCTCGGGCCAGTGTTGCCACCTTGTGGAACAACTGATTAGTGCAAAACCAAGTCAATGCACATGTGCAACCGGTTACAAAATTCGGGTGGTGCATGTAAAGTACTATTAAAGGGTCAGTTCACCCAAAAAAGTGTGCTTTACTCACGCTCGAGGCATCCTAGGTTTATATGACTTTCTTCTTTCAGACAAATCCAATCAGAGTTATATTAAAAATTGTCCTGGCTATTCCAAGCGTTATCGTTGCAGTGGGTGGGTGTTTCTGTTGAACAGTCCAAAAGATGTCAAATAAAGTGCACGCATCCATAATAAAACGTGCCTTACACGGCTCCGGGGGGTGAATAAATTTCACTATCTGTAAATAAATTTTACTTTTCTATCACTTCCGGTATCTGTCGTATGCGGAAATCGTTCCGACGGATGACATAGGATATATGTGTTGCGTGCGAGCCTCTGAGATATGCTAGTCTCACAAGTTTGTTTACAGGAGCAAAGGAAGCAAAGTTTCCTTTCTTTAGCAAAGGAAAATCAGTCTCCTCTTGCCTTATATCAAAATCCTCCAACATTTTTCTTTACAAATCCTCGGTTTGTACTTCTAATTCGTGACCGGCGTTTTGTTTTGTTCTCTCTCCACGTTCATCACTAATCACGATGCGCATACGTCCCACATCATCTGCCAGAACAGCTTCCGCTTATGACGGTTAGATGAAGTAAGAGAGAAGTGTTTATTATGTTTGAAATATGGATATTTTTCTTATAAAAACGCATGGATTCGCTACAGGGGTGCCTCCCCTGGAGCCATGTGAGGCACGTTTTATTATGGATGCGCGCAATTTCTGTTTTTGTCTTTTGGACTGTTCCACAGAAACACCAACCCACTGCAATGATAATGCTTGGAATAACCAGGACAATTTTTTATGTAACTCTGATTGGATTCGTCTGAAAGAAGTAAGTCATATACACCTTGAGGGTGAGTAAAACGCAGGCTAATTTTCATTTTTGGGTGAACTAACCCTTTAAGGTGACGAAATTTGCATCACGTGGACCCTCGTGTACATGTAAAAACTGAAGTATATATTGGCTTTCAGAGTAATAGCTGAGACCAGGTCGGCTGATAGCAGTGTATTGACATATAGCGCCGTTGCACTTTGGGCGTCCTGAGTTTGCCAATCCTGTTCCCCCTCTCTCTCCCACTTTGTTTCCAGTCAATATATATACTGTCCTATCCTAAAAGGCAAAAAAAAAAAAAAAAAAAAGATTGAGACCATAAGCCTGAGTCAACACCAAGATCTGCATGTGAACTCTACAGACAGTTTAAATAAGCTTTCCTTTTAGGCTGAATGAAGTCTGGTTTTGCTTCAATGTCACACAAACCTGAGCAGCACACACACAATGTGCTTCTGTCCAAAGACACAATAGCACAGAGCGGATCAAATAAATTGATACAGACCGCAAAAAGTATCCGCAGTGTTGTACTACTCAAGACCGGACTGTGAAGACTGAGTTCAAATGCTCCCAAGTTTATGACAAGTTTATGAAAACATGCTCTTAAGCTCAGGCTTGAGACACAGTATTGTCTCGAGTACTACCGAGTACTGCCATCACCCTTGTCCATGGGCTTTCTGTGCCATCATAGCCAACTCGGTGTAAGAGTATTGAGGGATGTAATGGTATCTCTGATCCTGCAACAAGGTCAGGTTTGCAGGTTATTAGATTAAGAGCTAAGAAAGTGTTGCAACACAGGAAAACTGTGTTCTCTTGGCACTCCTGGCCTCTGGGACAAAGCCTGACTAAAAGTAAGATAATTATGTGTTGTCTGCCTTGTTTTTGTTAATTATCGCTGGCGTGTCCTTTGGCCAAGAACAGAGGTGTCCAGTCCTGTTCCTGGAGAGGCAACGTCCTGCAGAGTTTAGCTCCAACCCCAATTAAACACACCTGAACCCAGGTGTACTAGAAACATCCTGGCAGGTATGTTGGTACAAGTTGTAGCTCAACTCTGCAGGCCCTCCAGGACCAGGATTGGACACCTCTGGCCAAGAGAAGCAAAAAAATAACCGCGAGGTGCACTGCTTGTGTCAAGTCTTTGGAAATTTTGGCAGGTACCTTCTGTCACTTAGTTAAGGTCCTTTAACACTACAGGAATATTGGCAGTACAGTGCCTTTCCTTTCAGTATGTATGGGGTACCATCCTTTTCCCATATGATGTAACTCAGTCTACCAGGATGAAGTTATTATCCACTTTGTGTACTGGAAGGAACACCTACTTCATTTCCTGGACAGTGAAATAGACCATAGAGGAGGAGAGAGCATTCACTCCACTTACACCAGAGCCTGTCCTGCTCACACGGGACATTAAATTGCCACTTATTCTCCATATGGACAAGTTTGAACGAAAACTGCAATGGGCCATCTGTGCACCTGTCAGTTCTCCCTGGGAAATGGTGATCATATGGTCATGAGGGTAAGCTGGGTGGAATAATCAAAGGCACCTGTCCATTGTCATAAGAGAAGAGGACAAAAGGAGCGTTGGTGTCTCTTCAAGCCATGGTTTAACTCCCACAGGACATTTATTTCTAACCCTGTCTCTGCGAATACAGTCTTGCATTCTGACACTTACGAGCCAACCCAATCTCATGGTAATTTGTGAATATTATACAAGGTGGCTAATTCATACTAATTCGCACAACCTCACTCGTAGGAATTTGTAAAATTTTTACTAAATCGTATGTATCTTACGAGTTCCTCAATTCGTATGAATTCATACGAATGACCTACCCCTAACCCCGCCCATAAATCTATCCGTCACTGGGGTCTAGACAAATCGTACAAAATCGTAAGAGTGAGGTTGTACGAATTCATTCAAATTAGACACCTCGTAAAATACGTACAAATTGGTCATGTGATAGTATTGTATGAGCACTGAAACATTCAGCAGCAACCGCCTAAAACAACTTAAGGCGACTTTTATCCCAAATTTAACCATGGGTTATGAAGCCCTGTCTCAGAGTAGTAAAAGCAGTAACAGCAAATTGTGATTGTAGCAAAGTTCGTAGATATGGGAAAGAGGAGGCAGGAACCACCAAATATTTAAACCATTTAGTAATAAAATAAACAAACATAAAACAAATGTGGCAGCCCCTCACAAAAAAAAAAAAACACAAAATAAAGCCCAGGCCTGGTCCTCTCTCGTCTTCCACCGTCATGACTCCTACTTTTATCGTTGCGGAGCTCCTCCATGGGACTCGAGACCAGTGAGTGGCACAGGTGTCGCTCATTATCATTAAACTCCACCGGCCTCGCTGCTCCCACGGCTCTCGGCCCTGCCCCACTCGTCACAGTGTTGGCACAGGTATACAATGTAAACAAATGCTAAGTGTAAAATAGTGGCAGTTTAACAATAGACAAAAATAAACAGTTTTAATCCAGTGCAGTCCTCATTAAATGTTAATGTGCTTTGTACAGTTGCTGTGTTTCGTTTCAGTGCTGAACTTTCACTGTCCCTCAATGGAGGAACAAGCATCCAGCCCCAACCCGATTGCTGAAGCCACAAAAAACAGCTTAAGATATAAATGAAGCCACTTAAAAAGACATCCTCTGTTTGTTTGTTTTCTTTGTTTGTTTGTTTTTTGTATATATATATATATATATATATACAGTATGTGTATCCCTTTGTTATTATTGTATTCCTTAGTCTCTAAAAGATCCCTTTGTTATTATTGTATTCCTTAGTCTCTAAAAGTATCTAATCAAATTAATACATGTAAAAACACTTCTTCCACACCGCATGAAAAGACATTGCTTCTTATTTTTCCTCTTGCCATCTCTGTTGTTTTTCTCTTCTATGAGAGTTAAGATTCCAGTCCTGTTCCTGGTTATCACCATGGCAACTTGCATTAGGAGGCATCCTGGAGCTAAACATGGACTTAAAACAGCCTACATCTTAATGTGTAATGTCTGTAAGTGTTTGTGATTTTCTTTTTAGCTGCACAATGAGGCACAGTCCCTGCGGGTAACTGTGCTTCTCGTATGCCTGTTGATTTGTGTATTTTGACCATAGATACATTGGACCAGGTTAATAAAATATTGGGTAACACTTCAGTTTAGGGACGGATTTTCTCTTAACCAGTTGCTTATTAATATGCATATTACTAGCATATTGACTGTTTATAAGTACATATAAAGCACATATTAATGCCTTATTCTGCATGACCACATTTTCGATCCCTTAATCCTACCCCATACCTAGATTTAACAACTACATAATAATCAGCAAATTAGAGACAAAAGTCATAGTTAATAGTTAGTTAATAACAGAGCTGGGTAGATTACTTACAAACTGTAGTCATTACAGATTACATGATGAAAACTGTAGTTAGTAACATAATCTTATTCATTTTACGTAATGTATACAGAATACTTTTCAAACGTTACCCAGCACTAGTTAATAATGAGAATTATTAAACACATGTGCATCTCTATTTAGATTTATAAAGATGCCCATGCTAATGTTACACCTTGTTTCACTTGTATGTCATATTTGCATATCCATGCAAAGCATTCAAATGACTGGATGAAATGTGTAAATAAAATAGCTATTTAAAATAAAAAAAATTAACCAAGATAATGTTTCTCCATAATTTATGAGATTTGGAGGTAATGCTTGAGCAATTTGAGGATTTGTTGTACATCTCTCAAGATGTGCAAGGGATTATGCTTTAGATACTGCCAATACATTGATTGTGTACATTTAAGTGTCTATTCAAAAGACGTCTATACAAAAAACACTTTATTACAGATGCCTACAATAAGAATGAGCTCATCCTGTTTTCGCCTTAGCTAAACCTCATTAACAAGGCTACTCTTATTCCACACACATTTATTTTCCATGAAAATATGCTTCAGGAAGAGCTATAAGCAAGCGTAGAGTATGGCGTTGCCGCAGTATGTCACTCACTCTTCATAATCACCCATCTCTCTCTCTACCAGTCTCTCTCGCCGCACGGACTGCACCCCATCTGTTCCCTGAGCTTTTTCTCCTTCCTTCTCTCCCATAATCCTCTCTCTCACTCTCCCTCTCTCTCTCTTGGCTGAATCGATTGTCCACCACTCCCAGCCAACACCCTAATGCTCCTGTCTTGTGGAGTCATAGGCACTGATTCAATTTAAGATACTCTCTCTATAGAAGAGCATAAAGCAGACAGGAAGTTCTCTGATTTGAACAAGCTTACTCTGCATATTTTGTATACTGATTTACAAAGCTGTACACAAGCAGGAAAACAAGCTCAAATACTTATTTGCCTTAGAGCACTAAAGATTTTCTTGCCGCCAGAGAGAATGAGATTATGAACATCGCTTATAATGCTATTGTTCTTGTTTTGATGGAAATACAGCAGTGTATTAGGCTATGATTACTTGTTATGCAACAACTTTTACAGTGTTCAGCTTGTGTTGGAAAGCAAATGGATGCAAAATCTTCTCTCTCTGTTTCAATGGGTGTTTACTGAGGCCTCCTTTACACCTGCTATCTGTCTTGTGTGATATGATCACAAGTAAACAATCCAATGTAGTAAATACAGGTGCAAAATGGGTTGATCACAAACTATATGTTACAGAAGCAGACTCCACACACGGGATACAAAAACAGGTAAGGTTTATTTTAAGGCAGATGAGCAGAGACAGAAGAATGTACTGTTGAAGGCAGATGCAAGGATGGGGTATGATGTGATGGGATTTCTCACAGAACCATTGTGTATACCGACAGGAGCTTGTGGACAGATGGGAACCACACACCTCAATACTTCGGGGGAAGCTTCCAGGAAGGACAGATTGGGGTCCAGGACACGGATGGAAACAACACTCGGAGGAGACACAAGAGGTAAGTTCAAGAGGTATGTATATCACAGGTAAATCACAGAGATAACACTTAGGAGTCCACTACGTACGAACGAGACCGGACATTTGGCTGTTGTGAGGTGTGTGGTTATATGGGGTGTCTTGATGAGGTGCAGATGACGTGCAGGTGTGCTGATTAGTATTCCGGCGAGGGTGCTCGTTGTGATTGGCAGGATGGGGAGCCTGGCCGATCTGTGACATTACGCCCCTCTCCACGGCCCGCTCCAGAGGGCCGAACGCCCCGACGTCGTGGTGGCCTACCCCTTCCTCTGGGAGCTGGACGGTCAGGATGGGTCGCATGGAATTCCTCCAGTAGCATTGGGTCCAGAATGTCATCTCTGGGGATCCATGATCTCTCCTCTGTGCCGTAGTCCTCCCAATCTACGAGGTATTCCAAGCGGCCACCACGGCACCGGGAATCCAAGATCTCCTTCACCTTATACACCGCTCCGTCTTCCAGTATTAACGGGAGAGGGGGTTCCTCACTCGGACCAGGCTCTGTGAACGGAGAAACAGGTGGGTGGTACGGTTTCAGGAGTGATACGTGAAAGGTAGGGTTAATACGGTAGTGTGGGGGCAACTGCATCTGAAATGTGACTGGGTTGACTTGCTTACTGATGGTGAAGGATTCAACATATCTGGGACTTAGCTTTCTGCAGGGCAGGCGCAGCTTGATGTCCCTGGTTGACAGCCAGACCCTCTGTCCTGGTTGGTGTTGTGGGGCCTCGGATCTGCGAAGGTCTGCTGTCATCTTGCGCCTGCATACTGCTCGCTGGAGCTGATGGTGAGCATCGTCCCAGACCCTCTCGCTCTCCCGGAACCAGTAATTTACTGCAGGCACTTCAGAAGGTCCTCCAGACCAGGGGAATAGTGGTGGCTGGTAGCCGAGCACACACTGGAAGGGAGTGAGTCCAGTGGCAGCTTGACGCAGGGAGTTCTGGGCGTACTCGGCCCAGCCAAGAAACTGGTTCCAGGAGTCCTGGTGGCTGTGGCAGAAGGTTCGCAGGAAGCGGCCAATTTCCTGAATCTTCCTCTCCGTCTGCCCGTTAGTCTGTGGATGGTACCCTGATGACAGACTTACGGTCACATCTAGGAGTTTGAAGAAGCCTTTCCAGACTCTGGAAACAAACTGAGGACCACGATCAGAAACAATGTCTTCGGGGATGCCGAAATATGTGGTTGAAGAGCAGCTCCGCTGTCTCCATGGCGGCAGGCAGACCCTTCAGAGGAAGCAATCGACAGGACTTGGAGAATCAATCCACAGTTACCAGGATGCAAGTGTTTCCGTCCGATGCTGGCAGGTCGGTGACAAAATCGTCTCCTAGATGTGACCATGGACGGTTGGGAACGGGCAGCGGGAGGAGTTTGCCTGCTGGTAAGTGGGGAGGACTCTTGGATATGGCGCACGCCGCGCATCCCTGAACGAACCTTCTCACGTCCCTGGCCATGCTGGGCCACCAGTAACGATCTTTCAAAAGCGAGAGGGTACTGTTGGCCCCTGGGTGGCCAGTGCCCAGAGAGTCGTGGGCAGAGCGAATGACAGAGATGCGTTGTAATCTGGGAACGTACTGTTTACCAGGGGGACAGCCCGGCGGAGTGGCGGTAGAGGCATTGGCAGGAGTGGCGGGTTCTTCGGTCCACTGGATGGGGCAGGTGAAGATCTTCTCTGGGATGATTGACTCAGGAATTTCCTCGAATTCTTCGGTGGCAAGTAAACGGGACAGGGCATCGGCTTTGGTATTACGGGAACCAGGGCGGTATGATATGGAGAAGTTGAACCGGGTGAAGAAGAGGGCCCAACGTGCCTGACAGGGGTTGAGTCGTTTGGCCTCCTTTAGATATTGCAGGTTCTTATGGTCTGTCAGCACGGTGAAAGGATGTTGGGCGCCCTCTAGCCAATGCCTCCATTCCTCTAGGGTGAGTTTGATGGCCAAGAGCTCCCGATTGCCGATATCATAATTCCTTCCCGCCGGGCTGAACTTCTTAGAAAAGAAGGCACATGGATGGAGTTTGATTGGATTCCCCTGCTGCTGAGATAGAACTGCTCCTACTCCAGAAGTGGAGGCGTCTACCTCCACAATGAAGGGTTTCTGGGGATCAGGATGCACGAGGATAGGAGCGTGGGTGAAGGCTTCCTTCAATGTCTCGAAGGCCTCCGTGGCAGCTGGGGTCCAGGACAGAGACTTGGGCCTATTTCTGAGCAGGTTGGTGAGGGAACTTGTGATGGTACTGTAATCTTGGATGAATCTTCGGTAGAAATTGGCAAAACCTAGGAATCTCTGGAGTTCTTTGATTGTGGAGGGAACCGGCCAGGTTCGGATGGCCTCCACCATCCCCTCGTCCATTCGGATGCCACCACTGTCAATTATGTAACTTAGGAAGTGCACGGATGGTTGATGGAAAGAGCATTTTTCGGCCTTGAGGAACAGATGGAACTTCCTGAGTTGCTGGAGGACCTCCGCAACGTGGCGGCGATGTTCGGCCAAGCTCCGGGAGTATATGAGGATGTCATCGATGTAAACTAGCACGAACCTATGGAGATACTCCCGGAGCACCGCGTGCATGAAGTCCTGGAATACGGAGGGGGCATTGACAAGGCCGTACGGCATGACCAGATATTCATAATGCCCGGTGGGTGTCACGAAGGCTTCGTCCCCCTCACGTATCCGGATGAGGTTATACGCGCTGCGGAGGTCCAGTTTGGTGAAGATGGTGGCACCTCGGAGATGTTCTAATGCAGCTAGGACGAGAGGAAGGGGATAACGGAATTTGACTGTGATCTGGGTAAGAGCCCGGTAGTCTATGCAAGGCCGCAAGCCTCCGTCCTTCTTGGCCAAAAAGAAAAAGCTCGAAGCAGCAGGGGACGTGGACGGACGGATGTATCCTTGCTTTAAAGCCTCGTCGATATACTCCTCTATGGCCTTCTGCTCTGGAAGTGAGAGTGGGTAAATTTTACCCTTGGGCACTGGCTCACCTGGCAATAGATCGATCGCACAGTCCCACAGTGGGTAAGGTGAGTACGATCCGTTTGCATTGGTTTAGGGTTGGGTTCTGGAGGGAGACTTACCCCTGGTTGGGCCAAGGGAGGAGTACAAAGGGCTGACGATGGTTGATCGGTGAAGCAGGACTGCATACGGGTGGAAACACGAATGGCTTGCTGAAGGAATTTCTCTATCCCACAGGAATCATCCACATTTGCCAGCTGCAACCGCAATCTGGGCTCTAGACCTTGATGGAAGGCGGTGAGAAGGGCTCTCTCATTCCATCCACTAGCGGCCGCCAGGGTCCGAAACTGCAGAGCATAACTATGAATGGAATCGGTACCCTGGCGGAGATGATAGAGTTGATCGCTAATGGATGGATCTCCTTCGACTCTCCCAAATACTTCTCAAATGTGGGTAGTGAAACTCTGATAGGACTGGGTTACTGGACTCGACTGAGAGAAGAGAGTTTCAGCCCACTGTAAGGCTTTGCCAGAGAGAAGTGACACAATAAAGGCGATCTTAGAGCTTTCAGATGGATACAGATGCGGTTGCATACTCAGATTCAGTGAGCATTGTAATAGGAACCCGCTGCACTACTCCGCCACACCTGAGAAGGGCGCTGGTCTGGCCATGGGACTGTAGATCATAGGCGGAGAAGAAGTCGTGGTTCCGGTGACAGGGGTGCTCGGTGGTGCTGGCGGTGATCCTGGGGCAAGAACTCGTCGGAGGTGGTCCACGAGCTCCTGAAACGGATCCGGGCTGCTCATCGTGACCTTCGGTGTTGGTCCGGTCTTCTGTTACAGAAGCAGACTCCACACACGGGATACAAAAACAGGTAAGGTTTATTTTAAGGCAGATGAGCAGAGACAGAAGAATGTACTGTTGAAGGCAGATGCAAGGATGGGGTATGATGCGATGGGATTTCTCACAGAACCGTGGTGTATACCGACAGGAGCTCGTGGACAGATGGGAACCACACACCTCAATACTTCGGGGGAAGCTTCCAGGAAGGACAGACTGGGGTCCAGGACACGGATGGAGACAACACTCGGAGGAGACACAAGAGGTAAGTTCACAGGTATGTATATCACAGGTAAATCACAGAGATAACACTTAGGAGTCCACTACGTACGAACGAGACTGGACATTTGGCTGTTGTGAGGTGTGTGGTTATATGGGGTGTCTTGATGAGGTGCAGATGACGTGCAGGTGTGCTGATTAGTATTCCGGTGAGGGTGCTCGTTGTGATTGGCTGGATGGGGAGCCTGGCCGATCTGTGAGACTATAGTACATTGCACATTGGAGTGTAAACACTAATCTATTCTGATGTCTCCGAGACAGTATCAAAGAACTGCCTAGTCACCTGTCACTGCCTAGTCACCTGTCAATCATCCATTAAACTAAAAAAAGAGGTTTTAAATTTACTTTATGCATACTTCAAAATTTCATCCTAAAAAATAAAAATAGGAAAATCCTTTAATATATATCTGGTCCGAAGGTCCACATCAGTTGTACATCTTAAGTGAAGTGAAGTGACATACTGCCAAGTATGGTGACCCATACTCGGAATTCGTGCTCTGCATTTAACCCATCCAACGTGCACACACACAGCAGTGAACACACACACACCGTGAACACACACCCGGAGCAGTGGGCAGCCATTTTATGCTGCAGCGCCCGGGGAGCAGTTGGGGGTTCGGTGCCTTGCTCAAGGGCACCTCAGTCGTGGTATTGAGGATGGAGAGAGCGCTGGACATTCACATCCACCTACAATTCCTGCCGGCCGGAGACTCGAACCCGCAACATTCGGATTACAAGTCCGACTCTCTAACCATTAGGCCACGAGTTCCAATTCTAAATTCAGTTAACACAACTGCTAATGAGCATTCTGTTTGAAACTAAAGTATATTTTAAGCAATGGTCTGTAAAATTGTTGATTGATTGATTGATTGATTGATTGATTGATTGATTGATTGATTGATTGATTGATTGATTGACTGACTGACTGACTGACTGACTGACTGACTGACTGACTGACTGACTGACTGACTGACTGACTGACTGACTGACTGACTGATTGGTGTTTTTTGAGTAATGTAAAATACAGTTTAAAATTTACGGGGTCAGTACTTTATTATTATCATTATTATTAACACTCATATTTAGCAAGGATAGATTAAATTAATCAAAAGTGAGAGTAAAGACACTTACAATATTGCAAATATTTCTATTTTAATTAAATACCTTTAGTGTGTGTGTGTGTGTGTGTGTGTGTGTGTGTGTGTGTACTGTGTATGTTTATTATGTATATATAAATACACACACATACAGTATTTAAAAAATATTTACATGTATATTTTTTATATTTATGTAATTTATATTATATATAAATTTATTTCATTTTACTGAAATATATACATGCATGAGTGTGTATTTATATATACATAATAAATACAAACATATATTATGTAAACAAAAACTTTTATTTTAAATGCGATTAATCACTATTAATTGTTTGACAGCACTAATAATAATGTAATAATATTTCACTAAATTACTGGATTGACTGTATTTGTGATCAAATAAATGCCGCCTTGATGAGCAGAAGAGACTTATTTCAAAAACATAAAAAAATCGTACCGACCCCAAACTGTTTTGAAAAGTAGTGTTGTTACAAAACCAGTATACAGTATAGTATAGTTACAAAACCAGACCCTCCCTTCAAAAAAGTGGCTAAAGGAGTCGCATTTCCCATCAATAACATTCATCAGGTGTAAACAGGCATAAGAGACTACCGAAGCATAGCAAGTATCAATCATTTTCAAAAACTGAATAACTGAAGAGATGTTAATCGTTTGGTTTGTGGGTTTCATTACTAATGATGTGAGAATAAGCACTAGTTTCCAAATGGTTGTACTGATGGATGTGCCCCCCTGCAGTCACTGGCCTTTATGGCTACACTCTCTGTCTGCTATAATGCCGCTTTAATGGCTCGTGGGTCAATAGACGCTCTCACCACCCATAAAGCCTAGCCCATAAATACAAATATATGTGGAACATCTACATAATATAACATCTATAGTTCGAAACACAGGATGATTTCAGAAGAAAAGTGACTGATGTTTGTCCATTCAAAATGCATTATGATATACAATTGAGATGCGATTAGGTGTCTGAAAACATTACATTCAGTTATGTAAAGTATTCTTATAAAGTATATTATTGTTGCTTGTCTAAAAACCCATTTGTAGTCTCACAGTTAAACATGCGCCTGCAAAGGTCTAAAAAATCACAAGTCGAAAGCTCATGTATCATCTTGAATTCCAAAAAAGGTTCAAAATGTCAACACAATAAAATCAGCGCCTCTTTGACTTGGTCTCAGAAAAGCTGAGGGATAATAGCTTCACTGAGCTGGAATTGATGCCAGCGCTGCCACTCTGAAACTGCTTGTATCAATCACAGGAACGCTTAACCTGGGGCAAAGAGCTCAAATAGGCTTGGTAATGGTATTTACCTCCAAGATCAGGTTTGTGCCTAGAGAAGCCGTAGGAAGCCTTTCGCCCACAATGGCCGCCGCTAACCGTAAAACATCTTGGGTGATCCATAAAGGTTCGAGCAGCATCTCATGGGAATGATTAAGTTTAACAATCGCTTTGTCACATAACAGCCCAGGAATACGATGCCGTTCACAGGCCCAGCCGCACCCAATACTGACGTTTTCACATTTAATAATTATGTAAAGATTGTAGCGATGCACCAAAATTATTTGACTGAAACAACAATTGTCAGTTTCTGATTAAATATTTTTGGAGGGATGAAATCATTGACCGAAACAGTGGCATTTAATTAGTGTTTCTCTCATGGTGCATTTTGACTGTGTCAGTTTATTTCATGCACATAATGTGGACAATTTACGACATGTCAGCTGTGTGGATGCAAGTACAGGATTAACAAAACTGATTGCACATTTTTATTCGATATTGATATTCATTCTTGGTAACACTTTAGATTATCACTATTAACCAAGAGTTTTCCCTCAATAAACTCCCAATTTGCTGCTTATTGATAGTAAGCAAGGTAGTTGTTGTAGAAGTTACATTTAGTTATTGCATGGGGTTAAGGGATCTAAAATATGGTCATGCAGAAAAAGGCATTAGTATGTGTTTCATAAGTGCTAATCATCAGCCAAAATTCTATATGCATGCTAATAAGCAACTGAACATTAATTACAACATTATTACATGTAATCCAGAGCCTCAGACAAACAGGGAATTCCAATTCTTTTGGAAACTGGTTCTTTCAGACAGTTTGTCTATTTAATAATGCAATGGCCTAACATATTACACAATTAAAGCATTCAATAATGATGTGAAACATGGATGTTTTACATGTCTAAAGCATATAAAATGAATAATCTAGTCTTCATCAACTCATATGAAACTCATATCAGCTTGCATCGTGTCATTTTCCCAGTTCAATGACAGTGAGTGAGTCTGTAAATAACACCATCAAAGGATCATATACAGCAGTATCTTGGCTCATTTTGAGTTGAAGTGACTGTCAAGTGTCTGAAAGTGAGTTTTGCTTGAGTAAGTTGTAGATCTGTGCTGCTTGAGCCGCGAACCATTTCAAATGATTCAGTCAGATTTGATGAACTGGTTCAGCTAGTTGTGTAAAAAAGAACCGGTTCAAAAGAACGATTCATTGGCAAACCAGACATCACTCCAGACTGTTTGCCTGAGGCTATGGATTACAAGTAATAATATTGTAAATAGTGTTTAGTTTCTTGCACATACTGATTGTTTTGCTTCATAAAACCTTAATATGTCGTCAAGAGCCATGGGTATTATTTTTGCAATGCTTATATATGATTTGTTTTACCGGTAGCCACTAGCCTGCATTTTATGATTCACCAAGGACCATGATTTCAGCTACAAATCTCTGTCCTACTCTAGAATAACAATATGTAACCCTGGAGCACAAAACCAGTCTTAAGTCGCTGGGGTATATTTGTAGCAAAAGTCAACAATACATTGTATGGGTCAAAATTATTAATTTTTCTTTTATGCCAAAAATCATTAGGATATTAATTAAAGATCATGTTCCATGAAAATATTTTGTACATTTCCTACAGTAAATACATCAAAACTTATTTTTTGATTAGTAATGCATTGCTAAGAACTTAATTTGAACAACTTTATTAAAGGAGATTTAAAAAATATATTTCTTTTTTTTTTGCACCCTCAGATTCCAGATTTTCAAATAGTTGTATCTCAGCCAAATATTGACCAATCCTAACTGGTTTTGTGATCCAGGGTCACATATAGGTCAGTGGTAAATATTGAATTTCCAATTTCATCACAGAATTTTAAATTCGGTGTATCACTAAAGATTAATGTCACCCAAAGATATCCCCCAATCCTGTGTAAGGGCAAGAAACACTCACCTGCGTGTTCCTCTTGCTGATTTGCTGGGTGATGTGCGCTCGTCCCGTGCTGGGATCCACACCCACCAACGGCACCACCGCCTCCCCGATGACATCATCCCGAGCAAAGCGATCAAAGCTGAGCACCAGAAAGTGCAGCGAGAGCTCGGGCAGCAAGCTGTACGGGATGCCGTAGAAGGTGAACGTCTCGTCGAACACGGGCTCCAGAGTCTTCCTCAGGACGCGCGTCTTCACCCGGTGCTTCTTCTCGGGCAGGATGGTCATCTTCACGTAGGGGTCGGAGCTGCCTGCCTGTTCGTCCACCGCGGGGAGCCCCTGCGCTCCTACGATGGTCACAACAAGGGCCTTCTTGGGGAAGTTGTAGTCAACGGCCAAACTGAGCGTTCCCAGAGAGGGGGAGTCGAGACTGTGGGGCGACGCTGTCTTACTGGGTGCTTCGCTGCTGTTTCCAGAGCTGCTCTCCATACAGCAGTAGTCGGCCCGGATGGGCAGCGCCCTCTCCAGTCTGGGAGGTCCCATAGGTGGTACCAGGTGGTTCATCTGTAGGTGTTGGGTACCACTTTCAGGATCCGCATCCATAAGAACCACATCGCTGTTTTTGGACCCACGACTCCATTCTCTCAACAGGGAGCCTGATCCGGAACGCCGGCCCACCTGTACGATCTTCTTGCTGTTGCTGAGGGTCTCGGGGTAGATGCTTATGCCTTTGAGCATGTGGATAAACTTGTAGGGGGGGTCAACGGGTGGGTCATAGGGGCCGCTGGTCAGCTTGTACGCGCCTGTCATTTGACGATATCGCCGCTGACAGCACGTCCAGAGGAAAACGGCCACCGTCACGGAGACGACCAAGACCCCCGCACCCAGAAAACCCGCAAGTACTGGGGACATATCTGAAAGAGACAGAGACAGTGCATTAGATCACTTTAGCAAAGTCACTTTAGCAATCAGCATTTATACTGACAAGCATTTATTGTACATGCCTCTGCAGATCATCACTGTATATAACTGCCATGTGAAAAGGCTTGTAAAACTATTAGCACATGGAATTTGAGACTTGACTTGCGAAACAAGACTTCAGATTTGATTTGGACTCAGATGTCAGAGAGATGTGAACATGCCTGCATTCAAGATAATAAAACATCCATATACAACATCACACCACAGCAAACTACCATGTGTGAGCTTGAACAAATACATAAAACTAGATCTCACAGCAAAGCACAGAAGCAGTTTGCAGGCACCCACTCGTTTCAGAGCGGCAGTTTTTCCCCTCGGGCTGAAGGTTTAAGATGGCAGAATATTGCAGAAATTGAGCAAAGCGATCATTTATACTGTGCAAGCCATTAAGTTGCTAAATAAATATACTTGAACTTGGGAAAAATTTAAAGCCATCGTTTTAATTTTTGTGTTAGCGTACTGTAATGTGTTGTTTGTACTTCTATTATGTATTTTGGACAGGCAATTATAGAAATATTACTGATTTTCATGTTGTCTTGCCTTTTGTCTATATGTACAACATTAATTTTTATATACAAAATAAGCATGCAACGAACATCAACCATGAATAAATACCATTACCAAACCACAGAAAGTAATTTCATGCAAAATCTCCTACAATCTTTGTGTATTAGTCAAAAATTATTTTTACATTAAAAAATGACACACTTCACCTTCAAAATTTGTATTCAAACAGCATTATTACTGCAGCAGAACTCAAACTAAATGCTGTGCACAAGTAATTTCCTTTATAACTCCTAACTCATAGTTTCGTTTGAATTGTGACCCACATTCACAGAGAGTTGTGGGTGATAAAGACTTGGATCAGGTTTCTAGAGAAAACATCTGGTCTCAAAGTGAATTTAACAGAATAACAAACATGGCACTGATGGCCTCAAACTGAAGTGAGAGACTGACCCAGTTAGATGCAGAACACAGAGAAACAGGAGAGAACATAAAAAACAGCAGCGGCGCTGCAGGCAAAGGCAAAAACACGAATATGAGAAACGATATTTATGGAGTATAATTACAGATCTTGTTCGTAAGGGAGAAAAAGCACACTCAAAAAAAAAGAGCTTTCTAGGTATTGAAATTATCGTGGTAATGAAAAATAATTTTCTGGGTATTGCAGGATAATTCTTGCTCTTGGCTACAGCTTGTATTCTTTCCTGTTTAATTCATGACTGTTTGCTTCTTGCTTGTTCCACAGCCATTTGCTAGCTAATGGGGCTGATGGTGAGCACAGCAGTTATATTTATGATCATGGATTCTTCATTGCGGTCCATTAGAGGATCCAGTAGTAATATTCACCTGACTGGAGCATTTACTATTCACACAGACCCAATCTCAACACACAGACGTCTTTACTGTTTCATTAAACGAGGCAAAACTGACAGCGCCAACAGAATCTGCTCATTTATATTGCTGTCATAACTGGCTTATTAAAACACACATCCCCAAAATATTCAAATGTCAGGAACAGACCATAACAAGCTTAACCGGGGCTGGCAGGTGCTGCTTTCACCCCATGCTGCAGGGCATTCAATTAGGAAACATCACACTGTGGGTTCCCTCTGCCCAAACACCTTTAATAACAGACACGGAAACACGCTAATGTCCGGAGGCTTAGGACAACATGAAACATTTGCAACCCGTTTTACTTCAATAATGTAATGCATTTATGAATGGAACAAGGTATTCAGTTTAAACTGATAAGGCTTTAGACATAATAATCAAAACCAAACAGATGTTTTTTAGCAGAGTATCTGATGCATAAGATGTAAAGGCACAGCCCTATTCTGGAAAAGGGGGTAGGGGAGCTGCAGCTCATTTGCATTTAAAGAGACGTGCACAAAAACAGCGTGTTTCTGCTTCCACTCAAAATAGGCATTTTGATATAATAAACGATATGTGGGGTATTTTGAGCTGAAACTTTCAAGACACATTCTGGGGACATCTGAGACATATTACATCTCGTAAAAATAGGTACCCTTTAAGAAACACACTGGTTGGTTCTGTGTGGAGCACAGTCAGTTTTAAAAGTGCTTTCTTTGATAGACTGGCGTCCACTGGCTCCATTTTCTTTGTCATTCCCTTTCTGTCTCAGCCTCTTTCATTTCTCCATTTACTGACTTGACACTCTTCCCTATTCTCTTTTTGTTATATTCATTTCACACCCTTCTTTCTTCGCCCCTCTCTCCTCCCCTCCACTTCTCTCATCTCCTCTTTCCTCTTGCCAAACTCTGAACTCCAGGGCCCGGGGTGGTGAAGTGCTCGGGTCGCCGTGGCAACGACAGGTCCCTTTCGTTGCTCACGGCAGTCAGAGCTTACTGGAATTGTGAGTTGGGCCCAGCTTCAGTGAGCTGATGAGAACAGGATGTGCTCTCCTGCCCCACACAACAGCCTCCTTAAGGAAACAACAGCCAATGGGAACACAGAAACCAACCACATGCCTGAGCAACAACACACAAGAATAATGTCTAAGGAGAAAAGCCACCAAAACACTTCCTGCTGAAAATGTAGTTTAATGAAACAGCATGTCACAAAATAACATAGTTAAATGTGTTCTTTGTAATTTAGAATAATGATAAAATAAACTACAAAATTACCCAGTTATAATTGCCAGACTACTTTCAGAAGTAGAACATGAAAACAAAATATGGCTGTAAATATCATTTAAACAAAAAAGATGTACACTCTAGCATACTTTTAAAATGAGAACTTATTACAGAAATAATATCATTTAAGTGTGAACTGAATGTAATGTTTTCAGAGACTTAATTGAATGTTATTTGCTATTTAAAATAAAAAATATTTTACAGTTTAAATTCCTGTTATGCATTTTAAGTGCATTTTTGATCTTTATATGCAATTTCATCAGTACGTATTGTCTTTGAAATATGGGTACAGTTACTGCTGAATGTGCTGACAAGCATTTATGGTAAACTAAAATACACTTCATTTCATTTCTATTGAAACTTGTATGTCATTAATTTAAATGTATTTGTAATTACACATTTGTAATGATGAAGTTGCGATTTAGTACATTAAAATATATTAACTTAAATGAAATGTCAAAATACACACTACGGTTAAAATTATAATCCAGTACTTTACATGTTCTTTAGTATATTAGTCAACACATCAAAGAAGTGTACTTAAAACAATGATTTAAAAGTCTACTTAAGTGTGTTAAGAAACAGTGATGAAAGTGTGATCTTGCACTTAAGTGCATATACAGTATATATATATATATATATATATATATATATAATGTATACAATTATATATACAATTAAGTGAACTTCTTTTTTCTTAAGTGAACTGAACTTCTCAAGTCCTTTGCCTGTTGTTTATAATGTAGCGGTATATGAAGCACAGCTCACACAGATGTAACTTTCAAAGCAAGCAGCTTTCTGTTGGCCAGCATGGTGAATCTGTTTTGACCAACTTGAACCTGCTACAAAACCGGCACAAAATGATTACAGATTACATGGTTTCCTATTGAAATTACTGGATTTTGCCCACAAAAAAATCATCAAAGAGCATTCAATTATTACATGCAAATACAAATGACCTTAAATGTACTCCCCTCAATTTCTACAAAATGTCTTACTTTTCACTATATCTCAGACTGTCTGTTTACTGCATTAAAAAGTGTACATTAAGTCTCAATTATACACTATAGCAAACATGTACACTCGTTCACTCCACACACAGCATTCACTACATTTCTGACAGTAAATGTAGTTGCTTTAATGTAAAATATCAGTAATGCTCAATCTGAGAACAAGATGGTGTGTTGCATGTCTATTACTGCATATCACCGACCGACTCATGCAAGACCCTACAGGTTTACCGAAACCTCAATTAAAATAATGTGATAAAACATTTAATCTAAGGTGTTAGTTAATGAGTGATGGTTACTCATGGAAAACTTTTAATTTGACATTATATGCACTTTTTAACTTAAGTTTGTTAAGAGACTAATGAAAATGAACTTTCCTTGAGCGCACTTAAGTGTTCTTTTATTTCATTAATATTATCTGCAAGTGCAGTTTATTATAAATATACTTTTAAGGTTTTAAGTACACTAAAAGTGCACATTTAATACAATTAAGTGCACTCCCTTTTCACAAGTATATTTGTGCATGTGTTTTATAAAAACAATTGCATAGGAAAACAACATCAAGTCCAGTCCTAAATAAGTCTCATGATTTGGGGCTCAATACTTCAGTACAGGTAAAATCACTAGAGAATGAGCAATAGTAATATTGGTGCTTGCATTAAACATTAAAGTTATAATTTCAGGTATTGCAAAACCATTCTGCATTGAGTGTAGTAAGAAACATCCAGACATTTTGTGGAATGATCAGCACATTTGATTTCATGTTTCATAATAAAATACAAAGAGATGCGTAAGAAGGAATGAACTATGGTGGAGGAAAAAAAATTATATTAAGATACTGTGTGACAGACGGAGAAGAAAGAGAGAGAGGGAGCACTAGATTAAAAAAAAACAGAGAGACATAAGATGTTTGAAACTCCTGATTGAAAGCAGCACCTCTGATATAGAACTCAAAAGAAACCTGTAATTTTTCAGTCATGTGACTGTAGAGTAAATGCATCACTCTGACGTCTGCCAGCACAGGCGTTTAATACTATTCTGAAATGTTTGACCCTGATTTCGACCCCGCTGGCTTTATATTTCCTGTCATTTTACCTAAATTATTCTGGCTTTCTGTTTTTCCCTCTTTTTTTCCCCCATGCAGCCTCGGTCGACCCCGCCCTGCTTCAGTCCACACAAAGGCCGGACCCTCCCCGACTCAACTGGATGCAATACGCCCCCCGGAGGGACTCCAAATCACATGATGTCACTTTTGGCTGCATGTTTAAAAGCCAGCTGCATCTGTTGCTTAGAAACAACCCCTCTGAGAGACCAAGAGTAGGGGAAAAAATCATTTTGCCAGCTGATACACTCAGCTCTCGCTCTGGTAATTGCTTTATAAATGATAAATTAGTGTGAGTATTTTAGCTGAAATCTAACATTGTAGTTACAAGGAAACAAGTATCTTAATGACCTCTGAATAACTATTAGAGGTGGATGCTAAAGGTATTACTATTGCTCATGTTTATAGCTATGGATTGAACAAACACCTAACTATTAGTATTACACGTTTCTGTTACAAACATAAATGAGACCACAAATCAAGTGTGCTGTTACCTTTCAATAATAGTAATATCATTCAACTTTTGTCATTTGGATGAAAAAAAAATGGGTGCAAAAATCCCATAGACTAACATTAAAGGAGCCACAACCTCCTGTGAAAAATAAGTGCACTTAACTGTATAGAATGTGCACTTTTATTGTACTTCAAATCTTGAAAGTATATTTAAAAAACTGTACTTCAAGATATTAATGAAATAAAAAGACAATTAAGTGCACTTGAATAGAGACACTTTCATGACTGTTTCCTGACCTAACACACTTAAGTAGACTTTTAAAAAGTGCACTTTGTAACAATATCAAATTAAAAGTTTTACTTTAAAGTACATTTTAAATCATTATATTTTAATAATCTTTTGTCATGTTTAAAGAAGTACACTTAATTTAATGTGTTGACTAACATTCTAAAGCACACGTAAAGTATTTTATTACAATTTTAACTGTGGTATGTTATTCATTATTACATTTCAAGTTAACATATTTTAGGCCAGTCGTGGCCTAATGGATAGAGAGTTGGACTTGTAACCTGAAGGTCGTGGGTTTGAGTCGCAGGTCCGGCAGGGATTGTAGGTGGGGGGAGTGAATAACTAACACACTCTCTCCACCCTCAATACCACGACTGAGGTGAGACCCTTGAGCAAGGCACCGAACCCCCAACTGCTCCCCGGGCACCACAGCATTGGCTGCCCACTGGTGTGTATGTTCACTACTGTGTGTACACTTGGATGGGTTAAATGCAGAGCACAAATTCTGAGTATGGGTCACCATACTTGGCCACACACCACTTCCCTTCTCTTTTAAATGTACTAAGTTGTAACTTCCTCTTTAAAATACATGACATAAAAGTTTCAATAGAAATTACATTAAAGCACATTTTAGTTTACCGTAAATGCTAGTCAGTGCATTCAGCAGTAAACTTTAACCATATTTCAAAGACAATAAAAGTAATTTTGAAATTGCAAATGTGACCCTGGACCACAAAACCAGTCTATTTTCCGTTTATTTGGCCTCAAAGAAGGAGCAGAAGTTAAACGCACTTTACTGGACTTGATGCACGACATGCTTCCTCAATGGCTGAGCCTCGAACCTGAGAAATCCTTTACGTTGGAAAGAGTCCACCGCACATTAGCACCGGCAACTCCTAATCAAAACAGACCTGTGCTTATCTGTTTTCTCAAGTTTCAAGAAAAGGAGTTCATCCTGCGCTCCGCGAGAAGCTGGGATATAATCCACGATGGATCCAAAATTTACTTTGCTCAAGATCTTTCAGCAGAAACGATCAGATGGAGATACGAGTTTAACGACGTCAAGAAATTGTTCATTAGCAAGGGAACCTTCCACGGGTTTCATCACCATCCATGTAAGCTGAGGGTACTTCATGACAGGAAGATACAGCTGTTCTCCTCACCACGCAAGGCTGAGGAGTTCCATCGCAGTATCAGCACCAGATAAACCATGGATGATCGGGTCGGACTTGACTCTTTCATACGAAGGGGGAAGCCGTGAATGTTTTGTTTGTATAAGCTTATCATCCCAAACCTCACAAGACTTAACCTAGAACCAGTCTGTTTACCAGCAGTGAACAATACTTATAACAATATTTAAGGACAGGTTGGAGGAAGGGGTTTTTTTTCTCTCTGTCTTTATATATATAAAAAATGTGTTTTCTTTGCTCATATAAATAACGGGAGTTAAGCTTTGTTCTATTTGACTCAAATGTGAAAGTGTATGCACATGTAATAATTGGGCGTTGTTGTGGGACCCAACTGTCGGCCGTTCTAGTTAGTGGCCTATCGTATATTTGCGGTTATAAAGTTGCCTTGTCGTTTGGGGACTAGGCTTTAGCTTTTGGGAGGGGGTAGGGGATGTTCACCATGTTCTCTATATTCTATACTTTAACCTTCTTTTTTTTTTTTTTTGGTCATACACTACAATATGGACATGTATGTCTTTGAATGGCTAACATACTTAATGTGATGTCCTTTAATGTCAGAGGCTTAGGTCATCCAATTAAACGTAAGAGAATCCTTACCTTCTTGAAAAAGAAAAAGGCTGATGCTTAAAAGAGACTGGGTAGGGCAGGTTTATTTTTCAAGTTTTCAAGTAATAAGACGGGGACAGCAATATTAATCCATAAAAATCTTCCTTTTATATTTAAAGAGCAATATAATGACCAAGAGGGTAGGTATGTATTAATACGTGGAACACTTTATGGTCAGGAATTCACACTGCTTAACATCTACGCCTCAAATGCAGACTGTCCTAAATTTATGACAAAAATTATTACCCTATTTAGCCAATATAATACAGAATTTGGAATAATTGCTGGAGACTTCAATTGTAGTATGGACAGCAGCCTAGATAAATCTTCACTCTCTGCTTCTAATCCCAATGCAGCAAAAGCTTTAAAAGTGGCCTCTAATGATGCAGGTCTTGTTGATGTATGGAGAGAGTTTAACCCCTTAGTGAAAGACTATACCTTTTACTCGGCAAGACATAAAACATACTCTCGGCTAGACTTTTTCCTCTTACCCCAGGTTTCTCTATCTTTTGTTGTTTCTTGTAGTATCGGCTCCATTCTTATATCAGACCATGCACCTGTCTCTGGGACGCAGCTAAAGCAGTGATTAGATGACAGCTGATCTCATATACATCCGCAAGGAAAAAATCTATTACTGAGCGAACTGACCAATTGAAGAAGAACCTTACTTATTTAGAACAACTTCATAAACAAATCACCCACGGAGATAAATATGAATAAACTTAACATTGTTAGAAATAGTCTTAATTTACTTCAAATTGAGCACACCAAAAAACTTTTATTTTTTACTAGGCAATGCTACCATGAATATGGCAATAAGCCAAGTAGGCTTCTGGCCTATCAACTTAAAAAAGAACATGCAGAACGTACAATAAAATGTACTAATATGCGGCAGGTCAATTAAAATATGATTTGCAATCAATAAAATACTCTTTTCTTGACTTTTATACACAGCTCTGTTCATCAGAAAATCCCTCCAAAGTAGATATTCATTCATTTCTAGAGAAGCTATCTCTGCCTTCGATTTCGTAGGAGGACAAGGAACAATTGAATTCTCCATTTACACCAGAGGAGGTGTTCCAAGCAATCTTGACACTCCCCTCTGGAAAAGCGCCCGGCCTAGATGGATATCCTGTAGAATTTTACAAGGCGTTTTGGCCTCAAATTGAGCCCTTGTTTATGCCTATGCTTACAGATTTTGTCCAAAATGGAACTCATCCTGAAACTCTTCCTTCTCTTCCGGCAGGGATGCCCCCTGTCCCCATTCTTGTTTAATCTAGCCATCGAACCGCTTGCAGAGGCCATACGGATCAGCAACAAGATTTCAGGAATTAGCATTAGGAAAATGGAAAACAGAATTTCACTGTATGCTGATGATATAATTCTGTATTTGTCCAATCCAGAAAGCTCAATACCGCTGGTGTTAGACCTCATAAATGAATTTGGGAGTATATCAGGTTACAGAATAAATGTATCCAATGCCTTATTATTAAATATGCCGATCTCTAGTAAATTAAAGAGCATTTCGCCCTTCTCCTGGGCTCAGACTGGATTTAAGTATCTAGGGGTAAACGTATCTCCCAAACTCAGACTTATTTTGCATGAACTATCCCCCACTTCTTAAAAATATTAAGGAAGATTTGGAACATTGGAATTTGCTCCCTGTTTCATTGCTTGGAAGAATCAACGTAAAAAAAAATATATATTACCAAGACTCAATTTTTTATTTCAGTCGCTGCCCTGTTACCTGAAAAAATATTTTTTTAAATCTTTAAACAAATTGATGAGCTCCTTTATGTGGAAGAACTCTGCACCTAGAATATCTTTTAAAACAATAACTAAAACTAAAGAGAAGGGAGGACTGGGTCTTCCTGACCTTCAGTTGTATTATTGGGCTGCTCAGATAAAAGGTATGATTGGCTGGATGCAAACTTGTAAAACTGCTCACTGGACAGATATTGAAGAAGACCTCTGTTCCCCTACGCCTCTGACATCTTTACATTTTATTAACAACATAAATACATTACTTTCAGTGACAAGAACTTATGTTGTTTAAAACATTCTTCGGGCATGGCAAGATGTAAAAGGTTTTGTGGTTCTTCTGCTAAAATCTCTATGTTGGCTCTTCTGTCCTTCAATCCAGACCTATATCCTCACTCGGATAGTCTCTGTTTATAAAGTAGAAAGAATATGGTATATGTCAGTTTCAAGACTTGTTTACCAATTGTTCACTTAAGTCCTTCTCAGATTTGAGGGTAGAGTTCCAGATTCCAAGACAGGAGTTTTATAAATACCTACAAATACGTTATTTGATAACTACTCTTGAAAAGGCAGGACGAATATCTCTGGAGTGGTCCAGGATGGAGCAGATATTGATGAATTGCCAAATTTTGGAAGGAAGGATTTCTGAGATATACTCGGCACTGTTAGACTATCATAATTCTTCCCTGGTCTCACTTAAAAATGTGTGGCAAAGGGATCTAGGTTCACTGCTTTCAGATTAGATGACGCTCAGGCCTACAGCATATCAAGGGCTAACCTGAAGAGGGGCATCAAGAAGGCCAAGCACTGCTACAAGGTAAAGATAGAGGAACATTTTTCCAACTCTGAACCCCGACGCATGTGGCAGGGCATCCAGGTCATCAGTGACTACAAGCCATGCAACTCCACTCCGACGGTCACAGACGTCTCCTTCCTTAATGAGCTAAATGACTTTTATGCTCGCTTTGACAATAACAACAAGGAGACAGCCACCAAGATCACACTCTCAGGAGACCATCAGACCCTCAAACTCACCTCCACAGATGTCTGCACATCATTAAGCCGGATCAATGCATGCAAGGCTGCTGGCCCCAATGGCATTCCTGGATGTGTGCTCAGGACATGTGCAGAGCAGCTCGCAGGGGTCTTCACAGACATTTTAACCTGTCACTCACCCAAGCAACGGTGCCAACATGCTTTAAGTCCACATCCATCGTGCCAGTGCCGAAACACTCCTCCCCAACGCGCCTGAATGACTACCGCCCCATAGCACTCACACCCATTGTTATGAAGTGCTTTGAGCGACTGGTCCTGGCACACCTCAAGAACTGCCTCCCACCCACACTGGACCCACACCAATTTGCCTATCGAAGCAATAGGAGCACTGAGGATGCAGTATCCACAGTACTGCACTCGGTACTCACACACCTGGATAACAACAACACATATGTACGGATGTTGTTTGTTGATTTCAGCTCAGCATTCAACACCATCATTCCCTCCAAGCTGACCACTAAACTTGGAGACTTGGGTGTTAACACCTCCCTCTGCAGCTGGATTATGGACTTTCTGACCAACAGACCTCAGCATGTTAGGTCAGGCCACACCTGCTCCACCACCATCACACTCAACACCGGCGTACCACAGGGTTGTGTGCTGAGCCCATTTCTCTACTCCCTCTACACCCATGACTGCAGGCCTGTGCATGGATCCAACTCCATCATCAAGTTTGCTGATGACACCACAGTGATTGGCCTCATCAGAGACAACGATGAGACTGCCTACAGGGAGGAGGTACAGCACCTGGCTGCATGGTGCACTGACAATAGCCTGCTCCTCAACACCAGCAAGACAAAATAACTTATTATGGACTTCAGGAAGAAGAAAAGTGGCACGCATGACCCCATCCACATTAACGGGATGGTTGTTGAACGTGTCTCCAGCTTCAAGTTCCTGGGAACCCACATCTCGGAGGACCTGACCTGGACCACCAACACATCCAGCCTAGTCAAGGCTCACCAACGCCTCTTCTTCCTTAGGACACTGAAGAAGAACCACTTGTCTCCAACCATCCTGGTGAACTTCTACCGGTGTGTGATTGAAAGCATCCTGACCAACTGCATCACAGTCTGGTATGGGAACTGCTCAGTTGCTGACCGCAAGGCACTGTAGAGGGTGGTGAAAACCGCCCAACGCATCACAGGGACACCACTTCCTGTCATTGAGGACTTCCAGAGAAAACGCTGTTTACGTCGAGCTCGCGGCATTCTTAAGGACTCCTCTCAACCTGACCATAGACTGTTTAACTTACTGCCCTCTGGGAGGCGCTTCAGGAGCCTCCGAACAAGGACAAGCAGACTCATGAACAGCTTTTTCCCTACAGCTGTCTCCCTACTGAACTCTGCCCGATGATACCCCCTCACACACCACTACAAACTCTCCACCCCTCCCCATCACTAAATCGGTTTAAAAAAAAAAAAATGCATCTACACACTGAGTACTATGTACTGGAAATTTTATTTTCTATGCACTTTCAGTGTTCATTGCACTAGTGTTTATATATCTTAATGTATAGCTTATTCATATCCATTTGTAATTATGTTCATAGTTTTTGCTCATAGTGCACATACATTTACTGCATAATCCATCTGTATAATATGTTCATATCACCCATCTGTATATCATACTGATAGTTTTTAAAATTTTTAAAAATTATTTCTGTACATATGTAACATATTGTAGGCACTGTATATCCTGTACCTCTGCTTATTGCACTTCTGGTTAGATGCTAACTGCATTTCGTTGCCCTGTACCTTACATGTGCAATGACAATAAAGTTGAATCTAATCTAATCTAATCTAGGGTGTAACTTCAGTGAAGAACAGTGGGGGACTAATATGTCAGAATATTTTCACTTCATTTTCTTGTAACAAAATAGCTGAACAGAACTATAAATTTATGCATAGGATGTATCTTACCCCACTTCGATTGAGTAAAATGTATCCTAATGTATCATCCAGATGTCACCGATGTAAAACCTACATAGGATCAGTTATGCGCATCTTTTGGGAATGTTGAAAACTAAAATATTTCTGGAAAGCTGTACAGGATTTCACAGCCAGGGTTTTGCATATTCCACTGGACAATACGCCAACACGATATCTCTTTGGTATGGAATTGGACAAGACATTTGACTCTATATCTGTAAAGAGGCTTGGCATAATAGCATACTTAGCCAAAAAAATGCATTTTGTTCAACTGGAACAGGCCTCCAACATTTGAACTGTTTAAACAACTATTGAATGAAACATTAAGATTAGAACAGTACACCTACAACTTAAGAAACAAGGGTGATGCTTTTTGTAGAATATGGATGCCTTTCATAGGCCTCTGACCTTTTGGCCACCTTAGATATACTTAAAATGTATGATCATATTTAAAACTACAGCTTGACATTAATGTAATTTTTTTTTTTTTTTTTTTTTTTTTAATTTTCTCTCTTTAGTGCATATGTACTGTACTTTCCATCAGTTTGTTATATTTAAATACTGCTGCTCTTATTATTTTACTGTATTTGACCTTTGTTTCTGAATGTTCGTATTGTTATTTTTGTTTTATGACTCTCAACAAATAATTGAAGAAAAAAATAATTGAAGAAAAAAAACCAATACATTATCTACGCCAAACACACGCCACTGATTATGACACCCTCCATAATGTGCTCCAGACGCACAACCGTGAGCCCAATGAGTGTGTACGCGTGTGGGCGCACATGATTAATAAGCTGGACAAAATGGCCCACAAATGAGAAATGATGGCATTGTCTGTAGTCACGGCTGAGCTGGACGGCAGGGTGGAGTTCATGATGAGTAAGAGAAAGCAGGATGGGAAAATGATAAGGTTAAGAAAAGAGCATGTGCTGGTGGCGGAGCGGACAGGTGTGAATAATGATGCTCAGCACTGCTAGACTCTCAGCTTTCGCTCGTTCTTTTGTTTTCGTTCATACGCCACCCGCAATTTTGCTCTCTGTTCAGCAGGATTACAAAGAGGTTTAGTTAGCTGCCATGTCAGGACGGTTCCCTCTCTATATCTGCTGTCAGTGGTAATATGACAGCACCAGCAGGGTGAGAATGAGGATCAGCTGCAGTCGTGTTGTGGAGAGACACTGTGTGCTGCATTTCAGCGGGGACAGAGAATACGTGTCACTCTGACACAGTCACATGCATAAATCAAGCCATTGTTCAATCACTGCAGCTCCACACACACTCACACACTTGAGAGAGAGAAGAAAAAGAGACACAAGACATATACACAGATATCTGTATAAGCTGAGATCAAATATAGTCAAGGCTAGAACTTCACTTCAAAGCCTCTCTGTCTTCAAAAACAACTCTTGAATTTAATTATTCATTATTTATTATGCTGCAGTAAAAGGGTTGGGAAAGGATCAGTTTTAAGTGCTAACGGACCAAAAAATAAAATAAAATAAAATATATGTCCACATAAGACATTCAGCTGCACTCAGTGAACTGTGGAAACTTTAAAAATGTTAACCTACAAATGTGCTTCATGTAGAAATTATTATTTAATAGTGGAATAATTCTTAAATATTTTATAATATATGTAATAATTACATTTAAGGCAGAAATGTTATTTAACATCACAGAATCAACCTAAAAATATTGTTACACAAATAAAACTAAGCAATAGAAATAAACTCATAAGGAATATATTGCTATTGCTTAGTTTTATTTGTGTAATAATGTTTTTTGTTTTATTTACTATTATATATATATATATATATATATATACATATATAACAAAAACATTATTGGAGTATGTTTTACAAGAAAATTATATTTCAGTTTTTTTGACTCTGAATGCTATTGTTTGTGAAATTTACTAGCAATTTCTTTTGTAGAGTTTGTAACCAAATTACTTTGGCGTAACACATTGAATTAAACATTAACTATTTTCTTACTCAATTATTATTATTACTAATTACTACTAATACTACTACTATTATTACTAATTATTACTAATCATTTCTGAATGTTACCAATAAATTAAGCCAGTTTTTAATCAGACTCATTTAAGAAATATGACGTCACATATCTGCTTTTACTGCCAACATTAATAATCCCAATCAGACGGTGAATCTCCGTTAAACAAGCAAAAGAGAGCTACTATTGACGTTTGAGACTTGACCTGGTCACCTTCCGTCCTGAAAGCATTTTCTTGATCCTATTTTGCTCGTGAAAATGATGTCCTGCAAAGTCAATCGATTCTCTGCTCAATCAATGAAGGCACTGTTATTATCTGAGAGGACTAGGCATTTGATTAATATTGATACAGACTCAATCTGACACAACCAGGTGTGAGTTGTCTTTTCACACTGAAAGCAAAACTGCTGCATGGTGCAACAAACTCTTGTAATAGCTGTGAATTTTAACAGTTAAGTGGAAGTGGGATTTTGGACCAATGATATTTCAGTGTGGTTGTGGCAATACAATGTAAACAAGCTACTGACCACATATCTGGTAGTTTGTGGCGTCAGTATCTGTCATCGCTTTTAACTTGTATCTGCCTGGTTAAGATACAGAGATATACAAACTGGTATTATGTCATACTGTATATCAGCATTCTAGTAAACACTAACAAAGTGTCATAACCAGGGCAATATGATGCCATAAAGTTATTATTGATAAAAGCTCTTCCTGCTATATCAGTGAAAAAAGTACACTATGACATACTTTTAAAAAGAGCACTTATGGAAATAATATAATTGAGTATAATGTTTTCAACACTGATTAAAAGAAAAAGTAGAGTTTACATTTATACTAAATGCAATCAGCTGCACTTTAGAGAGCTTTTTGACTCACTTAAGTAGGTCTTAAGTACATCTTTATCTGTACACTCATAATTACTTTGAAGTGCACTGCTGAATGTACTCATAAACATTTATGGTAAAGTCAAATGAACTTTGAAACTTAAATATATTTGAATTACACATTTGTAATGTTGCAATTTAGTGTATTTAAAATATATTAACTTTATATTTAATTCTGAATAACACACTGCAGTTCAAATTATAATCAAGTACTTCAATGTGCTTTAGTATGTTAGTCAACATTAAAATAAGCGTGCTTCTTTAAAGCACAACAAAGGATTATTAAAACAATGCTTTAGAATGTACTTTAAAGTAAAACTTTTATTTTGATAATCTGACATTAGTACAAAGTGCGCTTTTTAAAAGTGTACTTAAGTGTGTTAAGAAACATAGTCATGTAAGTTAGCTTAAGTGGCCTTTTATTTCATTAATATTATATTATCTGCAAATACAGTTTATATTTTTAAGATCCAAAGTACACTATAAGTGCTCTTTCAATACAATTAAGTGCACTTCAAGATATTTTTGTTGTACTGGATAGCTCCGCCCACAGTCAAATCTCATTGTCCAAAACCCCACTTGACATAACTGTACATGCACATACATCCAACATGTCCTGATCTTCTATTGTTTCGTCACACAAAACAGCATTTTTGCTTTAAGAGTGGACAGAAAAATCAGAGTAAAGTGTTTTATTTCCTTAATGGCTTCAGAAATCCTAAATCTCTGTTGATCTGGCTGGACTGGTTCTGGATATGTTCCTCTCGAGCGCACATCTTGCTGCTGATTCTGTCTCCAGGCAACTCCCACGCACTGAGTTGTGATCCAAGATGCCTCAGACGTGTTCCTAAAATACCTGACCCAAACTACATCACACGCATCTACCAGGAAACGCGTCAAAACTCTCCACCTCCCCCAGCGCATGATATAACCTCCATAAAGACATGCACAAAACAGCTAATCAATCTGGCAGATGAGGATAATTATGATAAATCATGTTTTATTTTTTACTGAATATTCTCTACAGTATATCTTCATATAATTTGTATTGTATTATAGTCAGTAGGCAACTCAGGCAACGGTAATTGATAATTAAATTAGACACTGAAAATTTTGCTATTAATTTTTCCATTTAATATTTTGCTATTCAAACTTGAGTTGTGTTTTTTACATTTCATATCATAACCGTTCAATCCTGTTAAAATCATGCTCTGTGGTATAAAAAAGGCCCAGTAATAAAAGAGCGATGAGAAATAAAACATGGTCATATACCCTATACTAATATATTAGCATAAAACAGGATACTTATATAGTAATATACGTGACGCTGGACCACAAAACCAACAGCCAAAAATACATTATATTTGTACAAAATTATTAATTTTTCTTTTATGCCAAAAATCATTAAGTAAAGATCACGTTCCATGGAGATATTTTGTAAATTTCCTACCGTAAATATGTAAAAACTTAATTTTTGATTAGTAATGCATTGCTAAGAGCTTCATTTGAACAACTTTAAAGGAGATTTTCTCAATTGTATTTTGCACTCTAAATATTGACCAATCCTAACAAACCAATACATCAATGGAAAGCTTATTTATTCAGCTTTCAGCTGATGCATAACCCTCAATTTAAAAAAATCGACCCTTATGACTGGTTTTGTGGTCCAGGCTCACATATGACACACAGTAGATAAATAATAATATATGATCACATGTGTTCGTTGTCGGCTACTGTTTACTGTGGAATAGGCCAGTGATGCATAATAACAGTAATTTGACTGTTTTATGAAAAGGAATAATCACTATATATAGGAAATATAGGAATAATCACAATACAGTTTATATGGCGTTATGAATATCTTATAATGCATGATATACGGATGTTATTATGTGCCATAGGAATAAAGTGAATAAAGCCGCTCGCGCACTCCACAGACATGACGTCATGCACTCAGTGCCACAGCGACGCGAGAGTTGAGCTGATCTAAACGCAAAATGCATCTATTTCTACTTGATTTCTCCATCAGTAATCCTATGACACAGCATGTGTGTAGGTAAACACACTTCATGGGTCTGCCAGGCTTCATGTGCGTATGTTCCGGTGCTGCACTTGATTTTATATTTGATAATCGGTTATTTCCTGCCCTAACTCACTATAATGCAATACAATATAAACCGATGGCCTATAGGCTACTGTAAATAATGCACAGAAAATATTTCGTGAAAAATTTAAAAATAATCCCATTAACCTAAAAACTGATTCCGAGATGAATTAAGGACCGAGTAAACAGGTGGCGTTTCTATAGCCTCTCTATGTTAAAGCCCGGATCATTACGTAAATATAGATAGAGATTCACTTACCATAGGTTGGTTTTAAATTAGTTATCTCAGACATTTTGAATTCCAATGGCTTGGCTGTGATCAGAAAACAAAAAATAAAAAGCAAAGGGAATGAATTTCTATTTGATTTCCATGAATTTCTTCAGGCCGATCCTCCAGCTGAATGGTGGCCGAGCTGTGGATGTTTTCTTCTGTGTCTGCGCTCCTCCTCCTCCTCCTCCAGATGCGAGTGTGATGAAGATGATGATGCAGCCACCGCCGACTCAACCTAAACTCATATGAAACCCTTCAGCTCCCCCTACAGTCTAGAACAGCCCCGAACCAAGTTATTCTGCTCTATTCGCTTACATTATAGCCTATTTTTATAAACATTATTTCATTTGAAACTATTTAATATTATTACATATATTTTATTTGTAAATACACAAATTATTTATGTTAGATTAATTAGTACATTTAAAAATGTAACACTAATTATATTATTGCATAAAACTAAATATTAATTTAATATTTATATAAATATAAATACTAACTCTTTCACTAATTTATGAATTAATGAAGTCTTTTCCAGCCGTTTTAATATTATTGTGAATTATTATTAATAAATAGAAAAATTCTTATTTTATATATAATATTTTATTTATATAAAGATGAACTTTTTCACAAATTAATGAATTTGGATGTCTTTATCAGCTGTTTGCGATGACTTTTAGTGAATTAATAACAATAATAAACAGAAAAATAAAATATATACTAATTCTTATTTTTATTTATATAAATGTAAATTCATTAATTTGTGAAAAAGTTAATGTCTTTTCCAGCTGTTTGTAATTACTGTTATTTATAAGTAAATTATTATTATTAATAATAAATAGACAAATAAAACATATACTAATTTCTATTTTTATATATATTTTATTTATATACAGATTAACTTTTTCACAAATTAATGAATTTCCATGTCTTTTCCAGCTGTGTGTGATTACATTGAATTAAAAGTAAATTGTTTTTGCTAATTAAATTGAAAAAAATAAATAAATAATATATATATATAATATATTTCTAGGTTTTCCGTAATTGTATAACCCCGTATTTAAGTTGCTATATACTATTTAGAAGCATCATTTGACAAAAATAAATACATCACAAAACATATCTATCAAAATGATTTTTTTTTACTTTGGTGTACAGTCAACATACAGGAGCAGAATGTCCTTTAACAATAGAATAATTATAATAACAACAAGAATTGAAATGACAATATCAATAAAATAGTCAATTCAAATATATTCACACTGGATAACATACTGATAAATACTTGTAAGAAACAGTTTTCATATGGAATGCTGTTGATCTGACTTCCAGTTGGGTGATTGTCATGTTACTGACACACATGTTGGTTGTATCCTTGCACAATACAGTATGCGCCATCAGTGAAAAAAAAAAAAACACACACGTTCTAGTTAAAGTGTTACAAGGGGCTAGGCCACATTTTGAGAAAAAAAAAAAAAAGTCATCCTTTGAAGTAATTTCTAAACCTTTGATACAGTGAATGAAATCTAGATTACAGTGCAGAACACAGTAGCTAATGAGGGAGAAATAAAGTGAAGTTACTCTACAATGAAAGTAGCAACTGTACGTTTGTCCCAACGACGTGGGCTCGATTGTAAGATATTTAATTTTTTAAGGCAAAATAAACCGTAAAATGACAGAGAACCATCTAATATAAACGGTTTAAGCCAATAAAATGTTCCGAATCATACCTGTAAGTCTAAGCAAGCTATGCACTGAAGTTGCTAATGACATTTAGATACCTGCCTATGACTATTTTATAAATGTTTCTATCTTTAAATACAACACGTATGTTTTTACACCACCGAGGTGTGTATTGGATGTGTAATGCGAGAGCTTAAATCTATTTCACCCAAAATGACCTCAAGATAGCATACTGGTTTTAAGTGCCTTTGAAATCTGTATTAAAACTACAGCTTTACTGTAATTCGCATTTAATCCGGAGAGTTTGTATATGTAACACGCATCCGATGAAATACAGCACAAAGGCACTCATCGAAACAATGAGCATACCTGACATCTAAATTGAATGTTTTATAGCAACCGACGGCAACGAAAAAAATAAAACAAGGCATTATGCTTTACAATAAATTCCCGAAAGGCTCATAATTCTCTACGTGACCTGAGCCGATGTGAACAACCCTGCAGATGAAGAGTTTGCATCTTTTGCATCGCCCAATTTACAAACGTCATGTGGGGTCCAAACGAAACCCGAAAACACTCGATGACTGTAAGACGACTAAAACATCCCTGACGTACTTCATTGCTTAAAACTACTGGAGCATTTCAGACCAATAGAAGGTTTGCGATGTTCATAATCAAGGTGAGAATCACTGGGAAGGGCTTTTTAGTAAATCGCAGAATCTATCCATGAACAAAGGAGCACAAAGGAAAAGCACAAAGATTACTACAATGGAAACAATACTGGGAACGCAGAACATCATACGATCTTCTACTAAATAGTTTCTTTTAAGTTGTGACTAATCACAGATAACACTTTTAAAGCACTGATTAAAGTCAACATGAAATGCCATTTGCAAAGCATTTACTCCTGTAATGTAACCTAATGAAGCACCTAGGCCCTAAAGGGACATGCTAATGGGAGGAAAAATTGTATTTCAATGCTTTTGCATTCTCTCGCTAAATTTCTGCAAATGTTTTGCAAGTGATCAAAGCTTTTTTGGGGAATGCAATACTGCTGCAAGATAATGCGATTGTTTTGCGTTAGAATGCAAAGTTTCTCAGCGGAACACGATACTTTTGTGAGAGCACAGAAATGTTTAATGAGAAATCGTAATTGTTTTATGAGAGATTGCAAATATTTTACGAGATGTTGTGCAAGATATTGCAAACGTTCCGAAGAAAATCACACGTTTTACAAGATCACAAATATTTTTTGTAAAAGATTTCACGTTTTATGAGAATTGGCAAATATTGTGCAACATTGCCATTGTTTTACAAGAGATCGCAATTGTTTTGTGAGAGATTTTACATTTAACGAGGGATGGCAAATGTTATGTGACCTCGCAAATGTTTTACGAGATTGCATATTTTTTTTTACAAGAAATCACAATTTTTGTTGTAAGAGATCGCAAATATTTTCCAAGAGATGGCAAATGTTTGCAAGAAATCGCAAATATTTTGCGAGAGATTGCGCATTTTACGAAAAAATGGTTTTGCAAGAGATCACAATTTTATTTTATTTTTTTACAAGAGATTGCAAATATTTTCCAAGATGACAAATGTTGTGAGATATTTCGCGCGAGCAAATGTTTTACAAGAACGCACATTTTTGCGAGAAACTGCAATTGTTTTGCCAGAGTTCGCAAATATTTTGTGAGAGATTGCACGTTTTACAAGAGACAGCAAATTATGTGTGACCTCGCAAATGTTTTACGAGATTGCAAATTATTGTGAGGAATCACAATTTTTTGCAAATATGTTCCAAGAGATGGCAAATGTTTGCAAGAAATCACAAATATTTTGCAAGAGATTGCACATTTTGCGAGAGATGGCAAATATTGTGCGGTATCGCAAATGTTTTACAAGAATGCACATTTTTGCGAAAAACTGCAATTGTTTTACGAGAGATTGCAAATATTTTGTGAGAGACTGCACGTTTTACAAGAGACAGAAAATGTTGTGTGACCTCGCAAATGTTTTTGAGAGAAATTGCCTTTTTGTTTTACGAAAGCGCAAATATTTTCCAAGAGATGGCAAATGTTGTGCAAGAGATCGCAAATATTTTACAAGATCACAAATATTTGCGAGAGAATGCAAGGTTTCTTGGTGGAATCCAATACTATAATATAAAATTAAAATACAATTTTTATAACTTTACTAAATATAATTTTTCCTCCCATCTCATATTTTCTTCCATTCCCACGTCTCCTGGGGCTCTGTAAAAACAAAAATAATAAAAAAAAAATTACAATCTAAAATAAGTGTTTTCTATTGAAATATATTTGAAAATGTCATTTATTCCTGTGGTGTCAAGAAGATAAGATCAGGAACACGTGTTTAAGGAAACAGGATGAATCTTGATCATGTTGACTTTAACGTTCTATAATGAGGTTCCACTTTTATTATTAGATTTCAGTTACTATTTGCATTTGTACTGGATGTACATCTTAAACCAAAATGAAGGGTCTTTTCAATAAATGCATAATTTACTGTAAGTGTACAGTGAAATATAGACATTTCAATTTGGGAAGTCAGCAAAACAATAATGTTCATTGCTCGAAGTTTGAAGTTTAGATGTTCTACCCGTTTGCAAAAGGTTATAGTGGTATAGGGCTGAATTTTGGTCACAATCCAGACATGAGTTTCTGGGTGAGATAAATGCTAAAGCTGAGTAACTGGTGTTGGCAAAAACCCGTTGTTTGAAATCGGTCAGTCGGTGCATCAAGGCTCTACAGTCGGTTCAAGACACGCCCTGTTTTGATTTGGTTAAAGTATGAGGTGAGCATGACGTCCAGAAAGTAGAAGATTCCAGACACATTTTGGCATAAAGAAAAATCCACTGGGTTCATGCTTGATTATCATGAGGTAATCTGGCTTTGGTGACTTACACCACATGGCAAATGATTTGGTTACAAACACCGAACTGCGTCACAATACTAATACCACCATTTTAAAGCTGAACAATTTTTTTCGTCTTTTTTTTGGTATGAAAATAAAGGAGCTGGAAGGCTATTGCAAGTCTAACCAATAAGATGCCTGGATAGTAAGCCGCGTCATAGCTGAGTTGAGGTCCACATGTAAAGGAGCACAGCACAAGCACAGAGATGATGAGCATTTTGTTTTGACAGTTTGTCCTGTTATCTGTCTGGTTCGGTTTGTCTCTCAGAGGCTGGTTTGGATCTACATCAGCTGGTCCTTTCCAACGCTTCCTGAAGTGACCAGCGGCAATATAGCGATTTGCTCTGAGGCATTTAGTGCTACCAAACCCGTGGATCTCGAGATATTCTGAGTTTATGCTGATTGGAGGTCGAAAAGTCTCTTCCTCACTGGTGTCGTCTTTGACCGTGTTGTGTGTATGTGTGATACCAGAGTGTAATAGAGCACAACCGTATGGCTCCAAAAGTTAAAATACCATTCATTTTCTCCACAGAGATTCGAGTCAATCTCACTACCCAATATTTGAAGAAATATTCTGCAATACACTTCAAATATATAGTATACAAACTCATTTAAATTCAAAATGCATATGTTTTGTAATGTTCATCTTGTAGTCTCATGGAGTGAATGAATGGAAAAATACTTCTGGAACCAAGGCCATTGCAAAAGCGGCAGTTATTTTTGCCTTTTGTTTCATGTTCAGACACTGACCCATTAATTAAATTCTTGCAAGGACAGATTTTAAGCTTTTTCTACCAGTATTGCAAAACTATTAGGCTCTAAAATTCTTAATATAACTGCATGATGTGCAAAGCTAGAAAGGCATATGAACAATAAAGCTATTTCCCTGAACTTAATCTGTAATCAACCCTGTGTAAACTTGCATTTATTAGTAGACCTATAGCGCTAAGGTATATACATCTAATTTGAATGGATGAGTCTCACAAATCCCATCAAGAACATGTCAAGGTCGTATTTCACCATAAAAACAAAGAAAAAGAAATAGGAAACGATATTCTGTATAAAGAAAATGCAAAAAAAAAAGATTATTTTCATAATAATCAATCATCTCATTGAAATAATATTTTTAAAAAATTATAGATAATATATTTAACATTATTTTTCATCTATTTTTTATTCATTATTCTTCTTATATAAATATACTGTATATAACAATTATTCTTTTAAATATTTAAAAGAAATAAAACAAATCGTTTTAAATAAAAAATATACAGTAATCTGATAAGAAACAACCTCAAAACAATTGGAAACATTTCAATTATTTTGTCAGGAATGATTCAGAATTTGGCAGGAAAATATGCTTAATTAATTTAAAAATACTGTCATAACTAGGGCTGCAAAGGGACAGAAAATGTCCAGTAAATTTCCAGAAACTTTATAGAATCTTTTGGAAATTTTGTGAATTTTCCATTTTTTGGAAGTTTCCAGAAATTTTCCACCCCTTTGCAACCCTAGTCATAATGCAAAAAAAAAAAAAATCCTAAAACCAGTCTGCATTGTCTTTATGCAAATATATATTTTTTTATATTACAGCGAAATATGACCTAGACATGTTTCTGTGAGATTAACCCAAAAAGAAATGCAACATTTCACTATAGAACAATAAAATGCACTGAAATATCTTTCCAAAACATGAATTTTAGAATAGTGAATTTCTGTGGTGTTTTCATTGGTATTCTAATGACTGATAAAAGTGCGAAGCACACTGTAGCACGTAATGCTCTTCGCACGCTTACTGTAGTGTGTCCAGTATCTGTGTAGTGAGTGTTTGCTGTGTATTGTTCGCTCTCAGTTAGCCGGTCCAGGGTCTGCCAGTGGCATAGTGTGCAGCACCTCGTCCAGCAGCTGCAGCGCCCGGTGCAAATGCACCTCCACCCAGCAGGGGGTGTGCTTGATGCTCTGCCGGGGGTAGTCAGGACCCCAGCCCTTCACGAAGCTCAGGCGCAGGATGCACAGCCTCCGGAGATCATCCACACCAATCCCTGCTGCTGCCGAGAGGCCTGCAAACAAACATTCCCAAAGTCAAGCTACAGTAATGACTAAAAAATCTATTACGTTTATATGATAAATGTTTAGATGATGTCATTTTACTCAATTTTTTTTGTTCTAATCTTGACAAAACACATTGTTGGAAAAGGTCTGAGTCTCAAGGTTCCATATTTTGTGGTTATTTTGTGACAGACATAATATTGTGAGAAATTGACTAATTTGTTACAGGAAAATGCTTAATATCTTCAAATTTGGAACATAATTTATTTAGACATATGGCTTTGATTTTATAGCCGTTTAGGATTCCAAAATATTTTGTAAAATATTTATTTTATATATAAATTAATTGTACAGCATATTTTCTCAACAGTAAACGTATTTTTTTAAATTAAAATTGTAACTAAAGTAATATTGCAGCAACCAATGACTTATGAACGTGATTTTGACTAAACCACTGTGAGCAGAGCCATTGTGTTTGGTTTATGTTTGAAAAGCTGCTTCACAGAGCACGCTCCTGAAGGGTTGCCATGTCCACTTATTATAAGCGATGCTTTTTAAGCATCTTTAGGATTGTTGTTTTTGCTCAGTTTATAATCTGATCCAGTTTATGGAGTTTGTGCAGGTCGTTATATTTTGGCATGTGGTATATTTCCAAGATAATGCGTTTGGATTTAAGTTCATCATGAGTTTCTTAGCTCTAGGAAGATCTGGCAACACTAATGACTCAAAACATACCACCACACACACAGAAAGACATAATGCATTAAAATTTTCAATTAACAACTAGTTGTTCAGTTCGGTTCTGTACACACTGCCTAGAATTTCTCTAAATGCGGTTGTCACCTGCATTTTTCAGGAGTCAGTTCAGTTGTAGAACGTGCTTGTCATTGCCATAAATGACTAAACTGTGTGTTTACAGAACAGGATTAAGGATTAAAGGTGAATTGACAATCAAATTTAGCTGCAGTGTGTACATTGCCACAGAGTTAAAGTCCCAAAACCCTCATTTTGACTTGACGGTGAATGAGGCAGACACTCACTGACTGCAGGAGCGATTCCACCAACACTCCCTGGTCCTGGAATATTCCCTGCCACCGCCGCGGCCTGTGCTGCCGCCGCCGCCTGCGCCGTGGCCGCCTGCTGCTGCATCTGCCTGTGGCACTGCCTGAGGTCAAAGACCTGCAGACACCAAACAACACACTCACACTTCTGCTATCAGCACAGCAATGACATACAGAGACCTCGCTGCTGTGTCCTGAAACAACGGCTGACGAGAAGTCATTTGGACAGGCTTAAAAAAAAAAGTCAAGCTCTGGATCAAGCAAATCTAATGTGACAGGAAGCAAAAATACATACAGAGCTCTCAAGTGCACAAAGGTATTCACTGCCCATTTTCCTTGATTTTTTTAAGATGTAATAATAATAACAGCATAATTGCACTACCATGTACTATGAAAACATACCCAAAAATCATATTTTCAAAAATCTCTAAATTTATCTGATATTTATTTACATTTTTTAATATTTTATTTAGTTTGGATTTTTTTTTTATTGTTACATGTAACTACATTTTATCTACACAAAAACAACAATTCGAATTCACAAAAATTTTGTTTTATTAAATAAATTACATAAGCAGCTGGTCTAAATTCATCCATTAATTTATTTAATTTATATACAAATTTTCAACCATATATTTATTTATATAAAAATTCATTTAAATCATGAAAAGTGATTTATTTACATTTTGAATTTTGAAGCGTTACATTTTAACTACAAAAAAGCAGTATTTCAAAGATTAAATACAAATTAGACCAGTCATTCTTGAAACATGGGACAAAACATGTCCAGCAATTGTAACTGCTATCAGGTTCAAAAATGTAAAATATTTTCAATTGTAAATGTTATGGGGATTGATCATAGAATCTATTTAACACAATTACCCCCTTCAATTTAATTTTATCATTATTATGTGAAATCTATGACACTTATTGTCTTCTCACTACATCTAAAACAGTGTGTCCACAGAGAAGGGTTCAATCATTCATATACTATAAAATGGATAAAAATGTTTTTAACGATAAAAAAAGAGCTTGTTTTATCAAAACCAACACTTAATAATATCTCATATCAACGCAAGGTTGTTTTTCAGTGACACATGCATGTTTCATAAGGTTTTAAAGTTTTGTCCCCACTTTTTGTCAACACCGTCAGACATTCATTCAAATGTAATAAAATCAGGGAATATCAGGGGCAGCCGTCACTCTAAAGGACCCCTTGCCACAGTCCTCCTCTGCAGACTACATCACTGTCAGACAGACTCTGGTCAGTTTTATAGTTTTAGAATATTTTAAATCCTAATGTTAATATTTCATGTGTCACAACCATGATACGTCAACACCATCTTCCAATTTCTGAGGAAATTATTTGAAATATTTAGATCATTTTATTCTCCTGAAGCAGGTTCCATTAGCATCTAGCATCAACAGAACAAATTAAATGGCTATTACATGAACTCCATTTGTTTTGTGAAAGTGTCAACACCGTCAGATGTCACCACATCAAGATGTGTTCCAATAATATATCAAAATACTTAAATGTGACTCTTGAATAAAAGCTTTATAAACAATAACATACTCACTGCCTGTTGTGGTTTAACACAGTAATTGTTTGATTCAATGTATTTGATAGTTAAAAATACTACAAATTCAGGTTTTCATCACCACCGTCAGATGACTATTTTGATAATATTTCATTATGATATTTTATATTTGTTGTGGAATTGTTGGTCGCATGTGAAAGTGTAATCTGTTTGCTAACATGAGAAAGTGTTTTGAAATGTTAAAAACAGCTTGAATGCTGTTAAAGATAAAGTTGAAATTATATTACACAGTCCAAGGTAAAAAAAGCACATTTTGTTTAAAAAAGAGAAAAGTTGGGAGGTTGCATCAAAGCATAGCTCAGTAGCTTAGTACATAGACAAATGAAACTACATTTATATATCTTATGAGTACAAAGTTTTATTTTTTTCAATTTTGCACCCTGTTTTGTCCCACTTCTAAAGAATGACTGAGACAATAAATTACTATAAACTATAAATTAAATATATTTATTAATTTGAAAAGTGATTTATATTTTAATTGTTGTATTTTGTCATTTGTTTAATCTATGTAGTCTTTTCTGTGATTTTTTTATTTATTTTGTAGTCAACAAGTAAAATGTAGATAATACACGATAAAATATACAATACAAAAATTCAAAGCTAAAAACTTGCATCTAATTCCTACTCACCCACAATCTAGTTTTCTACAAAAGTCAATGCTATTTGACTGGCACTATTAACATTGCACTATTTCCTCCCATAAATAATTTTAAAAATATGATGACCCCCTTTGACATCCACAGTTTTCATGGGTTCCAGGCGAAGCTGGTATCTTTTACCTTGATGTAGGCCCCTGGGTATATTTTGTGCACTGCATCTCCTGGCGCCCGACCCGCTTCTCTGTCCAGGTAGTAACTCTGCACAAAGACAGCATGATCGCTCATGCAGCGCATCCACACATCGCCCTCGCCGCGGCACTCTAGCTGCACTCCTTTACCTATGTGCAATCTGCAGACAGAGAGACAAGACACTGAAACAGCACTGCCTTTACAACATTTTAGCTTCCATCACATAGTTACTTAACACAAATAAACACATGCCATCGAGTCTCATAACCAAAACCAGATGTGCCTCTGTCGATATGCTTACATTTTATTTCATCAGTTTGTTAAAGCCAGTATTTCCCGGCTGTTATTCTCGCATAATCTGTTTGTTTATTATTGTTCATCACAGTGTCAATCTGGCACAGTGAGACGTTTTTGAGACGTGTGTTAAGGCAAACATAAAACCTGTGAAATTCATCTATACACAAATAAACACATATCACATACAGCCATTTTGTCTGGACAATATAGTTTTATATTTTTCAGCCTTTTGATGATTTTCATCATCGCAGACAGACAGACAGACAGACAGACAGACAGACAGACAGACAGACAGACAGACAGACAGACAGACAGACAGACAGACAGACAGACAGATAGATAGATAGATAGATAGATAGATAGATAGATAGATAGATAGATAGATAGACAGACAGATACACAGACAGACAGACAGACAGACAGATAGATAGATAGATAGACAGACAGATACACAGACAGACAGACAGACAGACAGACAGACAGACAGACAGACAGACAGACAGACAGACAGACAGACAGACAGACAGACAGATAGATAGATAGATAGATAGATAGACAGACAGATACACAGACAGACAGACAGACAGACAGACAGACAGACAGACAGACAGATAGATAGAAATAGTCAGACTATAGATAGATAGATAGATAGATAGATAGATAGATAGATAGATAGATAGATAGATAGATAGATAGATAGATAGATAGATGTGTGTGTGTGTGTATATATATATATATAAAATTAATCTTAAAAAACTTAATAATAAATTAATAAATAAGTTACTAAAAGATTAAATAAATAAATGACTAAAACTGAAATGTTAAACTAAATCTGAAAAGTTAAATAGAAATAATTAAAATAACAAAAACTAATAAAAATGACAAGCACATAAAATGATTAAAACGTAAATTAAAATAAATGTAAATTATTTTATTTTAAATTATTTTAATTAATATAATTGTTTAATTCTTTATATAAACTTAAATATATATATATAAATAATAGTATATATAATTTAGTGCTGTCAAACGATTAATTGCATCCAAAATAAAAGTTTGTTTAAATACAAACACATGCACGCATTTTGAAAATATTTACATGTATATACATTTATATTCTTATATTTTATATTCTAAGTATATTTAATATATAAACATAAAATATTTTTCTTAAATGTATACATGCATGTGTGTATTTATATATACATAATTAATAAACACAGTATACACGCATATATTATGTAAACAAAAACTTTTATCGTTTGACAGCACTAAATAATTGTATTTATTTTTATTAAATTAATAAATACTATATCTGTATATAAGTAATATTAAAATAACATTGAATTCACATCTTTAACATTAACACCACAGTGCAGGGAACTGTAGCTAAAAAGTCATGAATTGCATATTTTGAATATTTTGTTGATTCCCCTCCTAGTCTTTCTTCAATAGCTTGAAACTGTCTGCATCTCTACCTTTCTTTCTTTGTTTGATGCCATTAAAAGTGTAATTTCATTCAAGTTGTGATAAAAGAATAAATATGGAACAAGTCTACTGGCATTGGTCTTTAAAGCTTAATAGCTAAATAAAAAGGACATTAAAATCCTCGTCATATTCACAATGTTGGTTTTACATCAGCAACAAAACAACACTGAGTAAATCATAAATATTCAGTATATGAATGAGCTCTAATAAGCACACTGAGATGTTTACTGGCTGGAACAGTTGTGTGACACATACCTGGCGCGCTCACTGGCGTCTGTGCGGTGCACATTACTGAGCTGACCCAGGCAGAAACGGTCGCCTCCTGAGGGGTCCACATACCCGTCAATCGTCACCACCGGACAGCTGGACAGCACTTTAAACATCTCCCCCACCTGCACATCCATCTCGAAGTAGGAGATGGAGCACCAAAACTCAGGACCTGTAGATGCACTTTTGATCAATTTAATGTGTCCTTGCTGAAAAGAAGTATGAATCTCAGACTATTTGAAAGTTTTGTATTATGTGTTTTAGTGGAGATGATATTAAGTATAAACCTGGATGGTTGGAGACTGGAGGGGGGAACGACGCTGAACTGTGATGTTGAGACCCTGATAAAAAAGAAATAATAATGGATTAATTCAGTTCTATTACATATAATGGTATATTTGCATTCATGTTGTTAGCAATGTTTAAGGCAAGCGTACAGAAGTGTGGGTGGTGGAGAGGAGGCTGGTGGCCACGTCCGTTTTGCTGGGGTCCTACAGGAGTGTAGGAGGCTGTGCTGCTGCCTGTCCAGGTTGCTGCAGCAGTTTAGAGATTAGAAAGTATATGAAGCAGTGAAAAGATCATGGGATGACACGGTATTTTACCTGTCTACACTGATAGAGAAAAGCGCATGCCAAAACCACGGCCAATATATGTGATGTTTGATATAAACTGTATATTCACTGTGGGCGGGGTTACAGAAACAGAAACCAAGACGTTGTTATTAACTAATACTACAATTTCACTAAAAGGTTTCATTAATTGAAATAAAGCTGAAATAAAATCATAAATGTTAGATGAAAAACTTCAACTTAAAACACAAATTACTAACATTACAACTAAAACAAAATAAAAATTTAAAGATAAAGAAAAATATTTAAAAAGTAATAATAATAAAACAATTACTAAAATGTAAACAAAATTTTAAATAAAACATGTAAATGAAAATGTAAAAATAAAAAGGTTATAAAGAATATAAATAACTTTAATAACAGATACAAATACTAAAACAATAATAATAATAATTGATAGAAACAGGTTTTATTTATTAAATAATATAATAGTAAAAAAATAATATTTAAATTATTACTACAAGGTATCTGCAGGATTTTCAAAATCAAACTACAAACTTTTTAAAACCTTTATAAGACCTGCACAAATAAAACTAATACCATGTGATCACTGTAGGGCAATGTCTATGGTAACACATTAAACTGTAAAAAGCTAAAAGCATTTTTATAATGCTTTAGCATTAGCTTCTTGTCGATCCACCGGTTCACATTTATAACGGTGTGTTGGCTGCATATAGGTTGATTTTCACATTGGTCTGAACAAACAGCAGACCGGCTTACTTAAAATGCAAATTCAGGTTACATTTTATTTTAAGGTGTTCTTGTTACAGTGTAATTATACATTTAAGTACTGAGTAATTTTTATTTATTACATGGATTAGGGTTTGGCTTAAGGCCCCGATATACTCAAAACAAAGTTGCTTTTCGTTCTTCGTTTAGGGGTAAAACAAAGTTCGAAATATGTGTGCAGTGGTATACTGTTAGCGAACATCCCGACGCCACCCACTCTACTGAAAGCAACGTTTAAAAGTAAATATGTGCTGCGCGCTTTCCTCTCAGTAACAAAATAAACACAACAAAAATGGAGAAAACAGAAAGCATTTCTTTTTAAAAAGCATCTGATCATAGCAACATGGGTATGTTTGCACGAGCTCTTTAAATATCATTCCTGTGAAGTCACGTCACGTGTATTTACATGGCACTTTATTCAATAGATTGCTTAAAAGCAATCGGCAGTATTAAACATGAAAAACAGCGTCAGTGTCTCATTTCATCAGAAGCACAACTTTATTTTCTTTTAGGCTATAAAGTGGCTCTCCACGGTGTTCATGTTTTCACCCGCGGACATCTCACCTCCAAGGACTTGACAGATGAAAAATTAACCCAGAGAAGAGTTCCACGTGAAAGAAGGCGGGGCCTCAGCGCACACCTCCTATGAGGTAATCGTCACGGACCAATGGTAGAACAAAGGTGTTTTGCAGCTGGAATTAACTTTTCTGGAAAGTTCGCTTTGGCAAGCCATTTCGAACTCCCAAACGAACACAAAACGAACTTCGTTTTGGCAAGATTTTGTTCGAAATGATTATGTGGTATTTGTAACACTGGTCAAAAACTCAAATTAACACAAACAGGATTATTACTAGTCGCGTTGTGATTGATTAGGACGTGGTGTGATACTCACTGTGAAAGGAGCTTTGCGTCTGGGAGTGTTTGGAGCTGTTGTAGCCGTTCTGGTTGGGTGGAGGCTGGGGTGGGACGGGGGTCTGTGGGGGTCCATGTGTGGGGGTGGAGGGGGGAGGTGTAGGGGTCATGACTTGACCCTGAGGAGACGCAATCTGAAGTAAGCCTTCACCGTGACCTCCCTGCATCGGCATCATAGAGCCAGAAGCTGAAACACATGAGAGTTTGGAAGATAACACTGTGATTACAACAACTGTGAGTCCGGTGTGGCCAGCGGTCAGCGCTTACCGGTGGGGGAGAGGGGCATGTTGGAGTAAAGGGTGACCGGAGGGGGCGCGCGGCTGGGTTCTGAAGGCAGCTGTAGAGGAGGCAGTGGCTGGCCGTAGTGGTCCGGAGGAGGGAGTTTCATCACCCCCTGGTGGTCCTGCTGAGGAGGCAGGCCTGGGGGAATGTCCATCTGAATGCAGTCATGGCTGTACTCTTCCTTTATTAGTCTGCCAGTGGGACCTACATACCAGCCAGAGGACAAATTTCATTTATTTTACTATTTTATTTATTTTAGTTCATAAAAAAAAAAAAAAATTCTCAGATTTATTTGGGACTTAATCGAATCAGTGAATCTTTTTTTGAACCTGTGTGGAACGGCATGTCATTTTTTGTAGAAAAACTTAAAATAACACATCATTCAATATTTCATAGTTTCGTAACTTTATCTGTTCATTCATTTCAAATTCAATAAATACATTTATATTTAAAAATATATAAATTTCAGAAATTCTAGAATTTATCATTTGATTTATTAATTTAATGTAATAAAATGTTTTTAAAAAGTTAAAAGTCTGATATAATTACATTTTTAATCCTGTTTCTTGAACAGCAAATCAGCACATTAGAATGATTTCTGAAGGATTTTATTAACTTTGCATTACAGAAATACATTACATTTTAAAATATATTCAAATAGAAAAACGGTTATTTGAAATTGTAATAATATTCTACAATATTACTTTTATAACATACATAAGAGACTTCTTTAAAAAAAAACAAAAAAATCTTAATTATTCTAAACATTTGGACCATATATATATATAATCTATATATATATATATACACACACATATACACAGTATATAGGTTACTTTGGAAATGTAATAGGTTACAGATTACAAGTTACCCTATTTAAAATGTAATAAGTAGTGTAACTATTTCAATTACTTTATTAAAGTAATGTAACAGATTACATTTGATTACTTTTTAATTACTCTTCTAAATTTCTAATGTTTTCAACTATAAATCACATCAGCATTTAAAGCAGGCAGGGTTAACCTGACTGTCAGACTTTCAAAATCCTTCAACACTTGAATTAAGATTATAATCATTGAATTTTAAAGCACAGCCACCACAAAATCAGACTTTAGCACCTCTTTTTACTTTGAGATCATTCTGCGGTTAAATACAGATTTGAAATCAGAAAGTAGTAGTGTAATAGCCATGATACTGTTTTTGAAATCAAATTTTTGCACAGCTATGACAGGAAACACTGGTATCTAACAATGCCCTGGAAAAAAGCAGTTAATCTTAAAAAATAAAGCATATACATAAAACAGTTATCGAATCAGCATGTGTCCTATTCTGTGTCCTAAACTCCTGAAATATTGTCGTCTCATATTTTAGAGCAGTCAGTGCATTTTGGGAAAGAAATCAATCAAATCTGTATGTGTGTGAAAAAAAATTCAGATGTAACCCCCTTTGCAATCGTTAACATTTTCAGAAGTAACTGTAATTTAATTACATTCTTTTTCTCAGTAACTGTAACTGATTACTATTACATTTATTTTGTAATTAAATTACATAATTCTGTTACATGTAACTAGTTACTTCCCAACACTGATTATTGCAGAACTTACCTGTGTTTTGAAGACTGAGACCAACTTGAGATGAAAGGGAAAAAAATAAAAAAAACTTATTACAATATGTTTTCCTGCACTGATAGAAAAGCATTTGTGCAGACTCAGGAAGTGCTGCCCACAGCTCAGTAATCTCTTAGCTCATGGTGATGAATGAAAGGACCGCAGACTCACCGATGCCTGGTGACACCACTCTCTCGTAATGGTAAGGGTTGACACAGACATTATCATATTTGAGGTCAAATGCGTACTGGCAGAATTTCACATGCTTCAGCTCGTTCTTGTGCAGGTCAGGCCAGCGCCACAACCGCGCGTAGATTACATGAGGAAAACCTTTACGACCGGCAACCTACAGAAAGAAAACATGAGGAAAAAAGAAAAGGAAGAGTTAATGAGGATTACAACATAGTACAATAATACTGAAGGAAAAAGAATCTCTGAAGTACAGCAATAATAATGTAGATATTAACCAGTCATGGGAACTTTTTCAAACCAGTTAAAACTTTGAATGTTCCAAGCATTAATATACAACTTGTATTAGTGGTTTAAATATTTCACACAATTAAACACAATTCAATTTTCTAAATTATTGTCGAAATGATGCAGCCATACACCATGATATCTGAAACATGATTTCAGGTCATGATTTGGTTTCATTTGATTATTTTCATAATCATTAAACCTTATCAAATACTAGCAATGTTAATCTATTACTAAATTATGTGATCATCACTAGAGTGTTATTTTAATATTATTTACTAACTAATTATAGTTTAGTAAATTATAGTAAACTACAATAAAATATAGCATTTATATTTTCAGTTTTCATTTTAAATTTGACTTAAGTTTTATGAATTTTATGGGCTTTTTAAATATAGCATATTTAATTTATTATTATTCAGTTTTTTTAATGTATTATACATTATATTAACAAATGTATATATTTATATTAATGAATTTCAGTTATTACTTTTTTATTTTTCCATCTAATATTTATATTTTATTTTATTTAAGCCTTATTTCAATAACGTTCAAAGCTACATTTCAAAGCTAGTTTCAGCTTTAGTTAACAATAATATTGCATTTAATGTATTATAATGATGCATTTTTATTTTTTTTATACATATTAGCATATTTTAACTGTGTGAGATACATGTGATTTTAAAATCCCAATTTGTAAAACATAAAAATTTAAATTTTATGTAATGTAATTAATTTTAGTTAACTATCGATTCCTCACACTCTTCAGCAAAGGCATTGTTTTAAATTTTACTTGTGGCCTGCATGTCTATTATTGAAAGATGGGAACCAAGATCAGGAACTGAACAAACTCATGTTGCCCATATGAGTGATATGGCATTGGATCACATGTCCAAATGCAACGCCACTCTGACAAACACAACTCAAACTTCCGCTAAAGTCACCAAAATGTTTGAACAAAGCACATAAGTGACAGGAACGCAGTAGTATGACAAAAGAGTGTCACATGATCCTGAAAGCACACTGAGCGTAAGGTCATGTGTTGAGTTTTGAGAGTGTATCACAGCTGCCCGTGAGTGTTTGAGTGTAGCGGGGCAGCAGGAGGACGTGTGTGTGATATGATAATCCTCTGTAGATTAACACTAGAGGCATGACGCTACAGTTGTGCGCTAGCAGCATGATACAAGAGAGAGCGGAGCAGAGGGATAAATCCAGCTGTCAGTGCCATTTTGGCAGACGGACTGAAACAGACACAAATGTGATGGGGCTGCTCACTAAAAGGGCCAGGGTTCAAACCCCAGAGCGGACAATAGAGTCTCGCAGGTCACTAAAGCTTACTTACACCAGGTGGGCATCTCCATTACATTATACATTAAAATTAGACATTACATTATATACAAAAATGCTAATGTTATTCATTATTAAAAATTACATTAAAACTTGAAAAGTCAACTTGTTTGTCTTCACAAAACCTACATATTGAAACACATCTGACAAACATTGGTGAACATGTTTTGATGAATAATACCACCAAACATCTACTAACGCAATAACCATGTGCTAGTGATTTTACTGAGGTTTTGGGATGTTGTTGCTTTACAAAACGCTTAAAATTGCAATTGGGGGTAAAATCCACAATATTGAAGATCAACTTGTGAGATTTCTTATGTTTATTTCTAAATATCACTAAATTATGTTTACGTAGTAATATTTTTCATTCCCATTTAATAGCATGAATTATCTTGATGGATATCAACATCCAAACCAGAAAGAGTTGTTAAATATGGTAAAAAAAAAAAGTGTAAAACATGACCTTGAGTTTTATGACAGCCACTAGTGAAAAACAAGCACACTGTAATGTAAAATAATATAGTAGGTAGCACTTTTTTCATATAGGTGTCTTTAAATACAAGTATGTACTTAATAATAATAATAATAAATTAATTGTTAGGCACACTGTACTTTTTGTGTTCATGTTGAATTGCAAAACACGTTGGGATACAGTTAGGCACAGGTTTGGTGGTTTGGTTAGGTTTAAGAAGTAGAGGTAGGGTAACATTCAAATGTAAAAACATGTCTGTACACAATAAGTGCATTGTATCAAATGATTAAATTAAATGTAAGTACATAGTAGTTAAGGCCACCATGGGTGCAGCAGGCACAGTGATATTACGCAGCGCCTGAAAGTAGTGGTCTTAGTACACGACGTAACTACGGAAGAGTCAAGTTTTAAATAGGAAAATTATCTAAACTCTTTGGTCATTTTTGAGCGAGATGCTAATCTGATTCAATGATCTATGCGAAGCTAAAGGTGCCACCGCCAGACCCGGAGATCGGCTGAATGGATTGAAAAACGGTAAAACTCAACTGTTTAACTCCAGGGGAGTTGGAAAATGAGCCGATTTCTTAAAAAAAGTGGTGTTCCTTTAAGTACATCTTTATATATAATTTCATAATTACTTCTTGTCTTTGAAATATGGTTAAAATGTACTGCTGAATGCACTAACAAACATTTATAATATAATGTAAAATATGACATTTAAAATATAATTTATAATAATAAACTAAAATATAATTTAATGTAATTGCTATTGAATCTTGTACGTCACGTATTTAAATATATTTGTAATTGCACATTTGTAATGATGAAGTTGCAACATTATATTAACATTAAATATTAAATATATTAATGTGCATTTAATCTTTATATATTAACAAATATATTTGCATTAACTGAAATGTTGAATAAAACACTACAGTTAAAATTAGTGCTGTCAAATGATTAATCGTGATTAATCGCATCCAAAATAAAAGTTTTTGTTTACATAATATATGTGTACTGTGTATATTTATTATGCATATATAAATACACACACATGCATGCATATATTTAAGAAAAATAGGTTATGTTTATATATTAAATATATTTATATATTATATAATTTATATAAATATGTACATGTAAATATTTTCAAAATACATGCTGTATGTGTGTGTGTGTGTCTTTATATACACATAACAAATATACACAGTACACACTCATATATTATGTAAACAAAAACTTTTATTTTGGATGCGATTAATCGCTTGACAGCACTAGTTAAAATTATAATCATGTGCTTTACATGTGCTTTAGTATGTTAGCCAATACATCAAAATAAATGTATTTCTTTAAAGCACGATAAAAAATTATTAAAACATAATGATTTAAAATGTACTTGAAAGTCCATTTTAATTTGCCATAGAAGTCATGGAAGTGAACTCTCTTTGAGTACACTTTTGTAACCTTTTATTAATTTATATGATCTGCAAGTACATATTTTTAAACATACTTTTAAGATTTGAAGTACACTATAAGTGCACATTTAATGCAATTAAGTAAACACAAAAATAAATAAACAAATAAATTAATATATATATATATATATATATATATATATATATCTATACAATTTTAATTATAATACCAAGTAATATAGTTTATCACTATAGATTACATCATAAAGATACATACTTGGTGCAATAATAATGTTTGTGATAAGAATATTGGTGATAAACAGATAATAACATCTGTGCAGTCAGAGGAGTGTGTGTGTGTGTTTCATACAGCTATTTTACAATAGTAACCTATTTTTTTCCCAATGCTCTCACTGTCTATGATAAGGTCAATAGAGGTGACACATTATGTCTTCACTCAGCAGTTGGGCTTTACTGCACCAGATTCTCTATTACTGCACATACACGGCTTTTTCCCCTTGTGTTGCCTGGATATCATCACATCTTGTGTGTAAAGAACAGCACAGACTATCTACCAGCAGCCCTTCTACACAGAGGAAAAAATAGACGGCCTTAAGTTAACCCAGCCCCTTTCCTGTGTTTTAGACAAAACAAGCTTCACAGCCTCTCCTCCACCCCTCCCTCTAAATCTGCCCATACCGAAGGGTGGGGAAACTGCGCAGACACCGTCCTTCTCCATATAAACCACCACTTTTACTTTGAGGTTGTTGAGGTTTACAGTCAAAGGCCTTGTGATGAATGTCTCTCTTTGTAGCTACTGTCAATCATCTAGTATCCATGGAGACCGATGCTACAGGCAGGAAGGCATTAGCACTGGCTGAAGCTGCGACTGCATCCGTCTCCCATAAGAAAGCCGTATGTTTAGATGTGGGTGGTGTGGATGCGATTAGCCTCAAAGCAACACCCAATCACTACGTTTATTCAACAGACAATGCCTTGATTATTTACATTGTCTGGCTTTATTTATCGCAGGATTCACAAATAGATTAGGGGAAACAATTGTGTGAACAATGTAGGAAAACACACTTTCCAAAGTTATTCTAGACTGGGGAAAGGAAGTTTATACAGTGGTTGACTTATATGAGTTTTAAAACAGCCGATGCCAAAACCGATATCTACAGATCTTAGATAGAATCTACAAACCTTTCGGTATTTTCTGGGCTGTTTTTCAAGGAAAATCTGCGGTATAGATTTAAATATGGTAAAATATGTTTACTGCATGTGATTACTACACTTCCATTGCTTATTCCATTGCTTATGGACTATTTGCCATCAGTATACGTTCTATGTGTGGTTTTATTAAACAATTTGGGGTCAGTAAGATTTTTTTAATTAATACAGTGATGCATTAATTTAATCAAAAGCGACAGTAAAGGCATTTATAATGTTGCGTTCATAATCATGTTTCTTGAGCATTAAATCAGCATATTACAATGATTTCTGAAGATCGTGTGACACTGAAGAGTGGAGTAATGATGCTGAAAATTCAGCTTTGCATGAAAAAAAATCTATTATATTTTTAAATATAAAGGCAAACAGAAAATTTTTATTTTAAATGGTAAAAATATTTCACAATATTGCTGTCTTTACTGAATTTATGATCATCAAATAAATGCAGCCTTGGTGAGAGACTTCTTTCAAAAATATTTTTAAAAAAATTCTAATTTTAATATTTAAAATTGGGAGAAGGGGTGTGTGTGTGTGTGTGTGTGTATATACAATTTATTGATCCTAAATAAGATGTGAATTTTAAATTTGTGGGAATTAAAGGAATTATTTTACACAATATTTACTCAGTTTGTTTTGGGTTTCATTTGTAACTGCTGTCAAAAATTTATGAAACAACGGAATCATGACCAAAACATTGCTAGCTCCATAACATTTTGGATTTCTTAAAAATTTGAAACCATTTATTTATTTATTATTATGCTATATTTACTCTTTTACATATTCACATCTATATTTACGCTATATCACGCTTTTTCTTAAAAAAAAAAAAAAAAAAAAAAGAAAGTATGCATTGTTCATTGACAGCACTAAATGGCCAATATCTACCAAATAATCAACTTGGCCAATCTAGTCTATTGCTAGTTTTTTTGTGACAAAGACATATCCTCACCAAACAGGTCCCATGAAACCCTTTAAACACCTTTACCGCTGTGTCATGTCCAATCAAACTTTCACATTGACAGAATGACAACCTAAAACAACAATTCAGAGCCTGTCTGAGAAATCCATTTAACACTGAGTAAAGCAGACAAGAAAAACCTGCCAACTGAAGACATGACTCATCCATTCAGTCCATTCAGGATTAACATTTGGAGGCATTCCTGGAATTCACTGCATTAAAGCGTATGTTACTGGTTGAACGTCAGTTACTGTAGAGTGTTTCACCTGTAGGCGTCCGTCCAGCGTCCTCTGGATGGTCACGCACTTGCTGGGATGGACTCCATTGGTGGTGATGGCGGTGATGAGGGAGTCCAGCTCGTCCTTCTTCTCCTTCAGTTTCTTGACCAGGCTCTCGATGGCACGCTTGGCGAATCCCTCGTTTTCGCCGCCCTGCCTGTGGCACATGAGGCTGTGCACGATACTGAGGCAGGCGTCATTACTGTTGGGAGGGTTCACGGACATCCTGCTGCTCTGACAGATGGGAAAACAGAACAGCAGCATCAACACATGACACTTACACGCTGCATTAAGTGTGCCAACACACCGGCAATGCCGTAGTAATGCTTCATGGACATTAGTGGTAGAATCGCTCAATATATCATAGTTATAATTATGCTCAGTTTCCTAAAATAGTTCACCCAAAAATGAAAATTCTGTCATTAATTATTCACCCTCATGTCGTTCCAACCCCGTAAGACCTTCGTTCATCGTCAGAACACAAATGAAGATATTTTTGATGAAATCCAAGAGCTTTCTGACCCTGCATAGACATCAATGCAACTGATACAAGGTTGTAAGGACATTGTTAAAACAGTTCATGTGACATCAGTGGTTCAACTCTAGCAAATTAAGCTACAAGAATACTTTTTGTGCACAAAGAAAACAAAAATAACTTTATTCAACAAATTCTTCTCTTCCGTGTCAGTCTTTGAACCACTGATGCCCCATGGACTATTTTAAAGATGTCCTTGCTATCTTTCTGAGCCTTAAAAGAGTCAGTTGCATTGATGTCTATGCAGGGTCAGAAACCTCTCTTAATTTGCGTTCTGACGATGAATGAAGGTCTTACGGGGTTTGTAATGGCATGAGGGTAACTAGAACGACTAGAGTAATTAATGAGAGAATTTTCATTTTTGGGTGGACTATCCCTTTAAGTGTGCATGTCTTTTTAATTCCTTTTCCTAAATGTCAAGATGATGCTCTGTCATTTTGTATTGTTGTATTACATTATGTATAAAAATGTCAGTCGTGTGGCAGTTTGATCAAATAATGAGTCAAAAAAAGATCATTCGTCACTCTGGGAATGGAAGTTGAGTGCATTGGATTATGGGATGCAGTATTCTATAGGGTGTGCTTTGTCATATTTCTGCACATTGTAATAGGTCATCTGCTCTATGTATACAAAAACTGCATATTTGCACAGCATGCATAAAAAATACTGCGGAAATAGTAAGAGTAGTAGATTAGTATGCAATTAGTATCCATGGAGACCGATGCTACAGGCAGGAAGGCATTAGCACTGGCTGAAGCTCCGACTGCATCCGTCTCCCATAAGAAAGGTTCTATAGGTTACATATAGGCCTATGATATCTATGTTATAGATCAGTGTTTCCACAATGTTCCCCTTGCAACATCACAACATTTTCATTTTCTGCACTGGTAAATGTGACTTTGCTTGGTCAGAACTTGTAAATACGACATTTCCGACTTCACCTGAAGGCCACATACTCCCAGGTTTTCCATACACAATAAACCGAGATAGGAAAAAAGTGTTTTAAAATAGAAATAAAAGTTTTAACTGCTTATGCCGCAAGTGACCGAGGTGGTTTATACAGCGGCGGTGAACGTGAATTTGTATTCTGTGCATAAGAAGCAGAACTTCATGTTTTTGTGATGAAAACCCCTGTGATCTTTGCATGAGATGTTGCAAGTGCAAAAGTGCAAGATTTCTAGACAGCAGTGGTAATTGAGAGCTGGTGGAGCTTCTGACGGATCCTGACACTTCAGATCTCTGAGCATCATCAACTCTAATCTGGGGGGAGCTTCTCTGAGACCCTTATTATCAGACTCGGCGATGCTCTCCATGTCTGCACAAGTGGCCCTTGAGGCAGAGCACCAGAGGAACCGCTTTACATTAAGACAGAATGTACAATGATATCAGATGAAGCGGTTTCTTTTTAGTTTCTTCTGACAGAAACACTCATGCATTATTCCTCTCTTCTTATCTGGGTGTATTACTCAGTTATTTCATCATATATAGCCAGTGTACTTGACTAAAGCACGGCGGCCTGATTCTAGAGGACATTCGGATCCAAACCCAGCTTTAGATATCACATAATAACGAAACCCCTTATGGTCCCATTTTAAGACGCAGACTTTCATTAACAGATGCAATATTGTATATATTACATGTTTAAACTACCTCATCCAAGACATTCCCAGCGTGCTGTAGGATAATATTACAGCTCATAAAATGTCATGCAAAGTTAAAGCCAAACTGTTGACTGCTCTGCAGGCAAACAAACGCAGATGCCATATTTGGTCACATGACGTCATCGAGTCCGCCGTCTAAACATCTCACGCGCTGCCGCTGGATAAGAGCAAGTTAAGGTGACATGCAACTAACTAACTAGTCGGGTCAATAAAATCGAGGCGAACTGTTGAATGAACAGCCTCCTGCTCGCGAGCTTGTTGTGAGAGGGCGTCTCGAGACAGTATTCAAACGCTACACAGTTGCGAAATCTTTCAAAGCTCAGACAAGGGCACAGATGAGTTATTACGACACGGCCAGACGCAATATGCCTCCTATACGGTCTCGAGCGGTGCAACGTGCAAAAAAAAATGTTCAAATACTCACACATCGGTCGTACTGTTGGAGAATAGCGAAAAGCTGTCTTCTGGACAAGGACGGAGAGGTAGTAACTCGTGTCCCCTTCCCCCTCCAACATCTAATTTGAGGATAGCGGACTATCAGGCTCGCTGTCTCCGCATCCTGGCCGCTCGCTACAATAACAAAAGCGGGTAGACATTGTGCGAGTGAGCGACTCGCCCGGCTCCAGCCAATAGGAGGGCGAGTCTCAAAAGGACGGCGGCGCTCAGCCAATCACGACGCGGCTCTCACGGCTGGGCCCCAGGGCCGAGGTCTGTCTGGGTCGCGTCTGCATTGATATATCGGCGCGACTGTTTTTTTAAGGTGGCGCCGCTGAGATTACTCCGCCCTGTATCGGCTCTCCCCGCCCCATTCATCCCTGCTCAGTTTCCATCGATGATTGAAATTTACAACAGCCAGTGATGGCTACTTTTAGACTAGCACTCCAGTGCCGCATGCAACGAGCACTAGAAAGGTGCGTCCCAAATCGCGTACTTATGCACTATTCTTTAACGTTTTGTAGTATAAATAGTGCGAGTAGTGTGTTCACACTGGAAACGAAACCCTGGAGCACATTTTTTGAGATGCTAACATATATGTACAGGTTGCACATCAGTGAAAATAATAATATCACTCATTATGTCTATTATTAAGGGAAAAGAGGCTTTTTTTGTTCATTTTTTGGAGCAATTTCGTTTTTCCGGTTCAAAAAACAAAGTAACTGGAAAAAATGAAACTATATGAGTACATAGTGCATAAGTATATAAACTGTGTCCCAAATGACACACTATGCACTTACACTATGTACTTATGCACTATGTACACAATGCACTATGTATTATGAATTCAATCAAGTTATTTTGTCATTCATAATCGCCCCTCCACTTTCGCTACATAAAGAAATGACATTTGAGTGCATGAAGTATCCAACATTTATTTTTATTTTTTTGGTTAAGTGCATCGTCTGGGTATTTATAGTGTACTTTTTATTTTTGGAATTTTCAGTGTGAACACTATTTATAGGCCTACTACAAAACATTCACAGAATAGTGTATAAATACGCAATTTGGGACGCACTGATAGTGTATAAGTACATAGTGTATAGTGCATCATTTGGGACGCAGTTATATTCTTTTTAATCCCCACTGACAGCTTTAATAAAGGACTAAAATATATAACGGTGCCCAAAAGTCCACGCTGAAAATCTGGCATTTCGTTCATTTAAACCATGAAATAAACTAAAGGTGTAGGGTTATAAAACAAAGAAGGCATAAAATACAAAATACCAGATGTTCTAGCATTTTCACTACTTTTGGACACAAATAGATATATTTTACAGGAACAACATACAGTGGCATGCACATCTTTTAGCTAAGTTTGCATATGCAGGGAGCATTAAATATGAGCAGACTCCAAAAGGCTTTTACTCTTTCATTTTACTTGTTGCAGTCAAGTGATTTCCAGCAATCTGTCTTTAATCTCTCATCAACAGAGCGCCTTTTAGGAGCCCCCTCATATGATTCTAACTTCCTCCTTGATAGATTCCCTCCCTTGACCTTTCACCTGTCCTGAAATCTTTTCCTAACCCTCTCCCTTTAAGCTAAAACAAGAGGTCACCTTCTTATACCCTTTCTCATATCCTCTTACAAAGCATCCACTATTTTCATAAGACACGTGCATGCCTAAGATTTTACTGCTGATTCAATTATAATGCAATGCCATGCCACAGATACCTGGGGAATTTCAAGGAAGTATTTTACTGGAAGTAAACTAATATTTTAAGATTCAAATGTTTTACAATATACGTTTTAAATGTTTTTTAAATGGATAGTGCACACAAAAATGAGAATTCTGCCAAGTTACTCGCCATTCTAAGGACAAAAGAACTTAAGACATCACATGCTCACCAATGGATCCTCTGCAGTGAATGGGTGCCGTCAGAATGAGAGTCCAAACATCTGATAAAAACATCACAATAATCCACAAGTAATCCACACCACTCCAGTACATCAATTAACATCTTGTGAAGTGAAAAGTTGTGAGTTTGTAAGAAACAAATTCATCATTCAGATGTATTGAACTTCAAACTGTTGCTTTCGGCTAAAATACAAATAATATTGCTTTCTCCAGTGAAAATGTATGCTTGTCGGAATTAGGAGAAAAATATGTACATGCAATATAAACAAAATATAATATAAATAAGCACCATTTACAAGCAAAAAGAGTCCAAAACAGTTCTAATTAAATATGTTGGTGGATTGTGATGCAAGAAGACAAGCGATGGACTTTTTCACTGGACATTAATTTGGCGTTATTGTGGATTATCGTGGTAGTTTGGCCAGAAGCAACCATGTAAAGTGGTTGCTTTACACAGCTTTTCACTCCACGAGACATTAACTGATGGACTGGAGTGGTGTGGATTATTGTGATGTTTTTATCAGATGTTTGGACTCTCATTCTGACGGCACCCATTCACTGGTGAGCAAGTGACGGAAAGCTAAATTTCTCCAAATCTGTTCATATGAAGAAACAAACTCATCTACATCTGGGACGGCCTGAGGTTAAGTACATTTTCATTTTTGGGTGATTCCTTTGAATACATTAAGCACATTTGCAACGGAAAATAATTAGATAAAAATGTATACAGAGTCTAAACCCAAGAAAAAAAATATGGTAAGACTGACAGCAGAATATTTACAGGTAAGATTAGATCTTTTCTCTGACAGTTCTGATAAATAATATCAGAACAGTTAAATTCATTCAGACAAATATTTTATTATAAAGTCACATGTTCAAGAAATAAATGAGTGCATATTTACACTGCTGTCTCCCTGACTACTCTTAAGTGAACTGACATTAATGCTGCAGTGTTCTGTTAGCAGTGCTTTGCATAGCCCAGCGCCTTTTAATGATTAGAGGAAGATTCTGCAAATCTACAGAGTTGGTCCTTGGCATTGAGCACAGTGCATTTCCAAAATCTGAGATTTCAGACATCATGGTTTGCTGGGAGAGCGTGGAGTAAATGCTCCAGATGCCTCAAGCATGGTCTTCCTGCGCGCCGTCTCTTTAACAACATTATGGTTCAGCCTTCGCAAACGCTCCTACAACATAAAGATTGGAGAAGATGAAGAGGAAGACGACAAGCAAACTGATGTTTTATATTCAAAGTCTCGGTCTCTTACCTGTGCATTCTGGAGTATGTTGTTGACAAGCACCACTCTTCGCCTGGCATTAAGGAGTTTTTTTACATATGGGTCTAAGTCTAGTGCCACCTTCTGGTGTTCGTTGATCCTACACAACTCTGCAGAAGAAATGCTCACATGAGATGACATAATATTCATGAATTCTGCAGAAAGGAGCAGGAATGTTGCATTATATATTTTGTAATGTGGAAGGATTACTAAATACTATATACAGTCACCTTTTATATTCTATGCCAAAAGAAGTTATAGTCATAACATGTCACTTTCTAGGATAACAATAGGTTCTATTTTTCCCAGACATGTCCTGGCTGTGCCTTCTAAATTACCTTTAATGTCTGGGGTTTTTCTTTGTTTTCCTATTGATGTGCTCTCTACTTTTCATTCATTACCTTTTGCAAGTTGTGGATATTACATATTACTTAATTTGTACAGTTGTGAATATTACCCCAATTTCACTCAGAATCTCCGTGAGCATTTAGTTATTGTGCAAATTGTCCTCACTATTTTGCACACAGGTGCCACAGCACGTGCAAACTGCTAAATTGAAAAGAAATGCAATCTTGGTGTGTGAACTAGAATTTACTAATTGCCCAGAGGGATTGAGAAAAACTGTAAATGCATAATCACCTCAAACCAACTTACCAGATGTCAAATTATCAATGTGTTCCCTAAGTTCCACTTGGCTTTCTCTGCGAAGATAAATTTACATATAAACGATATAGCTAGCTGTATATATTTATGCAGGCTTTGAAATCCATGACTATGAATCATATCTCAAACGCAAACATCGTGCGAAATAATTGTTTTGCATGGTACAGCATCTCAAGACCTGTCATGTTGACAGCCATTAGCATGTTAGCACACAGAACTAATTTCTCGGGTTTTAAAAAAAACACGTATGTTTCCCAAAATGCACTACCTGACTGAGTGCACGTGTAAGTCAAGCTGCTGTACAGCGGGACTCAGGAGGTCCAGCAAACCCTCGGCGAGAGCATCTTTCCCTGAAGGGGTTTCCACCACTGCTAACGCTGCCATCTTCACTGAGCTCGGATTTGACCGTCACTAGCCACTGCCTCTTTACAGATATTACAACACAGCCCAAATACAACAGCTGTGCGATCATTTGTAAATCAGCGAATCTCCAAATTTGCGTGCTGCGTCATACATATGGCTGTGTTCAAATACAACTGTGGCCTACGACGCATGTGGAAAAAACTGCAAATTAAAAACAATGTAAAAAAATAAATAAATGGATAATAAAAGGGATTAAAGGAAATGATTAAATAAATAAACAAATAACATACAGCAACAGTACATTTGTGAGTAAAAACGTGATAATGTAACTAAATATTTCAACATAATTATAATATTAATTTTTCACAGCATAGATCCTTGCATGAAGATGATCATTCGAGGGTCTGTGGCATATTAGCTTTGTAATAAAAATAACAATAATAATTATAATTATACATGTTTTATATGAGGTTATGGTCTGATACGTGTTGAGCTATTGCATGCAATATTTGTAATTTTAAATTCTTTAAATTATTTTACTTCACCACAGGACGACTGTAAGTATATGGTCATGGCTCAAATGTAATTTAAAATGGTTAAACCTGCTCAGAACACCTTAAAGGTGCCATAGAATGCGTTGATAAAATATTTAAAATTGTTCTCTGATATCTACATAGAAGGTATGTGGCTTAGGTAAGGGCAAAAACTCTCCAGAATTTTTTACCACCCTAGGATTTCTCCCTAGAATGAAATGGTCTGTTATTGTCTTATTTGGAAGGGTCATGAATAATAATGTTGAGCTCTGTTCTGATTGGCTGTTTCACAGTGTGGCTCAATGTTAAGCTCTGTTCTGATTGGCTGTTTCACAGTGTGGCTCAATGTTAAGCTCTGTTTTGATTGGCTGTTTCACAGTGTGGCTCAATGTTAAGCTCTGTTCTGATTGGCTGTTTCACAGTGTGGCTCAATGTTAAGCTCTGTTCTGATTGGCTGTTTCACAGTGTGGCTCAATGTTAAGCTCTGTTCTGATTGGCTGTTTCACAGTGTGGCTCAATGTTAAGCTCTGTTCTGATTGGCTGTTTCACAGTGCGGCTCAATGTTAAGCTCTGTTCTGATTGGCTGTTTCACAGTGCGGCTCAATGTTAAGCTCTGTTCTGATTGGCTGTTTCACAGTGCGGGTCAATGTTAAGCTCTGTTCTGATTGGCTGTTTCACAGTGCGGCTCAATGTTAAGCTCTGTTCTGATTGGCTGTTTCACAGTGCGGCTCAATGTTAAGCTCTGTTCTGATTGGCTGTTTCACAGTGCGGCTCAATGTTAAGCTCTGTTCTGATTGGCTGTTTCACAGTGCGGCTCAATGTTAAGCTCTGTTCTGATTGGCTGTTTCACAGTGCGGCTCAATGTTAAGCTCTGTTCTGATTGGCTGTTTCACAGTGCGGCTCAATGTTAAGCTCTGTTCTGATTGGCTGTTTCACAGTGCGGCTCAATGTTAAGCTCTGTTCTGATTGGCTGTTTCACAGTGCGGCTCATTTCAGCTCATTTCTCACACAGCAGGAAAGAACACAGGAGGAAAATATATATTTCAATACTTTCTCTCGCAGTTATATCGCCGGGTATTTTTTTAAAGATAAAATCTTGATGCGCAACGTTTACGCACAAACCCTAGTCAGAGATGAGCATAAATACATGAAAATGTATTTAAAATAAAAATGCTAATTACTGTGTGGAAAAAGTATTTAAATACAAATACAAAATACTGTGTGGGAAAATGCATTTAAATACAAATACAGAATTTTGTATTTTGAAAATGCACATAATACATGTGAAATTGGCCTTATTTTTTGATGAACAATGAAATCAAAAGGTTAAGATCATCAGTGTCTTCACAAATGCACACAATCACTACACTAAACTGATGGTGACAGACAGTGATTAACTTAATTATTTTGTCTCTACATAAACATGCATTTGCATAGATGGGTGAACACAATCACCTGATTTTGTAAATATAACAATTTTTTCATTAAACACCAAGTTTGCACTTGTCTAAAAATGCTTACATTTACAAAACGAGCCTGCAATAGCAGAAATAATGAATAAAGCAATGGTCTGTGTTTAATGTCACAAGTCATAATCTCTACAGGGTTTTACCTGATTCTTTGATTCTTTTGTGTGGAGATTTAAGAAGTATACTCAAAAACATGATCACATGTGTCCTCAAAAATGACCCTCAACGTAATGAGTTTATATGTGAAGAAATCCATTTATTCACAAACTTCTCATGAAACGATTACTCTACTCGTATTTCGACTACTTGTTTGGCAGACTATTCCTCACGCCGCTGCTTTCTGGCCCTGTCCCAAATGGCGCACTTCATGTGCACTTGCGGTCTTGCAATGACTGGAGCATGCACGGGTCCATTAAAGCTCAAAGTATTCTTTGTTTTTGTACATGTACGCTAGCGTATGCGTGCAGTCGAACACGTCGCAAAGTATACTTCATTTGATGTTGTACGCGGACGCTGGGCGGTTGACACGTGTGCTCTAGAAAGCTTCGTCCATGTCCAGTATCTGCTCTATTTTTCCCCATAAGTTATGACCGATAACAAATATTTTTGAACTCTTTTAAACCAAAGCTGGCCTATCTCATACCCTCTCGCTCACAAGCGCTTGCCAATGTGAGTGTCTGTTGTTGTTGCAGTCGTTTAGTTTAGTTTTCTACTGTGAAACAATGGCCCGGGACAGTGTTGCCACCTTATGGAACAACTGATTACTGCAAAGCAAATTCAATGTGCATATGCGACCTGCACGTACAGAAAAAAATTGTGTCATGCGCACTGTAAGCTGACCCTTGTGTATGCGTAAAAAGTGAAGTTTACTTAGGGCTTAAGTACAGGTGACCTTAGGGTGTCCCAGTCGTCATTTGCCCTTGATGCACACTTCTGCTGAGCCCACACTGAGGCCAATAATTCCTGCCCACTATAAGCTGCGTGGATATATTTGCTTATCCCGATAGGCCATTCTATGTAAGCGATTTAGAAAAGTTCAATCGATTCACATTTTATATCATCGCCATGATATGTAATGTCATATCACCAAGCCATAACATGCAGTAATGCTTTAAACAGCAAGTTCATAAAAAAAAAAAAATTAAACAATCAAAACTGATTGGCTAATGCTATTTTTCCCCTTTCAGTGCTTTTTTATTCTTTCATGTTAACTGAAGGCAAATCTGAATGATGCACTATTTTAACTTTAATCAACAAGTACAATTGACTCATGACACCCTCACCTTATCTTATTCCAGAATGCTGAATGAAATTTTAAATACATGTATCTGAAATACTGCCCATCCCTGACACTAGTACTAATATGGTACTATCAGGCTTTCATGCGTAAATCTCGCGATATCTGACGCAGTAAGCAGCGCTCCATTTTCCGAGCTCGCGCAGTTGTTAGCACCATTTTGTGATGAATGAGGGGAGAGGAGGCTGAAAGAGAAGTAGATTGGTGTTAAATAGGCAATTTTATGGGATATAGCTTTGTCTTTAAGTTCTTAAATATATTTGGAAGAGGGGCGGTAGTTTACAATTTTCGTGCGTCCAGAGCGTGATTTTGTCGAGTCAGTCAGCTGCTCCAGCGACGTGCTAAGCTACACAGCTAACACCAGCGTTTCAGAGAAAAGGTAAGAATTAAATATATCTTACACATTACCATATAATATTACAGTGGCTAATATGTGAATAGGAACGGGTTTTGTGTGAGTTACATTGATATTGAAGTATAAGGTTGATGAACAGTCATACAGTTTTGTAAATACATTTGTGTAACCGTTAAATCTGGTTGTTTTACCATTATGTTGACGCCTGGTCTGAATAACAAAATCTTCTGAAACCTACTGAGCTCCTGACCAGCATTTTTGGGCATCATAAGCACTGTTATATCTACCAGCATACTGCAAAAACTTAATAAATGCTGTCTATGTTAGGCCAGGGGGGTTCAAGCCAGGGCCTTAATGGAGGTTTAGGGGGGTTGTGGAAAAGTGTAGAAAATAATTAAGTAAAAGTGTATTTAAATTAAATATTATTAATTATAAGGGAGAAAATAATTTAAGATTTAAATAAATAAAATCCCCGCCCGCAAGGAATTTCAAGGAAGTGTTTGGAAAAGTTTAGAGAGAACTGTAAAAAAAAATAAATTCAAAGATTTAAATAAAAAAAAATCTAGACTTGCATAAAAAATTTAAATAAATAAAAAGATTAAATAAATTGGTGCCGCTACCTTGCACATTTTTGGGGTTTATTTTCTAGGCAGTACATGGAAAAAAGTTTGGAGAGCAAACTGTAAAAAAAACTTAAAGTAGATTATAATAATTAAAAAAACAGATATTCTACTTGGAGAAAAAATCAAATCCTTACAGTACTCAAGAAAAAGATAGAAAAGTAGGGAAAAAAAGTCACCTTAATATAGAAAACATTTGAGTAGTATTTTAGACATTTTCACTATATAAACTTTGTCTTTATACAATAAACTATGTAGTTTAGCATGGAGGTCCCTTGCATTAAGAATGATTATATTTGGGGGTCTGTGGTGTCTAAAAGGTTGAAAACCCTGGTATAGGTAGTCAGCTAGCGAGATTTTAAAATCCAGCTGGTGTATTACTTTTTCTAACATCAGATTTCTCCATTGGCTTTCTTGTTTCTGTCTGTGAAACTTTAATTTCATGCATTACAGATACCTAACATCTATACTCTGCTGTTTCCCCCTTACAGGAGAGATCCCGGCAAGTCTGAAGAAACATGAGCGCCCCTTCTTCTCAAAAAGTCGTGCTGAAAAGCACCACCAAGGTGTCCCTGAATGAGCGGTGAGGCGCTAGGCATCCTGACAGCATTATCTCAAGGCCAGGGGGAAAAGCATACAGGGATAACTAAGGCGTCAAGCCTCAAGACACGTGTACTATGGAGGTCATTGAGGGGGAGACATCAGACCTGAAATGGACGCTAGACTGCCTGCACGGTGTGCGCCGCTTACCCAACATGACGGCGATTACATGAGTCGAGAATAAAGATCTGATAGCGTGCCGTGTTTGGCGAGGTGTCTCTTGCGTAAGCGGTGCACACCCAGAGGTGAGAGGGTAATGGTGAGGTAAGCCGACTGCACTTGAGTTCACTGCAGAAGAGCATCCTCAGCCATGGGAATGAGTTGATAATTCAAGATGGTGTGTGCCCTCTCTCACACAAAAACACACTCTCTCTCTCTCACTCAGATGAGTTTTTCTGCTCCTCCTGCCGTTCTCAATTTCTCTCTGGCTGTCTGCAGAATAAGGTGCTCAGTCCGTACCTAGACGTGACCTGTCCCCCCAACCCCTTCCCTTCTCATCAGAAGCGTCTTGCAGAAGAGCGTACCAGGTCACGGTCTTGGTTGTAAGTGGCTGTGTTGCCAGACACCCCTCTAGCCCTGGGCCGACTCACCGTGTGGTGTCTCGGACTGAAGACGTCACAGTGGGTTGATGGCGGCCTGTAAGTGGCAATCACTCTGAAATCTGCCTCTTTTCTATCTCTGTCTTCTCTTTTGCTGCTGAAACCACATCATAGGCGTTCAGTTTAAGCCAAATATGTTGGGGTGTCTCCACACGTAATGAAGAGAGAGAGAGTAAATGAAAGCAGGTGTGGTCTATAAAGGGCATTCTCTAGATTGCTACAGGATCCGCTGTAGCTGCGTCCATGCTGTGTGAAATTATTTGATTTGGAACCCTCCTTTCCTCGTATCCCCCTTTCCCTCCTCTGTCTCTCTCTCTCTCTCTACCCTCCTTCTTCTGTTGTGTCCCACAAGCTTCACAAACATGCTGAAGAACAAGCAGCCGACAGTGAGTAGCATCCGGGCGACCATGCAGCAGCAGCACATGGCCAGTGCGAGGAACCGCCGGCTCGCTCAGCAGATGGAGAACAGGCCCTCTGTGCAGGCTGCCCTGCAACACAAACAGGTAAGAGAGGAAATGACATGCACAAAGATGACCTAAGATGACACATTGAGGTGATATAGATGGAGCTGCTAATCAGCTGACGAATGCGTCACAGTACAAGTGGTTGCAAAATGCTGAATTCACAAAAAGAAAAAGCTTTTGAATATGTACACTACTGTTTAAAATATTATTTTTGTATTTAGGTTTTTTTTTTTTTTAATTGATAAAGTGACAGACTATTTTTATTTCTAAATAAAATTTGTTCCTTCAGATTTTACATTGATCAAAAAATCCTTAAAGTATTAACACAGAATTAAGTGTCACAACTGTTTTCAACATTGATAATGTTTCTTGAGCAGCAAATCAATGCATAGAATGATTTCTGAAGGATCATGTGACACTGAATTCAGCTTTGATCACAGGAATGAATGATATTTTAAAACAAATATTCAAATAGAACATAAATTGTAATATCAAAATAATATTGTAGATACTGTATTTTTGATCAAAAAAATGCAGCCATGGTGGCCATAAGAGACTAAAAACATAAAAAAAAATTTACCCCAAATTTGAAAGGTAGTGTACCATTGAAGTACGTCATTAATTAAATTTGCCCTTTTTTGCGTTCATAATACACTATTAATAAATATTCTATACAGTATGTCTAATTCTATGCAAAAAAAAAAACTTTTCCTAAGGAAAATTGTCGTCTTAATCTTTTTGAGCAGACATGCTCAATGTATGACATTTTTTTAGTTTTCAGCTCACAAGTCTGCACAGGCTATTGATTCATGTTATAAAATTTTCTAGGAATTATTTTAGGATAATGTTGTGGGTTGTGCAGCCATTCTGAACATTTGCAAATAGTTTACTTGGCAATTTAATGTTGGTTAACAGTGCAGTAGGGCTGGGTGATATGGGCAAAAAAATCATCAATATTATCAAATTATTAACAATCCTTCATATCACCCACCTGTAGAGCCTAAAACAGCGACTTGGGAAGAGCAACATCCAGGCCAGGCTGGGTCGGCCCATCGGCTCGCTGATGCCGGGCGGTGGCAGAGGACGAGGTTTTCCTGGAGGAATGCGTGGAGCTGGACGAGGACTGCGGGGAAGAGGAAGAGGTGGTGGCATGAGAGGAGTACTCTCTCTGAGAGGTGACTCTCTTTTCATCACACGGCTGTTTGTGTTTTCCAGGGTACTTCTCAGACCACTGTCCTGCGGTTACTATTTTAAGTAATACAAAGCTGCATACCCTCTATTTATACACAAACAGAGATTCTAATTATGTGCTGCTGCAGTTTTAAATCTGAGGAAGAGATAATTGCATGTATTTCAGTATAAAGCAAGTCCTTGCTTTGCTGAAAGTGCATTGTCAGCCTCTTAACATTTCAAAAGAAATCTGTGCTTCATTTGGAGCTGTCAATCACTGCAGTACAGCTGATGCTTTAGTGTTACACTGTTCGTCAGAGGTTTCACACCTACCCTCTAAACGTCACTATGTGCTGATTGATTGGTCTAAGCTGTCGTTTTATGGCTGTTAGGAGACCCCTGGTGTATTACAAGACCTGTAGTTCCTGCACCTGTTGTGCAGCCTAAGGGTGATAACAGAAAGAGACAGCTGAGGCCTGCCTTACTTTTCCTTCAAGGAGTGTAGTTGATCAATGGATCACCCCAAATTGTACATTTTCATCATGTTTTTCCAAATCTCTTTGACTTAATTCGGTGGTAAAGAAAATATATTTTGAAAAATGTTGGTAACCAAACAGTTTTGGTTCCCATTGCTTTCCAGTGTATGAACCCAAAAATAATTGAAGACAATGGGAACTGTGAAACCCAAACATTCGGTTATACCAAAACATTCTTCAAAATATCACCTTTCACAGAAGAAAGTCAGTCATACAGGTTTGGAACAACATGAGACGAAGTAAATGGCATAATTTGTATTATCCCTTTAAGGGTGAAATATAAATGGAGTAATTTTGACTCATTGCTGCTCTTGAATTATCATAAAGTTATTGAGAGAAGTTAACTGTAAAAGACATGGCATTGTCCCGTGTAGTAAAACAATGAGAATCTTAGTTTTGATGTTAGAAATGAATGCAGCTGGCTTGGTAACATAAGAATGGCACAACTTTAAGTACTCCCTTATGCATTCTGGAAGTAGTTTTCACATTAATTTTCCTGAGGTGAAATGACTTATCTGTCAGGTGCAGGTCAGATGAGAGGTAGGGGTGGTCCTGGACGTATCGGTCTCCGTCGAGGCATGCGTTATCGTGGTGGAGCCGCAGGACGAGGTGCTCTGGGTGGCCGAGGAGCAGCACGTGGAGCACCTGGAGGAAGAGGTGAGAAATACTAGGGCTGGGCGATATGGCCCAAAAAAATATCTCTGTATTTTTTTGGCTGATATGCGATATACGGTGTATATCTTGGTATTTTCTACGTTCTATTTGGATTAAAAAAAATCTTTAGGGCTGCAACAACTAATCGATAAAATCGATTATTATCGATTATGAAAATCATCGACAACGATTCTCATTATCGATTAATCGGGTCTGCCCACAGTGCACGTCCAACTTCAGCTGGTTAGTCAAATTACGGCACTGAATAATGCATTTCTATGGACAAAATGCATCTAAAAATAGTGGAGGAAACAGAATGAGATTCTGCCGGAGAAGCACGTGATCCAAGCTGCCCAAAACATGATAATTCTTTATTTTAAGCTTTAAGTTAATGCATAAGAGTAATGGCTTGCCCTGTCAGGCGCTTTGACAGATGCGTGTGCGTCCTCAGCGCAAAAACGTTCAGTTTACGGTCATATCCTTATCTATAAATGCCACAAATTCACGCGAGCATTTCCATTTTTGCATAAAGGTCCGTCCTGACAGTCTGTGTTAAGTTTAAAATACCGAATGAGCGCCGGCGCGGCGGGCGCGCGCACGCGCGTCAGACGGACAGAACACAGTAGAGAGGGAGACAATTAATAGGCTTTTCAGCGCAAACATATCCATTGTGCTGAATTATCTGTTGTTGAAAGTTAATTTAAGGTTTAAAAGTCAACATGCAGTGCGAATATTTTATGAGAGTAGGAACTTTAAAGGGATAACAGCGTGTAATTGTCTGTCTGAATATAAACATGAGACGCTCCATAACGGCCTTTTACAGGATAAAGAAATGACGAGGTGACTGTGATCAAAGTAGTTCCTGCAGAACATTACTCTTACCTGTTGGTTAACACTGAGTTTGTGTTTTTATTCCTCTTTATTATTTTAATTTTTAATAGAGGTTTAAACTATATTCAATTTTTACAATGCTTAACAAATTTATGTAAGTTTTTTAACAATGTGTTTATGTAAGGTTTGTGCCACTGCTGCTCTAAAGTAACAGTATTGGTGATAACCAAAATCATTTTTCGGCTTTCTCTACTGGTTAGTACTCCAATATGTGTAAGCTCTTTAGTAACAGTAGTAGGCTATTTTTAATGCTATAATATCATTATTGCTGTTATCTATGAAAGAAAACCAGAGCACTTATTTTTTTTTGTATTTTTTATTTGAGTATTTTTTTTTCGCGATACCCAATTGCAGTCAAAATGTACATAAACAATACCAGCAAGAATGCAAGCTGTTATGAGGCCATTTTTTATTATTATGTCCAATAAATGACAATAACATTTTTAAATTTAAACAAATTTGACAAATTTCTAAAATATGTTTTCTCTTTATTATAAGTGGTCTAATAAATTAAGCACTGTATGTTTTCATAGCATTCAGTTGTCACGTTTGTTTGAAGGACATTGGGCAGAATGTGGAATAGTGTTTTTTTGGGTCAATATTTTTTTAATCCGATTAATCGATTAATCGAAAGAATAATCGGCCAACTAATCGATTATCAAAATAATCGTTAGTTGCAGCCCTAAAAATTCTTTCTTTCTTTCTTTCTTTCTTTCTTTCTTTCTTTCTTTCTTTCTTTCTTTTTCTTTCTTTCTTTCTCTCCCTCCCTCCCTCCCTTTCTTTCTTTCCCTCCCTCCCTTTCTTTCTTTCTTTCTCTCCCTCCCTCCCTCCCTCCCTCCCTCCCTTTCTTTGTCTCTCCCTCCCTTTCTTTCTTTCGTTCTTTCTTTCTTTCTTTCTTTCTTTATTTCTTTATTTCCAGTGTTGTCCAAATGAAACAATGTTTATATTAAAGGCAATGAAGGCAAATATAGTGAAAGTATAGGATATGCTATCCATTATGTGCATACAAAGAGACTAAAATCACAAAATAATGCTTTTTAAAGTAGTTCAATTCACTAAACTAAAAATGAAAGTAAATAAACACAAGAGCACAGAATAATTGCATTATATTTTGATTACCCCATCTGCAATCATAAAATACACTTACTTGTAGGTTTAAAATTCGACATGACAATTATTGCGCTCTTATTCTATTGCGCTCTGGCTGTTTAGTGCGCTTATTCACTGAAGTATGTGAAGTCTAGTGGAGAATCACACGCAGAAGGCTCCTGACAGCAAAATGGAAATATTTCCATGATTGTCTAACGTTTACAGATGGAGACTACACCTGTGAAATGTAAGTTATGTTCTGATGAAAACCGCACATCTCAAACGTATTAAACGGCGTGAGTAGCGTTTCTGTCAGCAGCACATGAGTCTGTCAGAGCATCTGATGGGGCGAGCCGCTTTAAACTATACGTGTTAACTATATCGAGTTATTTTAAAGTCCTTAATAGGGCTGCGCAATTATGACAAAAGTCATAATTGTCGATTATTCCCTTGAGATTGTAATTGCAATTATTAATAACGATTATTTTGAACAGATTTATGTCATTGTTTAAAGCTGCTTGCAATATCTTTATATAAAATATATATTTAAAAAAAGGCTGAAAACACTCCTTCCTGAACTTTTATTGCTTTTCTATAGCATTGAGCCTCAAATGTCAACTATACATTGGTTTGGTTTCTTCTTTAAACAAAAAAAGCTAAAATTATGCATGGTATTATAATGTTATACTAAAACTAAAAGAAAAAATAGAAACTATTTACTAAAGCGATATATTCAATTTACAATTAAACAGACGAAATTTCAAATTACAGTAACATTTTACAGTACAATTTATATTATCAGGGCTCCAGACTAACATTCGAGAGCAGTGGCACCAGCACTGAACATGTAATATTACAAGTTTTGTCTCTTAAAAATGCACATTAGAACAGGAGCTTGAGTTGGGATGCAGATGTACCATTGTGAAAACTGTAACAGCCTCATCTTTTATACATAACCAAAAGTACAGCACCTCATTCTGGGGTCGACAATATAAATGGCCCGGTGGCCCGGACGTACTTTTAAAACCGTTAGGACCACCAGATCGCTCCAACCACTAGCCCGGTGGGGCCAGTAAAAATAATGCCTCGATTTAAAAAAAGTCTAATTTCACATTAATTACCTGTGGTTCTGTGTTTTGATTTCTGTTAAATCGTCTCGGTAACCACCGCTAACACGTTACGTGATCCCTTGCTCGCTCCCGCGGTAACGCGCGCAAACTGCACACTGCTGCTCAGCACCTACCTATAGCTACTATTAAGCTAGGCTACATGTTTCTGAAACCCACATCACCCGGCCAAACGCCGGGTAAAAAAGAGAAGGCACGGAAGAGAAAATCACCAGAGGAATTGAGGGAAAGCGAAAGGGAATACGAAAAGAAAAGGCAGAGAAAGTTTCAGCCCCAGTGGCGAGACCGCTGGAATTGGCTGGGCTTAGGGGTGTGCGATATGACGATTTTTGATCGTGTACGATAAAAATGTCTCCACGATCTGCTTTTGAAGAAATATCGTAGTATCATGCTGCAGCACACATTATATCACATACAGTTCTGGCGCCTCCGTCTCTATATACTGTACAACACGACATATAGCAGTAGAGTTACTCTGACAGGACACTGCACTTATTCACAATCCCAAAAGTACATTATTTGCACACAAGCCTTGCTGGTTAAATGTTTAATTCGCGCGCTGGTCTGATGTGCGCTTTTACTGAGCGCATACACCTGAAGCACGCGCACTAAAAAGCCTGTCTAACAGCGCCTGATTACTCAACTAACTTATCTTTTGCGCTAATACTGTCAAAACACACAAGGTTTACATACAGACTCAGTTGGTTATCTCTAAAATGAAAGTAAATAGTTAAGAGAGAAACTGATGCGTGCCTGTATATTAGATGCGTGCAGCTCTTAAAGGGACAGGACACTAAACATGCTGTCGACTGTCATTAAAGGGATAGTTCACCCCAAAATTTAATTTCTGTCATTATTTACTCACTCACATGTTGTCCCAAACCTATATTAATTTCTTGTGCTGAACCCAAAATAAGATATTTTGAAGAATGAGGGTAACCAAACAGTTGCTGGTCCACATTGACTTTGATAGTAGGAAAGAAAAATCCTATGGAAGTCACTGAGGACCAGCAACTGTTTGGTTTTCCACCTTCTTCAAAATAGCATTTATGTTCAGCACAAGAAAGAAACTCATTCAGGTTTAAAACAACTTGAGTAAATGATGGTATAAAAATAAAACATTATGACAGAATTGACAGACAGATGACAGAATATTTATTTTTGGGGGAACTATTCATTTAACGTTAACAAAACAACAAAACGCAGAGAAAAATCACTCACTATTCTTGACTGAAAAACTTTAATACAGTTGCTTTAGGAATCAGTCTATATAGTGTTTTATTTTTATATTTGTTCATTCAATTTCATTGAATGCTCTGCTAAATACACCTATTGTACCTGAAAATAAAGCACTGTTTGTTTTATTTGTATATTATGTGTATTTGTAATGTGTATCTTTGTTCTTATTTTTTAATAAGAGAGATAAAATGATGACAAAGATTTTTATCTTCGCCCACTTTGGCCTAAATATCTGCCATGTCTTTTTTTGTGTTTTTTGTTACCTTGAAAGGCTTTGTCTTTCTAGTTTGGCTGTAATGCTCAGACAACTTGTAAAACCAACATGACAAAGAATCGTGATAAAATCGTGAATCGTGATATTTCTAAAAAAAAATTGTGATATGATATTTTTCCCATATCGCCCACCCCTAGCTGGGCTACGATCAAGAAACAAAAGAGGTTTACTGTGAGCTCTGCAGATCAATGCCCACATATGCAGACAAGTAAGTTAGAGAAACGTTAACGTGTATGAAACCTATGGTATGAACATAATATAATGAATTGCTTTGTGACTACGGAGAATGAATCCTATGCAATAGGTTTATTTGCACTTGTTTCATGTTTTTGCACAGTTTTGCTGCACTTTGCACTAAACCTACCTTTAAAAAAAAAAAATGTTATTCATGTTGTTCAAGCAAACTGTTCTTTTTCGTGATTATTGGGATCAATACCCGACGCTTTGACCTGGGCCAGTGAACTTCAAAAGACAGTGGCAAATTTCCCTTATTGTCTACCCCTGTCATTACCATGGTAAAAAAAGTAGCCTAACTTATATAGTTTCTATGGTGTTTGCATTGAAAAACAGTAGCCTAAAGACAGTCAATTACAAATCCACATCGACTGATAGAATAATTAACAAAGTAATGTATATATTGCATTACTCCTTTAACATATTTAGTATATTAATAATACTCAATATAAATATCCTACTTTTCTGCCACCGTACCATTGTTACCGTTAGTGTTACTACAGTAAAACTATGGTAAACGTGGGTGATTTGTGGATTGAAACGTCTTCTGACTGGATCGTTGTTGCACTGTTTCTGCATCAGTGTTGATGAGAATAACAGCTCCGATTTATTTGGCTTTAAACTAGTTTAAATGAAAGAGATGTGATTTGTACTGGAGACCTCTGCGCTGAACCCGAGTGCTTCTTACTGGATTTCACAGCGTTGGTTAGTGCGTGATCGCGACTGGTCACTGTGATTATCGCGCCCTGCGCTGTTTTCTTTTGGGGCGAGCGGATGAAAGGTCAGTGTGGTGCGCAGTTCAAACGAGTACCGCTATTTTGTTCTGCTTTTGACACGTTTGGGGTTTAACATATCAATCATGTACAACAGAGTGACAACGACTATCAGTTAGACACAGGCCCGGTTTAAATTAAGACATTTCAGCAGCTTTTATAAAAAATGCCTTGGAAGAAAACGTTACAGGTGTGCATCTTGAGATAGAACAATGTGACTGGCATGTTTTAAGATATGTCAGAGCAAGATCTTTTTAGTTGAGACAGCTCAAACATGCATTTTAGTCTGGAACTAGCCTGAAGACTTGTGTGTGTTTGAGTTTGTTAATCCCTGCGCTGCAAACACCTCTTAAGCACACAGAATAATGCAAGTGGGCATTTTTAATTGTTTGTTTATTTTTGTAATCACGGCTTTGAATGATTGTTATCGTGGTATCCATAATTGTAATCGTGATTAGAAATTTGATTAATTTTGCAGCCCTAGTCCTTAATACAAGGCATGTCTCATGTTTGTCTCTCAACATTAAAGTCCATGATTATCTCTCTTAGGCCGTGGGGGTCTGAGAGGTCGTGGAGGGTTTGCAGGAAGGGGTCGTGGACGTGGCAGAGGCCGAGGAGCAGGTCGCTCCAACGTCACACGAGAGCAGCTGGACAACCAGCTCGATGCTTACATGTCCAAGACCAAAGGCCATCTGGATGCCGAGCTGGATGCGTATATGGCCCAGGCTGACCCTGAGAGCATGGAGTAACCACAGCCGAGCTGAGAGAGAGACAGCAGTTCCCCGAAGATCTGCAGATAATAGACTGATTGACAAGATACACGTCCAGTACCATTAAAGCTGTTGCTCTTGGACACTCCCTGAGAAGACATTTTAAACTGGAAGGTTGTACAAAGTTATGTATCATCCCCGTAATCTTCAAAGGTTTGTGAGTCGCCAATTGCATTTTCTAAACTGAACCCTGTACCATCATAAAAGCCTCACCACAGTTCTAAAACACAAGTCCTCTTAGTAAACTTCTTGGCAGTGAAGTGAAGGAAAAAAAAAAAACTTTTCAAATGAGCTATAATAATAGAGATTGTGTTTATAATGTTTTTTTTCTGAAAATGGCCCAATGTATGAGGAACTGTGAACTCTAACCAAGTACATTTGATCATCTGGTGTTAAAATGTGGTTTATATAGATGAACAGATGTTAATTACTGTAATGTTCTACAAATGAAACTTGCCTTTTATTATTGTATTTTTAGGTTTTAAAGTAGAACTTTTATTCAGTATACACAATCTTGATATGTCTTTTTTTTTTGTCTGTCACAAAAGATGTTTTAGAAGTATATTGTAACCCACAACTTTTGTTTGTTTTTTTTGTTTTTTTTTTCTCTTTTGGCTTCTAATAAATCTTGGCCATAAGACTCGTGCTTCCTTTACATTATCAACACTAACATTTTAGACATTTAATGATTTTTTTCTTTCTTTCTTTCTTTGTCTGACTAGCTTCAAATGTTCAGTATCTCCACAAGAGGGAGGTATAAAGCTGTGTGTGGTACTGTGGGGAGTTTTCCTCCCAAGTATAATTTACAGTAGATGGGAATAATTCAATGTTTCTGGGGTGTATGAATGTGTACAATGAGAACAGCAATATTTGTACTTTGTTGGTCCGAGTGGCTAATTCTTTTCAATGGTCTAAATATCACAGAAATTATATTAAATATTGTTTCAATATTTCTCAATACACAGGAGCGTTATTACATCAAAAACATGAAATCAGAGGCTAAACTAAAGTGTTAAAAGAAGAGATCATTAACTACAGATTATGAGGTTCTGATGATTTAGAAGTATTTGTAATTTCCTAATCTAAGACATACAGTACTAAAAATGTAAACGTGCTTTTCGGGTTTTCGATCTTGTTTTAAGCGTTCATAAACCATTAGAATTGCTATTTTTGTGTCAAAATCAGAGAACCGTGCAAATATGATTCTTGATTATTCATTTTTTACTTCAAGTAAATATATTAGGTGAAAGAGGTTTGGGAATGCCTGCATTACATGTAAATAAGAAATAATATGAATTTGTGCAATTCAGTGTGTTTGAAAGACAAAAGCCTTTGAATAAAGGTTTTATTTAATAAAATAACTTTAAAATAAATTATATCTCGACTCGAAGCGGAAGTGACGTTGACACAGCGCACCATGGCAACGAGACTCCAGACAGAAGAGATTGAGGCGCTCAGATCCTACAAACGGAGATTTGCAAACTACTGCGTTACTCTGCGCTGGACATATTCAAGATATTATAACCGCGTTACTGAGCATTTATCGTGTCGTTTGTGCGCTTCATTGTTTTATATGAGCACATTTGCTTCATGGGTGAAAAGTTGATGCTGCGCAGCACAAGCGAGATGATGCTTGAATCCATTGAAGTTACAGGTGAGTCTGTTAATATGCTGATGTTACAGTGTATGCACATAATGACCTACTGCTTTAGGGACTTGAACTAAAACGAGATTTCTTAGAATTAATTGCAGAGACTTGAAAGGAACTGATTCGAGTCCACCTAAATTAGGCTACTGCGACACTACTTAATTACAAAAATGGCTTTAGAAAGTAAAACGAGATCCTGTCAAATGCATAGACATACGTGTTAGCGTTTCCAAGTATACTTTATGCATGCTAGATCATCCAGTGAAGCCCTGCATAGACAGACAGTATGTGCTTCTTCACTAGTGTGGCTCTGTGATGCTGAGGCTGTGGTCCTTCTACATCAGTGCACCTGTCAGAGATGGCCTGGGATCATTTCGCAGAGACACGTGGACTAGCCACATGACCTAACACTGATACAGTATATGCATCCTTATTCTATCCTCCTGAGATGATGTAATAAATACAGTACATTTATTCATTTAGCAGATGTTTTTATCCAAAGTGACGGATGTGGAACAGATTGGGATTACGAAAGCCTGTAGGATCATTGAATGCAGAGCATCATTGTCATGCTGAATGGGGAATATTATTTGTTGTGCTTTCTAATAGGATTAGCCTGGTCTGTGAAGTCAACTCACTAGACGGTGAAAGAGCTGCTTACAGCGTGCTCCTTTCACTGTGATGTTCGGATCTGTTTCTCGTCTATTGTTGGATTCAAGGTTAAGTGGGCAAAGGAGATTTTGTTTCCAGGGAAATGGGGACGCAACACTGAATTGACAATGACGGGGTTGGTCTCAAGTTTAAGACCAGCAGTATTTCCTTGACTTGAAATTCCACCTGGTGCTGTATTTTGATATTGTCATGGCAAAAGGGGGTTGTTAGCTGTAGTAGCCTACTCAAGACCAAACTTTAGAGTTTAAGACCATATTTTTATTGTCTTTATCTTGTCATGGTCTTTGGACTTAACCTTATTCTGGTCTCTGACTTCACTCGTATGAGACCCTTTATGATCTTGAACTTGACTCGGATGTGACCCTCTTCTGGTCTCAGTCATTGAAACGTATCACTTCTGGTCTCAGACTTGATTCTAAGCAACCCTCTTCTGGTCTCAGACTCGACTCAGATGTGATCTTCTGATCTCGATCCTCTTCTGGTCTCAAACTTGACTCGGAAGCGACCCTACTACTGGACTCTGACTTGATTCGGACACAACCTCTTTCTGGTCTTGGACATGACTTGAAGTAAACTTGACATAAAGTTACTCTCTTCTGATCTGAGAAATGACACGACTTAAAATGCAATGGACTTGAATTGAAGCGACCTTCTTCTGGTCTCAGATTTAACTTGAAGGAACCCTCTTCTGGTTTTGAACTTGACTTAGGCATGACTCTTTTCTGGTCTGAGAAATTACGCAAAATGATTTGCGATAGACTTGCCGTCTCATTCTTCTGGTCTCGAACTTGACTCCGGCGTGACTCTTCTTCTGGTCTGAGAAATGATGTGACTTGACTTGTGATGGACTTGACTTAAAGCGATCTTCTTTTGGTCTCGGATTTGACATGAAGTGACCCTCTTCTGGTCTCAAACTTGACTCAGACTTGACCCTCTTCTGGTTTGAGAAGTTACGCGACTTGATTTGCGACAGACTTGACTTGAAGCAGCCTTCTTCTGGTTTCAGACTTGACTTGAAAGGACTAGACATTAATCGACCCTCTTTTTGTCTCGGACTTGACTCAGATGTGACTCTTCCGATCAAAAACACAACCCTTTTCTTGTCTCAGTCTTTATTTAGACATAACCTCTTAAGTCTAAGCCTTGAATCAAATGAGCTGGACTACAAGACAGCAATTCACTGTAGTACATCCTTAAGTATTTATTGTATATGTATATATATATATATATATATATATATATATATATATATATATAGCCATAGTCCTATTATGCCTCACTGGCAAAGAGAACTAAGAATTGAGTAGATTATTGTAGTACTCCATCTTGTGCCATTTTCTTCCAGAACAGCTCCATTGGCCAGAGATGGAAATGTCTAAGAGTTGTGTCCTAAGCCCCATGGAGAATCCTGTGAGCCCCAGTCAGCTGCGTCTGGAGTGCATATCCTCTGGTATTCTGAAGGACCTGTTTAACACGGCCACCAGCAGCTACAACACACTGCTGCAGAAAGAGTCAGATGCTCAGGAGAGCCCTAAACACTCCTCCTACAAGTGCCCCAAACGAGTCTCCACGGTAAGGCATCGCGACAGACCCCTGCCGACCCTTGCACCTCTAACGATGAGTGGCCTGGCTTTTAGTTGCAGAGACAGCAGGCACGCTCAGTCTGTGTTCTCGTGTTTCTCCACCAGCAGTTCCAAGCAAACTAACAGCATCACCATGCTGGGCAGTGCCATCCGCCTGTCCCCCTGCCCGATCCCCAGGCCCAAAAACAGCTGCCCGGCCGGCACCAAACTCCCGCAGCTGTCCAGAGTGCTTCCTGCTGCTCGTGATCTAGAGAACTCAATCAAGAAGCTCTGCATCCTCACTGCCATAAAGCCGTCTAATGTAGAGAAAGAGAAGGCCAGGTTTTTCAAAGCAGACTTTAAATACAATCCTCAGTTTGAGTACAGCAACCCGCTGCCTCCACAAGTACTAGCAAAGCACAGCACCGCTTCAGACCGCTTCCTCACACAGGTGAGTGCCCATACGCTCACACAGAACAGATAAAGGACCTTCACTCGGTATCCACTGTTATCCTGACACAAACATACACTTGTTAAAACTGGGCCTGAGGCATATGCTGGTTAGGTATATTTTGAAGCATGGCAGCTGGTTTAAGCTGGTCCGGTGCTGGTCCTAAGCATGAGCTCCTGCTCAGGACCAGTTTATAACCAGCTCAGGACCAACTAAGGACCAGCTTAAACCAGCTGCCATGCTTCAAAGCATACCTATCCAGCATATGCTGTTTTTTTTTTTTTCAACATGGAATCCAGTGATTTCAACAGGAATCATTACGATTGGGAAGACAAAAGATTCACCATTGCATATTTTGAAATGGGTTTCACACAATTTGCCTCTCTAACCAATAGAAAGCTGTTTGGTGTGAAAGTGACTTCAGTGTGAGTTTCATACATTGACTATACCCAAGGGAACTTTTTTGGCAAAATTACAATGTGACCACACCTTTACATATACTAGTATGCAACAAAAGCTTGTCCAATGTCTTGTAAGTGCACAGTACCCTTGCATAGGGTGCTTTGGGCCCTATACCTTTTTAAATTACATTGTGTTAGTTAGTCAGCTATGGAAAGATTTGTCAACATTTGAACCACTTTAAAGTGTTTTTTTAAACATTTGTATTGTTAAATATTCAAGTAAGTTGAGACCCAGTACTTTTATTTAAAAATGTATTTCGGCATTTTCTCTCCCCAAAAAAATCCTGTTGTCACCAGCGTGCAGTGAACTTTGGGATTGTCTGGTCCACGAAGGATCTGTTCGTTGTATCCTTTGTGGCCTGGAAAAAGAAGGATGCATTTCAAGGCAACGTTTGAACTGGACGGCCTTCATCGTGCCACTGTGATACCTTTAAAGGATACAGCCTCTGAATTTGGACATGCCATATTGCATTCTGAAGTTGGTGCACAATGCTTGCGTGTGGCATTAGTGTCTAACAAATTTTGTTACCCTAAAATTCACCCAAGACATACATTCATACTTTGCCACTGTTTACAACTGATAAATTTGAGCTCCTTCAAATTTATCCTGCTGCACTGTGCAAGGGGTTGTGAGTAATACTAGACTGAAAATCATACAATTATGCATACTCAAAATTAGCCAAATAGTAATTTGTACACCTTTAGCATATGTGTTGTGATGTGTTGCACTTATGCTACTCTATTTAGGTGGATAGTATGTAAATTAACAAATGCTTTTATGTCTAATGGTTTTGTTTTTAATTTTATTGCATGCTGCATTGCTTTAAAAAGGACTTGGGAGAGAATTAGCAAATGTACATAAGGATTCGTCCATGTTTGTCTGAGCGCTGACCTGGCCTGAACTTGATAAAAAAACTGTAGTGTGCAAGAAGTCACAGCAAATCTGCCCTCAAGGTCTCTATTTGATTCTCACTCATGACCTGCCACATTTAACATTCATTTGCTTTCATCCTTTTTTATGCTGATATGTGACCCTGGACCACAAAAATAGTCATATGGGTCAATTTCTCAAAATTGATAGGGCGATATTTGGCTGAGATACAACTATTTGAGAGTCTGGAATCTGAGGGTACGAAAAAAATCAAATTACTGAGAAAATTGCCTTTAAAGTTGTCCAAATCAAGTTCTTAGCAGTGCATATTACTAATCAAAAATTACATGTAAATATATTTGTATTATGAAATGTATAAAATATCTTTATGGAACATGATCTCTACTTAATATCCTAATGATTTTTGGCATAAAAGAAAAATCGATCATTTTGACCCATACAATGTATTTTTGGCTATTGCTACAAATATACCCCAGCGACTTAAGACTGGTTTTGTGGTCACATATCTTCTATAAGGTATTCTGATTCACATCCCGTAATCCAGCTCCTGGTGGGCCACAGTTCCAACCCTCCTCCAACGCACATACCAGTAGTTTTCAAATAATCCTGAAGAACTTGATTAGCTGGATCAGATGTGTTTAATTAAGGTTGAAGCTAAACTCTGCAGAGCCTGGCCGTCCAGGAACTGAATTTGGCACCCCTGCTGAAAGGTCACAGTCCTGTAAGTGAAATGAACAGGAATTGCTCCTGAAATAAACACTGTGACTCTTTAGTTCTGTACGTTCAACATGGATTAAGTTAGAAACAGGTGCTTTATCTTTATAGCTGCATCTCAGGCTCAGCAGCTCATGTGTTGCCAACAACACAGTCAGACTAATAAACCTCTTTGAAGGTTAAAGAGTTCATTATTAATTCAGTTTCCCGCTATACAGAGCCAACACAGAGCACTTTATACAGGGCATCAGAGATCTAATAGTTTTCCTGGCTGCAAAAGCCAACAAAAACAACATAGCAAGTTATATTTTATGGATTAATGTTTAAATGTAGAGTATAGTGGCTGTATTAGAGCTCTGTGTGCTGCAGCAAAGGATAAATGGATTCATTTCAGACCATTATATTGATTCTCTCAGAGTGCTGAGCTCATTGTGGCGTATCCTGATGGATCACAAATCTGTTTTCATAAATCCACACAACACCAAAGCCCCAGCTATGGCCTAGTTATTTACTGAGGTCTGTACATACAGTACATGACATAACAATTGAGCGTTATATTGAGTTATGCTTCTGCAAGCATATTTCACTTACGCAGTTTTATCTCAAAGCACAAGTGCAATTGTACCTGTTTTTTAAAGGGATAGTTCACCCAAAAATGAAAATTCTGTCATTAATTACTCCCCCTCATGTCGTTCCAAACCCGTAAGACCTTCGTTCATCTTCAGAACACAAGTTAAGATATTTTTGATGCATTCCGAGAGCTCTCTGACCCTCCATAGACAGCAAGGATCCTTAAACAATCAAGGCTCAGAAACATAGCAAGGAGATCGTTAAAATAATCCATGTGACATCACTCGTAATTTTACGAATCTACGAGAATACTTTTTGTGCGCAAAGAAAACAAACACGACTTCGTGACTCACCCTAGCGCCATTTTGGAGAGTAATTTTCACCCTAGCGTCATTTTGGAGAGTATCACACACGTAAGCAATGTATGCTGAGGGTGAGTAATTAATGACAGAATTTTCATTTTTGGGTGAACTATACCTTTAACAGAATGACCCCTGGTCATACTATACCTTTAACAGAATGACCCCATCAGTGAGGCCTTGCTTTGCTGAATTTATCTGTAAAAGTTGTCTCCTGAGTGTTTGCTGTCGTCTCAGGCTGTGCGGATCATGGAGTTGGCCTTGCAGAAATACGGCTCCTATGAGAAGTTTGAACAGGCTACTGGAGGAAACCTCCTCACCAAGAGCCGCATCTCGTACCATGTCAAAAAATACATGGAGAAGGAAGGATGCATGGGAGAGGTGAGAGAGCGAGATCATTAGAAAGAAGCATTTAAATGCATATTCACAGTCTATTAACTGCACTTTTAATTAAATCAAAAAATCTCAAAAACATCAAAAAGTTTGTGGTCAGTAAGATTTTTTTTATGTTTATGAAAGAAGTCTCTTATGCTCACCAAGGCTGCATTTATTTGATCAAAAATACAGCAAAATTTGAGAAATATTAATACAATTTAAAATAACTGTTTTTACATTTACATTTCGCAGACCCTTTTATCCAAAGCAACTCACAAATGAGGACAATGGAAGTAATCAAAATCAACAAAAGAGCAATGATATGCGAGTGCTATAAGTCTCAGTTAGCTTAACACACTACATGTAGCAAGGGTTTTTGTTGTTGTTGTTGTTGTTTTTTAATTATATAATAAAAAGAATAGTCATAGTGTTTATTTCAGGAGCAATTCCTGTTCATTTCAATTACAGGACTGTGACCTTTTAGCAGGGGTGCCAAATTCAGTTCCTGGACGGCCAGGCCCTGCAGAATAGAATAGAAGAAGAATAGAGCAAGCTAGTGTTAGAGGCCTTTTTTTTGCTTTTGTTAATTGTATAATACATAAAAAGAAAACAAATAGATTAGTGTTATTTTTTTTAAGAATAGAATAAGAATACAAAGTGCTAATGTTAGAGAGTCAAATAATGAAGGAAGTGATATGTTTTTAGCCAATTCTTGAAGATGACTTTATGTTTTCGATCATGATACATTTTTAAATGTGATTTATTCGTGTGATGGAAAAGCTGTATTTTCAGCATCATTATTCCAGTCTTCAGTGTCACATGATCCTTCAGAAATCACTCTGATATGCTAGTTTTCTGCTCTTACTGACCCCAATCTTTTGAATGGTAGTGTTGTTTATTGATATTATTCTGTTGATATAGCTGTAGAATTTTCTGTCTCTGCAGATTGTGGTTAATCTCACTGATGACCTCCTGTCCAGAGCTTCTATGACTGTGGTGAACAGCAGACCTACACTCACCATTAACATCTCTACTGCCAGAGAGCAGTGGCTGGAGGGGATGCTGAGGCATGAAATCGGTGCGTGTTTGTCTATATCAGCATCTGACAGGCCACTCAGTCTCATATTAGAATAGTGAGACACATTCAAGTCTTTCATGATCCACCAGCTCCACTCCTTTCTGTTCTGTACTGTGGATCGTGTCTCGGTCGCCCCAGAAAAACCAGCCGTCCGTGTCGGCAACAGCTTGTGTTCCTGCTGTCAGGAACTATTACACCCTGAGCGTATCAGAGCTCAGTGTCAGGACCACAGTAATTACACTCCCACGCTGTGTGTTCTCGCTCTGCTTCACTTTCTCAGTTGGTCTGCTCAGAAATCAGGGGTTGGCTGCTGGAGACTTGACCTAGCAATTGTTTGCAATGCTTTGGTAAAGATATGTTCAGTAGTCACAAGTGAGTCCCTTGTGAAAAAGAAGTGTGGTTAATTGTATTATTAATGCACTAGTAATCTTAAAAGTACATTAAAAATATTAATAAAATAAAAGAACACTTAAGTGCACTTAAAAAGAGACACCTTCACGAATATGTTTCTTAACACACTTAAGTACATTTTTCAAAAGTACACTTAATTGTCAAAAGTTTTACTTTAAAGTACATTTTATTTCATTATGTTTGCACTTATTTTGATGTGTTGCCTAAAATACTAAAGCACATGGAAAGTAGTGTTTGATTCTAATTGTAACTGTCATGTGTTGTTCAGTATAACATTTAAATTTAATATATTTTAAATTGAGTAAATTGCAACTTAATCATCATAAATGTGTAATTACATTATTTAAATACATGACAATTTTCAATAAAAATGAAAGTATATTTTAGTTTATCATAAATGCTTATCAGTATATTCGGCAGTGACTTCAACCATATTTCAAAGACAATATAGGTAATTATGAATTTGCATATAAAGATGTACTTAAGTCCTACTTAAGTGGGTCAAAAAAAGCTATATCAATTAAACTATTCTACATTTTCATTTTAATTGCAGTTAGCATACAGTCCAGTGTCTTACATTTAGTCTATTCTTTTAAAGTATATCATATTACAGTATATTAAAGTATATTTATATTATTTCCATTAAAAAGTATACTAAAGTTAAATTTAGGAATGTTAAAGTGTATAACAAGGGGTGCGGTAATGGCTTATAATTGTGAATGAATTGAGCTTCTCTATAAAAATCAAGCATCATCTACATCCATTTTTATATGTATTTTAAATGGTGAAAGCATCTTTGTTAATATTGCTTATACTTACATTTTCTTGAGTTATGCCAAGTTCTAAATTAGTGTTTTATTTTGGTAGAAATATTAATCAAAACATATTTTTAAACATCCTGCTCATTACAAATGAATGGTTCTTCGAATATTATTGCGAAAAGTGGGGGCTCCTCTGTATAATATGACAACAATGAGATTAATTTGGTAACTACAACAAATGATTAATTATTAGTTATTAATAACTATTACTTTTGATGAAGTTTGATCTTCCAATATGAATGAATGAATCCAGATTGTTCTGAATTGGTTGCTTGAGTAAACCCCTCTACATCTATCACACAGGTACACACTACTTCCGCGGCATCAACAACAGTCACCAGCTGTGGGCCAGCAGCGGCGGCAGGAAGAAACACGGTCTGCGGCCCATCAATCCCACTGAGGAGGGTCTGGCCAGCATCCACAGCGTGCTCTTCCGCAAGGACCCCACGCTGTGGCGCGCCGCCCTGCTCTACTACACCGTCTACCAGGCCAGCCGCATGTCCTTCTCACAGCTGTTTCACAACCTGGGCCGGTTCCTGCACGACCCCAACACGCGATGGGACTACTGCGTCAGAGCCAAACGAGGACAGACCGACACGGCACTGCCAGGTACAGCATGACGCCGATATCTGAGCAGGGTGGCTGATAACTGATATTAATTCAATTTAATTCAAGTTTATTTGTATAGCGCTTTTCACGATACAAATTGTTGCAAAACAGCTTTACAGGAAATTGACGTTTCTATTTTAAAGTTTCTACATTATATTTAGTAGTAACCTATCAGTGGAGTCTATGTCAAGTTGATGTCCATATATGGCAGAAATGTACAGTAAAATGAATGCAGTTAGTTAATGACATGTAATCAAACAGACAGTGAACACTGTTAACTGCTATGATTATATGTTGCGATTAAACTTATAGCTAAATTTGGTAGTTTTGTATATATTTGATGTCACACTGTTTAATTTTAAAAAAGCAAATACACATGCATAACAATTGCTGAAATTAAAATGATATTTATTTTACATAATATTTACTAAATATGAACAAATAATACTTTGAACTTGATAAAAAAAAATCTGTAAGGTAAACAGATTTATTTAGATGGTGATGTCTTGATTCTGTAATTCTATTGTAGTATTTTTCACAAATAAAGAAATTCGGTAGCACTTTGTTTTACAGACCTGTTACTCATGTACATACTATGTACTTATTATAGTCATTATAATAACTAGGTAATAAATAGGTACTAACCTTGAACCTACCCCTAAACCTAACCGTACCCAATGTAGTTACATAATATTACCAGTACTTTCTTGGGTTGATACACTGTAAGTAGATGTAAAGGCATGTACTGTAAAATAAAGTGCAACCAGAAATTCTTATGAAGGATGTATTGCTGAATTGCTGAACAATGTCGAAAATTGAAAAATGCTAGTTATCAACCGATATATCGGCGTTTGAAATATATATCGGTCAGTGATTCTAAGCCTTATGACATCTTACAGAATTATTATTGTGTTTATGCGTGTAAATAATAAAATATTTTTGTTATTAAGGTTGTTTCAGTAAGGACCAGGTTTATCTAGATGGCATCCTGAAGATCCTCAGACACAGAGACAAGATTGACTTCCAGCTGCTCATGGCTCTGGGAAAGGTACTTTATTGACACACTTAACTTGATTTATTTGCTGCGAGATTAAATGAAATGAAAGCTAAATCACAATATTCAATTAAATAAATATATGTGCTGAGTGAAGTGCAGCACTGTGTTCGTTTACAAGTGAGCAGCTCATAATTCAAGTTTAAGCATCTCGAATCGATTCACAGCCCCACATGATCTCCATCTCTGCATCTCCTTTGAGTTTGAGTGTGTTTAACGTGCATTTGGGAACAAAACATGAGCCAGCCATCTTCCCATACTTGTGATGAGAAGCACAAAAAGAAGCTTTAATGACTTCTTGCGGTTTTACGTCAAAATAAAAGTTTGATAGAAAAACTGCATTTTCATTTTTTCCCCAAATCATGCAGCTTTTAACCATGTGTGTGTGTGTGTTGTGCAGGTGTCATATGAGGATGTGGAGCGCCTGAAGAGTCTGGCTCTGATGGAGCATGTGCGGATTCCTCACTTCCTGCAGGACCAAGCGCGCTACACCGAGCAGCTTCATAAAATCATGGAGGTCAACCAGTTAACCGATGAGGAGCTATGCATACTTATCTGAACATGTGACCTCTGACCTCCAGCAGGAATCTCACAAAACCTGTCCAGGTCATACATTACCATTCATAAACAAGAACATGTTCAGGTCATATTTCACTAAAAACTAAAGAAAGATGAAATTACTTTTAGCATTAAAAATTAAGCTTATTTTTAGAAGCATTAAATATTTTTGAATTTTCAAATTATTATTTTAATGGCACTTTGGGCCTCTCACCTCAGATTCTTGTCATTCTCGTACCTCATTTAACGTAAATTGACAAAAATCTCATTTTGATTACTGTAATGTGAAAATTAATTATATTACAGTCATTAATCATTACCAATCTTACAAAACGTGAAAACAAATGACCAAAAAAAATCTTAGTAGTTTCAAAGCAGGCTCAATTTTAGCTCTAAATGCCTTTTTTTTTTCTTTCTTGTTTTAATGAGCTTTGCCCTGAGGTGGATTGGAAAATAAAGAGATTTCTGGGAACAATCAGTCTATAAAGGGGCATATGGAGCTTTATTTGTTTTTCTCTGGTAAAACATTTTTTAAAGCCAGTGCAAAGCATTAAGTCCCTTCTGAAGGTTCTCAGGTCTTGTGCATTCTCTTTTGAGGGGCCAAATTACAGATTGCCAAACATCCATATGTACTACAAGTTCCTTAAGCTGTTTATTTCCTGAATTTTTATGACATTTTAAATTGTGTATCTTATAAACTGCTTATATGATATAATTGTATTCATATTTACGATGGCATGTATTTAAAAATATAACTTGATGATTTTAATTTTAAACAGCTGATGATTACAAAAGAGTCATTTTCTGGGTGCCAAAATGTTAACATTTGTTTAAAAAGTGTCCTTCGTGGAAGTAGACAGTGCTAAATGTCACACACTAAATATACAGTATATGAATAATATCTCACTAGCACAACTGCTCTATCTTGACTGTATTGTTGATGTGTATGCCCTTTGATCTTGCTCTGTTCCTGCAATTTTCCCATAGATCAATCTATGCTGTATATTGCATCTATGCTGTATATTGATTGTTCATGACCATTCATTACTTATGAATCATCTTAATGGCTCATTCACACAGCTTGGTGGATTTTGGACTTTTAAATTCGTTGGAAAATAAATTCAAATATATATATATATATATACATATATATTTGACATTCATTCACATTCTAGCTAATTTTCCACCCTGTTACATGACTTTACAATGAAATGTGTTACAGGGTGGACAGTTAAAACACTAGCTAAAAAAGAACAACATGCTAGCGTAAGATTAACATTTAGTAAGAATGTAACATCTGTTTAGAAAAGCAACTTTTTCATGTCTGGTACAAATTGACACAACAGGGTGGACAGGTTATGTTTTACGATGTTAGATACATCCAAAATGAGGAAACGTTTATGACTACAACATACTTTGTTCTTAGAGTTGCTTTCCCTCCAAGGAAATTATGTCACTTCCAACAAGTCACGTGATTTATGGCATAAAAATATATAACAAAAATTTGTGTTTTATGTCAAAGAGAATAAGATGCATAAACTAATACTCAAAACTGCTAATTTCAAAATATATATGTAACTTATTTCAAGGTGAAGGCACATCTATGTATGAGAAACTCATTAGCATTTTATGTCAAATATGCAGTATTGTTTCATGGGGACATAAAATCCACTGAAACGTAGAAATGACGTCCTACTGCATGCAAGCACAGGCCACTCGATCTTTAATTACAGGTGATTTTATCCATGACTTCAAACAAAGTATGCTCATTGTTTACAAGTGAGCAATGATCAATCTCCATTCCCACAATGCTCTCTCAAACACAAGGTAAGTGATCCTTTGGCAAACTCTTTCCACAGGTGTCTGTTTTCGCATGTCGTTGTAACCATATCACCTGTTGATTGACACCTGTACAAGGACAGACATGCAGGACAAAGGGTTTCAGTTTTCAGCTGCGCTTGCAACCACACACACACACACACACACACACACACACACACACGTCAGGGCTCATTAATCTCTATTAGGTCTAGGCATTCACGCTTCCTGCAATCTGTGGGATTAAACAGGGATTGTGGTGTCATGTGGACATTCATGACACTTATAACATATGAACATATGTTATAAGTATATATGTTGAAATGCAATACATTTTTATTGAGATTTCTGAGATCTGAGGCTTCTATTTATTTTATAGTATACTCATAATCACAGTAATAATGAGACTATAAAATCATCCCATCCTTGTTACATCAGCTTTAATTAATGTTGTATAAAAATGCAAATGCAATCAAAGGCATTTGAACAGAATGGAGGATGAGTTTCACTTAAAATAGTTGATTATATATTTATTAATAGGAAATATATTGCAAATTATATAAATAATGCATTCAAATTATTTAATGTTAAAAATTGTGTTTAACTATAAGATTCAAATACTACTTTAATAAATTACATATAAACATTTTTTTACAGCTGCTCTTTTATTAATTTTCCATTTAGTTATGAAATGCACATTTAGGCAGTAAAGGTAAGTGGCCACTAGAGGACACACAGGACAGCTTTACTGCCCTGCCAGAAAAAAATTAAATAAAGCATAAATCCATGTTTTAAATGTCTTTATGGGTGTATATTTGTGTGCAATGTATATAGAACATACTGTATATTTGATTTGACCTAACATGCAAATTTAAATATGCACAGCACACTGTGTAAACAAAACAAGGGCTTGCATTTTACATGCTTTACAACATGCACATCAAGCCATTTATAGAAAAATAAAGAGGATTTACGAAGCTAATATTTGTTTTGATAATGTGCACATGAAAATCTGAAAGATCTGTTACCCAAAAGCAGAAGTGCTGTAACTGTAAACTCACAGCAGATGATCAGAGCAGAGACTCAACATTAGCATGAAGCGACTGACGTTGTGTTTTACTGTTTAGTCTTTTGCTCATCTGCTGAGCGAGTAAAGTTCACTGATCATGTGTGTCAGAACCTAACGTTGAGCAAACAGGTGAATGTTTGCTAGATAAATAGAGGAAGTCTAAAAGCAGATAGACAGAAGTATGACAGAGCACTTTCATCTTCAGGCGATTTTCTACTGCTACATGCAGCTTGTGAGGATCTGGCCTCAGTCCTAACCAGGTACAGTTAACCAAAACTAAAACATTGTTTTTTATTTTATTTTTTTTACTTCTAATACAATAAAATGTTAACTGAAATAAAATACTAAAAAAAAAAAAAAAAGGTTATTTTGTTGGCGCCGATAGCCTCGAGGGCAGGGCATATAGTGCTGTTGCACTTTGAGTGTCCCGAGTTCAAGTCTGGGTTCATGTACTTTCCCCGATCCCCTCTCTTTCTCGCACATCTCTTCCTGTCAATTAACTGTCCTATCGTAATTACAGAAGAAAAAAAAGTTTATTTTAATATTGCTGCAAAAGCAATGCTTCTCATTTTCCTTTGCTTTAACTTGATGTATCAAATGAACTAAAACTAAACTGAAATAATGTATAAAAACTATATAGACATTTAAAAAATAATAATGACATACAATAAAATTATTTAAAATTCAAATGAAACCAGAAAATACAAAAATAAAAACAATTCCAAAATATGAAGAAAATCAGTATCTCAGTGATGCTAATATAACACTGGTCCTAACCTGTTTTATCTTTTAAAAGTACATCTTTGCACAATTCCTAACTATAAGCAGAAAACGAAATCTTGTCATATTATCAAAAAAAAAACAATTCTCCTGTGATCAATGTGAGTGAATGCAGCACTTGAAAGAGGAAACACAGGTTTGATGACAACCAGTACTTAATAATATTAAAAGGGGAAGCATTAGTTTACACAAATCCATGATAAGATGCAAACACGTTGACCTGACGTATGTAATCAGTGGTAGTCAAGAGTTCACACACATCAAGATTAAAGGTACTTGCTCACGGAGTCCAAAATTTTCGTATGCGCTTTTTCTGGGTTTTTTTTTCCGATTTCGTCACCCTTTCCTATCAAAATGCTTGCTACGGATGCGAAAACGTAGAAAATGTCTAAACGTGAAAATTTCGGACTCAGTGTGCAAGGACCTTAAAGGCCAAAAAATTTTAACAACATGAGGATATGAAAATTAGCCACTTTAAAAAAAAAAAAAAAAAAGGAAAGCAAGCACACACACACTGCTGTAAAATAAAAGATGTATATCTTCTGTAAGGACACAATGTTGGTTTTATAATGATTTATTTTTATATTTGTGACTTTCGTATGTTTAATACATATAATGTTTATATTTATGTTTAATATACATCTAGGTGTCACTTTTTCTCCAGTGAATATTTCAAAATTAATTTGAAAACAATTGTGCTGCTTCATATTTTTGTGGAAACCAGGATATATTTTAATGAATAGAAAGTTCAAAACCACAGCATTGATTAGAAATAGAAATCTTATATTATTATTATAAATGTCACTTCTGATCAGTTCAACGCATCCTTATTTAATAAAAGTATTAATTTCTTTCAAAAAGTCAATAAATAATCTTTTGAATCTGAGTATGCTATATCTAACACATGTTGCTTAAATCACCGCATACGAGACACAAACTCAGGTAGTAAATGATTTATTGTTCTCACTTAAAAAGTTTTGGCACACTTGTCATTTGTTTCTTATTTAACTTCATTGTATGTACATGTATAATAAATCTCTCTCATCATTATATTGTTCTATGTTCAAATCAACTGCTTGTTGCTATAGAATCTCTTCTGTACATTGAACGGACAAAAAGGCAATCATGGTGCAATTCTCGCTCTCTTCATCTGTATTCAGACAGTCATAGTGTCAGTCCAGACGCGGGTGACCTTTTCCACAGGGACAAGGTCAAAGGTCATCGCTCGTGTTTGGACATGGAGTCTCCTCTCTCCACCACCGCCACTCGGTTCCCACCACACAGGTGCTCCTTCAGCATGACATCCACGAAGAACTCAGCCACGATAGGACAGTGTTCAGACGCCACCCCGCCCCACGACCAGTTATCAGGGATCCAGGGGTTGGTCAGGCCCTCCCGCACTACCCAGCATTGACCTGGAGGGGGCAGAACAAACACATGCAGAAATAACCAACAGCACCAGACTAAAGCTTGCAATCATTACGATTTGTAACTAGAGTTAAAAAAAAAAAAAAAAAGTTAATTTAGACAAAGTTTAAGTTGGCTTGAGAAAGCCAGACCAGAAATTTAGAAAATGTTTGAAAAGTTTATGAAATTTAAGTTTAAAAAAAGTTTTAAGTTTGATGGTTTTCAGTTTCAAAAACATTGAAGTTTAAAGTAGTTTTAAAAGCTTAAAGTTTGACAGACAGACAGACAGACAGACAGATACATAGACAGATAGACAGACAGACAGACAGACAGACAGACAGAAAGACAGACAGACAGACAGAGATAGATAGATAGACAGACAGAAAGACAGACAGAGATAGATAGACAGAGATAGATAGACAGACAGACAGAAAGACAGACAGACAGAGATAGATAGATAGACAGACAGAAAGACAGACAGAGATAGATAGACAGAGATAGATAGACAGACAGACAGAAAGACAGACAGATAGACAGAGATAGATAGACAGACAAAGACAGACAGAGATAGATAGACAGAGATAGATAGACAGACAGAAAGAGATAGACAGACAGACAGAGATAGATAGATAGACAGACAGAAAGACAGACAGAGATAGATAGACAGAGATAGACAGACCGACAGACAGACCGACAGACAGATCAAATCAGCATATTAGAATGATTTCTGAAGGATCATGTGACCCTGGAGTAATGATGTAATGAAAATTCAGGAATAAATGACATTTTACAATATATTACAATAGAAAACAGTTATTTTAAATTGTAATAATATTGCACATTTTTAAAGTTTTTATTGTATTTTTCATCAAATAAATGCAGCCTTGGCGAGCACATGAGGCTTCTTTCAAAAATATCACAACCATCTCAATGATTCCAGTTGTTTCTACAGGACTAATGCATCGAATCCTACACCACACACCTGTGTAGATCTTTTTGAGGGAGCGACTGGTCCAGATGTTGTCCAGACAGCGGGATCCCTGCGGGGTGCGGGTGCTGATGTTGGTAAAGACGGACGGCGCGAGGAGGGCGGACAGTTTTTCTTTCCTCAGGCACTCCATCTCAGGGCTGTCGGGAGCCATGCCAAAGTGTCCCAGCACCAGCAGCTCTCTCTCACCTGCAACACCAACACATAAATGATGAGGGCTGTTGTGCTCATTTTCAGTGCCATTTCATTTCTGTCCCTGCACTAGAACACACAGTATCAGTCAATATACAGCACAAACACACGGCCATAAAGAGCATGCTTCCACCTGAAAGCACCAAGCAGCTGACACAGAACAGATAAGAGTGAGTCCTGCAATAATGATGCATGAAGTATCATGTTGGAACAGACCTTTGAGAGTCTCCTGGATACCAGCGCTCAGTCGGTGAGCCTTCAGCTCGTCACACATGCTTTTTCTCTTCTGTGCAGCGGGCGACGGCGATACGGTCAGGTGCAAATTGACCAGCGTGAGCTCAGACGATCCTATCTGTTTATAGAGAGAGATGAGCGAGACTTATCGTTTGAATTATCACATTTAAACACATTATCCGTTACACAATTAGCTGAAATGAAAGAGACAGTATATTTAGTTTAATTACATTTATGATGAAATGTTTGTGATTGTGACTTTTTAATGTTTTTGAAAGAAGTCTGTTCTGCTCATCAAGGCTGCATTTATTTGATAAAAAAAATACTTTAAAAACAGTAAAATTGTGAAATATTTTTACAATTTAAAACAACTGCGCTCTATTGTAATATATAATAAATTGTAATTTATTCCTGTGATCAAAGCTGTATTTTCAGCATCATTACTCCAGTCTTCAGTGTCACATGATCCTTCAGAAATCATTCTAATATGATTTGATGCTCAAGAAACATTTTTAATTATTATTATCAATGTTGAAAACAGTTGGGCTGCTTAGTATTTATGTAAAAACCCTTTTTCAGGTTTCTTTATGAACAGAAAGTTCAAGTTGACTCATTTTTGATCAATTTAATGCATCCTCTATGAATAGAATTACTAATTTCCTTAAGAAATAAAAAAATAAAGAAAACTTGCTGACCACAAATGTTTCAACAGTAGTGTATGTATAACTTAAATTGCTCAAATAAAATCATCTGAGGGTTATCGTACCATGAAACAAATCGCTTGGCATCAATAACAGATAAGGAACTGTATTGCAGGTTTACTTACATAAAAATGTCCCAGGTAGAGTTGAGGGTGAGGATGTTTCCCATTACCATTAGTCACAGCATTTTCCAAGACAGTGGCATCCTTCATTTCGATCCCAGAAGAGCTGTCCCACAGGAAACCTGAGTACTCAGCAGCCTACAGGATCACAGCACAAACTCAATATCTGACAAATAACATTCATAACCCATACAACAGCATCATATAAGGAGCCTGTGCAACTTACACGTTATTCCAAGTCTTCTGAAATCATATGATAGATTTTTGGGAGGAAAAGAGTGAAATTTAAGCCTTAAAGGTGCAGTAAATGAGTTTTGAGAAACAGTTGAAAGTGGACCAGACCAAGCCCCAAAACACACCCAATCAACCACTAATAATGGGGGAGGTGCGTGTTTGCTTGTTTGTGAATTCGGGGGCGGAGCTATCAAGATAGGGGTGTGATTTATTTGGGTAGGGGCGTGTTTGTCAGAAATGCTTACTGTACCTTTAATGACTGTTACATTTACTGTTACATTACATTTAAATTCATTACATTTACAATGATTTTTCAAACTATTTCTTTATTGTTATAGTTTAGGCCTTTACTTCTCTGAGAACACAAGTATGGAAAAGTACAGTCAAGACATTCTGCTAAATATCTCCTTCTGTGTTCAAAGGAATAATAATAATCAGACAGGTTTGAGGTAAATGGCGGCAGACTTTTCTGCATTTCTTTTAATTCAATACAGTGTTGTTATAGTTATATGAAACTAAAACTATTAAAATAGTTTTCATAAGTTAAAATAAAGCTGAAATAGTAGATGCAAAAGTTAAACTTTTTTTAATTTCAGTTAGTTGCCAAGGCAACATTTCTAATTTGTTCAACTAAAATGAATAAAACTGAAATAAAAGCTAAACAGAAATATAAACAAAAACTAATAAAAGGACAAATGCACATCATAAAATTACTAAAACTAAAATTAAAATGAATATTACTTATAAGTACTATTAGAGTAAATAACAATACTAAAATAACTCCAATCCAAGAAAGATAATACATTTAATTACATCAATGATTAAATGTTCGGGTTCAGTAAAATGTTTAAATGTTTTTGAAAGAAGCCCCTTATGCTCACCAAAGCTGCATTTGTTTATTCAAAAATAAAGTAAAAACTGTAATATTGTGAAATAATTTTCAATTTAAATGTTTAAAATGAAACGAGAACTGGAAATATAAAAATAAAAGCTAATTCAAAATATTAACAAACAGTATGGTAGTAAGTTACAATACCACAATAACTCACGATCCAATACCCTTGAAACAATGGCTGCCAGACAGGACAAGTGAAGCGTTTCCCAGCAGCACAACACCACACAGAGGCCACAGATTAGCATAGATAGAGAGTGTATGAATCGTGGATTGTTCATGTGACTGTGTGTGTTTAGCTTAAGGCCGCCGGATCATTTTGTCAGTTTTTACATGTAGGGAAGACATGTAGTCTGATGTCCCATTTATACGCACAGAGAAAGCACAGATAAGACATCAGGGGAAAAGTGCACACCGCTCACGTGCATCACAACACTACATCATCAGGTGTGCAGCTTGTATTGAAAATGAATGCCGATTGTGGAAATAAGGATTTACCAGGGTTCAGCCTAAACAAACTTCTTAAAACAGGAACCTGAATTATTAGAAGACTTCCAGACACTTTCTTTCTCTGAAAACACATTGCGGTAATCAGTTATCACACATAACTCAACTAGAGGAAAATATCCGGTCTAATGCATCCCAGAGCACCTTGATTCATATTAATATTTACAGTAACGCTCTGTGATGAAGAGCAGACCAGAACTTACATTCTCCTGCAAAATCTCTTTCATTTGTCCTACATGACAGCTCAGTTTCAGTGGAGTTTATATCTGTTTCCTGTGTAGGTTAACAGCGCTATCCAGAGAACATCTTGTGTTTATCCAGACACCCGGTCAAGATCTTTAACTATTGGTTAAGTGTTATGGCTTTATTCATGTTCTTCATCCTTAAAAGGCAAGTGTTCCATGCAATCTGTTTTTATTAGCATTCTGTAAGCTGTAGCCACAGTTAGACATTTAAAGAGGTCATGACATTAGAAATCAAATTTGCCTTGATCTTTTGGCAAATAAGAAGTCTTTGTACCATTAAAACATGCTGCAAGATTCATAGCTTAAAACATCGTCCTCATTATAAACAAAATATTTAATCAAGCTCTAAAAATGGATTGTTTCGATCCAAGGGGCCAGGTAAACGCATTCAGAAAATCTCAGAATCGATGCCGAATCATTTCTCGATTCCGGATGCATCGATTTATTTTCCCAGCCCTAAAGGAACATGTGGATAGTTTATTTTTAATGGCATCCCGGATCGTGTCTGAGGTTTGATCGGAAGATTTTGTTTTGTAAATGAGGCACAGTATCATGGAGAGTTCACAAAGAAACATTTGTTGAAAGATGAAGCGGTTCTAGATCGGACTGCATCTGCATCACAAACCGTAAGTAAATGATTTCATAATGCTTCGTCGTTTTATTTTGATCATGTTGTCAAAACACTCAAATCATGCAATAGTGAGGGGGCGGTGATACTGTGTCCTATGCAATTGTGTTAGCCAATCATAACAGTGGCTGATTCCTGACAAGCCTTAAAGGAGCCGCCCCTTAAAACAGGTCGTTTTAGAGAGAGGGTCAGAATGAGGGTTGAAAATAATTATATTACCACATCTATTTGTTTTTTTGTACAAAAAACTTTAACAACATTATAAGTAACATCATATTAAAATAATAAAAATCAATGTCATGACCACTTTAAGTTTGCATATGTGTGTGTGTGTATATATATATATATATATATATATATATATATATGTTACAGGGAACTACGCTTACGTTATTGGACTGTCCGGTGGGTTTCTCTGAAACGGCACATTTCCACAGGCCTCTGGCGCTCTTCCACTTGCGTACGCTGCAGAGAGTGGGCTGATTCAGCTCTGCACAAAACTGATGCAAACAAACACAAAGTACAGCTGATTAGCAGAGAAAAATGATAGAGTTACACTTCCTTACGGGGACTCCCCCCCGTTTGCTGCTTTGATTAATTTTTCATGATTCAACATATCTGCAAAACATACTGAAATTGAACATACCAATTTTTCTTGGGTCAAAAGAGAAAAACCAAATAAAATATGAAATATTATTACACCGAGAATTCTTAAATTGGGTTTTCTTAAAAGATTCAAGACAGTAATTCAGTGCTTCCTATAGCCCTCAATTACACTACTAATACAAGTGCATAATACATACATATTGGTTTCTGCCAATATTAAGGTGCTTTTACATAGCTTTTGTGTTTGCCCAAAATGTAGCATAAAGATATTATATGATGCAATGCTGCTTAAAAGCTGGTCTAAATTATGCCTGCTCAGACGTCAATCCCTATATTAAAGTGTGCAGTTGTAATTTCAGTGTAAATGCATTCATGCCACCTCTGAGCAGCACTAAATAGCCTGTTTAAAGACTCCTAAATGGCAGCTCAAATCTGTGGCAGCTTTGCAATGTAAATTTGGCATTATAGAGTGCCACTGTCAGAATTAAAATTTCCAATCATTTTCACCATATGGGTATTGATTTTTGACAAATAACTTTGTTATAGTCAAAATAAACATGCAGCCATGTTTGAGCTTCCATTTACCGTATTTAATGAGCTCTATGCATTGTTTATATGTGAATAAAAGCCTAAATTAAATCTGTTTAACGGTTTTGTTCATCACTTCAAAGATGAATGGTCTTGTTTGGAACAACATGAGCTTGACTAATTGATTACAGAATTATGACGAATTTACGTGAATTAACCTTTTCGGTAAGATTTAGATCTGCAATTAATGCCAACCCCCTCATTGAAATGATTTAGAAGCATTACTGTGTGCTTCTAGGGTCATTTTCCTACGGCACTCGAAGAAGCAGATTTCTGATGCTGGGTTTTATATTTTCAGAGAAGCCAAAGTCTTGGTAAGTCCGCAAACAGATCTGATCTGATCTCTAGCAAACTCAACCTGACATTATTCTAGCAAAGAGTACGTGCCGAGTGCGTCCACAGGAGCTGGGAAATCTGATAACTACATCTGACATTCCCATTACCTCCGACCCCCCCCAGTTCTATTCTATAATTAACCAGGAGAGTTTCCTGCAGGGAACAGGAGGCAGAGCCAGAGCTTCAGCAGAAACAACACTATCATCAGCTGATCTGTAAAGAGCGCCGGAGGAATGTACAAACAACAAACCTCTCCACGGATGTCAAAACAAACCAAAAACTAAAACGAAACCCTCAAAAAATCCCTGAGTTCAGGTGCCAAACGTGTGTCTGCTCTGTATCTTGTGGGTTCTGCTGGAGATCTTGTTTTCCAGTAAATCTGTAAATAGCACAATGTGTCACAGGTGTCCAGGAGTTACTGTAACTAAAGACAGGTGATGACACCAGACTGTGTTTGTCAATGGATTCGCTAAGGCAGGTAAAATCTAATTTACACTGAGAGCTAACCAGGCGAGGCAATGGACCAGTGGATGATGATGATGGTGAACACTGGTGAGCATGAAGCATCACTGTTTACACTGGCAGCTGTCACTCTTTAACTCTGCCCACTGAACTACCTGTAATCCTGAAGAGAGATAACAGTCTCTGACTGTAATATTTATATATTACTCAAAGAGACCATGCAATAACAGTCTATATATAAAAATATTTATGGCGTCTCTGAGTCATTCGTTCTTTATGCCACCCACACATTGACCTCAACCAGGACACAAGAATCAATACTGTTTTCATACCCTTAGATAGTTAAAGATCTATAGCAGATATGTAGCAAATTCAAAGAATGCTCAGTTTCACTGGGCAAATGACTGACACTTTCCATGAAAGCATGCAATGCAATATTGTGCTCTAATTGAGAGAAAGAGACACAAACGGAAAGACCGAGGAGAAAGAGACAGAAGTTTGAGTTTTTTAACAAGAGGTCCAAATTGCCCGCTAATAAACTCGATGATGATGACTCACGGCTCCGATGTCTGAGGGAAGTCGCTTTGGTCATGAGGAGTTCGGTGGAAATATGCGTTTATAGCAGAGAAACAGCTAAACCACAAACTCCATGGAAACCAAGACAAGCTATAAACAAAGAGCCCAACAATCACTCTGCCTTTTTCAGATCTAAATCTATGCCTCGTAGCTTTTTGCCCGAGTCTATGAGATCACAAAATAAACTCATTTAAAATTAGCATGCAATGCAATTTACTAAATGCATGTTATATTGCAAACAATTCAACCAAACAGGTTTCCTTTTTAGTACTTTTTTAAAATTAAAATATCATAACTCTTCTGACGTATGCTGAATGTTTCTTCCCACTGCCCTCAAGATCTGCCTCCATCCAATCTACACCATCACGACTCTTCCAGGAAAACGGACCACAAATACTGATGGAATCTCTTGCTGAAGCACATACAAAATGCACTTTCACAGCAGTATCAAGATGGTTTTTCTGAGCTGTGGCCTAATACTTAAGACTATCAAAAAAGGACGAGCACTTCACTATATCCCAACTTGCTGTTTCAACGAAAAATACACGTTGAAACATATATCATTTCCTATCTTTGAATTCATAACATTAATCAGAAGTGTCAGCATTCCATGGATAGCATCAATTGCATTCCATCATTTGCCAAATGATGTCTAATCAGAGTTAATGTCAGATTGTAGCAGGAGTCCAGAGAGGCATTCAGAAGCCCACACCATTTCATTCTGGGCCAGAAGTCAGAGAAGTGTGCCTTTCCATCTCTGTCCGTCCAGTCAGCACTTGCAAAAGCAGTCTAGAGGAAAGAACATCACGCCGGGTTCACTGCGGCATAACACCAGCAGCGCTGTTAAAATCACGCCCCATATGACGCCCCATATGACTCTCAGCCACACCGTAATGGAGTCGAGAAGAAAGAGAAAACAGCAAAGAGAAGGAATAAACATGAAGACTGCAAACAGAGAACAGTAAATGGTAAATTGCCAGACACTTTTTTTCCAAAGCATTCTATAGTACACTAAATAAATAAATACAATAAAAAAATCCATGAAATTTACAGTGAAAACGGAGTTCCCAGAAGTTTATTTAAACCAACATTTTTCCATCTTATTTTTCAACATGTAAGTTATTTTCTGTGAATGTGCAAGACTTCCGATTCATTAGCCACTACAGGTTAATAACTAGAAAAATAAAGTGCAGTAAATGGTAAAACTATTTGTGCAAAGCAGTGTGTTTAACATAATACATACAAATAATATAGGCCTAATACATAAAATATGACTGAATGAATGAAAGAAATCATTCATTCATAAAAATAATATGATAAGAAATACTCGTTTTCAGTATCAAGCAGCATAAAGAGCTGTTTTGCATAACTAAAAATAACTGGAAGTTGACGAGACCAGAAGTCTCTCCACTGTTAATATTTTACTGCTAAAATACAATATAAAATGTCCCATTAAGTCTATTAGAGTTTTACACTGTATCGGAATTTACCATTAACCAATTAACAAGTTTATACTGTAGCATTTTTACAGTGCTTTACAATTAAAATTAAACTAATGTAAAAGAGGCCTATTATGCTCCTTTTTACAATATGTAATATAAGTTTCATGTGTCCCCAGAATGTGTCTGTGAAGATTCAGCACAAAATACCCCACAGATCATTTATTCTATATTTTGAAAATGCTTATTTTGAGTGGAAGCAGAAACACGCTGTTTTCGTGCATGTCACTTTAAATGCAAATGTGCCTTTACAGCTCATATATCTGTTTAGTTTTGATTATCATGTCTATCACGCTGAAATCATGCATTCAAACGTCTGATATATGGTTTTCTTAGTGCACACATCCAAAGCATCGCACAGAAAGCGGCTGTCACACGGCATGGGAGTACTAAACTGTGTTCTCTTTCTTTTTTGGGAAAGAAATCACATTTTTATATTGGATCTGTGTGGCAGCATTGTAATATACAGTAATTAAACCAATAAATCCACTGCTCTCTGGACTCTAAACAGTGTTCTATGCTCGTCAGTGCAGCCAAAGACAGAACAGTTAGCATGCTTTGCTCAAACTTTCGCCATGGCGTTAGAATTGGTACACCGTGGGTGGAAACGTGCAGATTAAGGGGGCGGTAATATTTCTACATCACAGGGGGAGCAAAATCTGAGCGGCTTGTTTTTTCACAAGCTTGCAGAGAAAGGCTTACCAAAAAAAAATTACTGGGTTGTTCTTTTTCACATTTTTTCTCCCGATTATAACACTTAAACATGGAAGAAGTCAGACTTTCATGATATGTCACTTTTAAATTTTGAGTGATTAAATTACTGCACATTTGCATGAAGGTTGACCTCAGCTTAGTGCCAGTGATTACAGTTACTCGTATCGCCTCAAATAGCCTACTCTTATTAAAACATAATTATTTTAGGTCACATTGTTATTGATAATCGCTGTCTGTGCATATTCCCATTCACAGGGATAATTGCCCTGGACCTCAAGGGCCCAATGGTGATCAGGTTCAAAGCTTGCACTCTGCAGGGATTGAACCAGCAACCTTACCATCACTAACCCTATACTTCAGCCACTATGCCACACCAAATAATCAAGGTGTGTCCCAGAAAGTACTCTGCAGTGAGAGAAACAGGACAGACATAGAGTGCGAGTGAAAGAGGAGAGGGGAGAAATATGGGTTGATTCTGCCCTAGTCCCCTCACTGACAAACTGCTGCTCTGCTAACCTACTTTACTAGTCTATTCCCAGCATCATCGGAGAAGACCTCAAACACAACACTCTCTCTCACACACACACAGTGCTTTGTGCACATGGTCATGCTAGCACTGATGAGAAGGACACCGCCCATAAAAATAACATCTTAAAATAAAAGAGAATCATTCTTTTAGTAAGTTAGGTAGAAAATAGAGGAGAAAGGCTAAAATATATATTTTAACGCATTTAAGAGTGATGAACCAGCAATAGCAATCTAGCTTTGAAAGCATAAGATCCCACCCTCCCTGCAAATCACTCTCCAAAGCAACGCCTCCTCAAAACACATGACCATGCACAGGCAGACCAGAGGCTAACTAGCGACACAATGAGAGACGGCATCAGCGCTGTCATGATTACCTCATGTCTCATTCAACGGTGAGAGAACGTTATAGTATGAAGCGCATAATATTACTATATAAACACCTTCCATTCTCGCTCGCTCTGCAGTAGTCTAATGAAACGCGTTGATGACGTATCATGTCTGCGCTAACAGGGTGCAAATACATACGTTGACAGGCAGGTTGGATAGACTATCGTAGCCCTCAGACTGAGGAATCTGATTGGACGCACATTTTACCATTATGCTTTTCACAGATCATTTAAATACATTTAGAGCACTTAACATAGTGATTGCTATCGGGATTAGGGCTGTGCAATTAATCAAGTTCAAGTTCAAGTTCCGTTTATTTCTAAAGCACATTTACTAACGGCCTCTGGTACAATAATTACAATACAGATACACAATCCAAAGTCAGTTTTAATTTCGATTTCGGCCTCCAACGATTATGAAAATACAATAATCGAGATAAAACGATTATTGCGCCCCATTCCGGCCCCTTTCTAGCGGTGCGCTTTCACTCCTCCATAAAAGCCCATTTTCACGTGTAAATCAGTAAAATCACGTAACGTGACTTTTGCAAAAATGGGACGTGTTTGAGTTAAAGTTGATTAGATTTATTAATGTTTTAATAAAAAGCGCGAAAGAGAACTTGCGCTGTTCCTCGGGAGGATTACCGTGCATGCGCTCAGAGACGGAGCAGAGCACGGACATGTACATTAAAGTCATCTTCTAGCTGAACGTATGCTCCTAAATGGTCAAATACACGCAAAAATGTGTCAAAATGCAGCATTATTCAGGTAAACCCTCGTCGGTTACGTAATAAATGAATGTAAACAGATGAGAATGAAAATACATGTGTAACAGTAAATTGGATGCGTGCAGCTTTTAAAGTGACAGCGGGCTATATTCCTGCTACTGACTGAGTGCTTAATATTAATCAAACAACAAAAGACAAAAATCACTCACTGCTCTTCACAGAAGGTCTTTTGTAGCTTTAATAAGAAACAAAGAAAGACGATGCTATTTTATTTTACATTTGATTATTCAATTTCTATAGTAGTCTGTTAACAGAATACTTTAGATTTGCATTCATTTGATTTATTTTTTTTGTTATATGGCCCACTAATAATCGTGTTAAATAATCGTTATTACAATATTGACCAAAATAATCGTGATTATGATTTTTGTCATAATCGAGCAGCCCTAATCGGGATGTGAAGAGACGTTCAACCAGCAAAAGCATATATATTTGAGCAAAAGCATATACCCTCAATTAACAATTTCATAGATCACAGCAAGGTCTGTCTTTAATGGTTTATAAGTTATTGCTAAAAATCAGTTCCCCAATGGAGAATATTTATTAGAATTTTTACCTCTGCAAACATAATTCCACTATTTTCGGACATTTGGTCTATGTAATAGTCAATTTGAAAGTCTTTAACAGCCAGAATAAAGTTTTCCGAAACATTTGGATGAGCTCTGAAACGCTGTTCTTGGCCAGAATTTGTTTGAAATGATCGGCACAACCATTTGTTCTTTGATTTAAAGTATATTGGGGCTTTTTAACCACTAAACCACACAAATGTGGCAAGATGTGAAACACCAGGTGTGTGTAGAAATGTAACAGTACCTTATCTAGAGCCTCCCGATCGGCCAAGTCTTGAACCGCTAGCAGCTTAATGCTGGAGAGAGAGAAAAACAAGGTATGTGAGACTCCATCATTATAGTATTCACATTTTTGGTCTCCGACATCTAGTATATATATATGTACAGTAACTGGATATTAAATCAGTCAAATTAACACTAAGAACAGATGGCATATATTCAAGGTGTGGGTCCCACCATACAAACAGATCAACTGCCTCCTTTAAATCAGCCTGCCAGCACTTTCCCCTCCTGCTGTGCGGCGGAAACCTTCAGCATAAATTATATGAAACTCAAGGTGACGACAGTGGAGGTAATGACAATGCTCTGGAAGCAATGTTGACGATTACATCCTAATAACCGTCGAGCTGTTTGTTTTGGAAAGTAATTCTCCTGGTTAGTGCTCAAACAATATGATACAGCAAACAGCAGATGGTTCTGTGAATATTACAGTGAAAATTCTCAAATACAAACACATTAGCAGAAATGTCAAAGCTGTGCTTTTAATTAAATGAATGTGTGAAGTTAAGATGACAGATGATAGACTGCCTTGAGTATCTGCCATTGAAACCGTGATCAAACCCTAATCTGAATATGATCTCATTGTCTATGGCGATCACACCCCTCAGTAGTGCTGTTGTACATGGTGATCCTCTGGGAGCAATGCTAACAAAACGATCAGGAAGGTCAGCTTCATTACCGGACACACCAGTCAAGAACTGCGTGTCCTCAGGACCCGCCAAATGTTTCTGTCCTGGCATAATGACAACAACAAACCCAGGTTTTGTTTCATGCCATATGGACTACACAAAACTTTCCAGGACATTCATCTCACTTTTGTTATTATTATTACTATTTTTGTAAATAAAAGCATTTCTGAGAATTTGCTTTACCCAGGACAATGTTATTTTAGTATTATTATAGTATTTACTAATATTTTGAATTAGCTTTTGTATTTAGATTTTCAGTTTTCATTTTAAGTAACTTAAGTTTTAGTATGAGACGTTTTCTCAATATTTCGACACATTCTTCATAGAAGTTTTTTTAGAAAGACCTGCTAAACTCCCATTCCTATCCCAGCATTCACTGTAACTGCTTTGCTCATCACTCATGAATACTCAAGAGCAGACGACACGACTGACTGGAACCAGGATTCAGGCATACTGACGCAGTTCAGGTCCACTAACACAATATAAAATGTTATTCTGATAAGTGTCCGAGCGTATAAGACATACACATTCATTCTCTATTCAGAACATACACTGTATTCCAATGGATGTTTTCGCAGTGTAAAACTTCATTTTGACCTCTTGTGAGGTGAACTGGAGAAAATGTAAGCCATCCTCTCTACAGTGGTGTTTATCTACACTGGAGCTTTACAACTTCAAACTGGAGCCACAAAGTCGACATGAAATGAAAGAGCTCAGAGAGCAACTATAAGCACAAATCAATAATACTGTACTGTCAGGAAGAACAGAACAGTCCTGCCGGCTCTCCCAGTGCCTCAATACACAACACAACACATACAAGTGCAAGATTTAGCTGAATGGAGTCATTTTTTCAAGGTTAAAATACCTTATTCCTACACTAGCTTATGCAGTCATAGAGAGCTGCAGCAATGCTGCGGGACATATTTTTATAGACCAAAACCCAGAAATTAGTTGCATTTTAGCACTTCTGGTTCCATCATACTGAAGTCAAAAGGTTTTTTTTTTATTATGTTTTTATTGGTTAAATGGCTGAGTAATAGATGCCTGTTTATACTTGCACTCTTGCAAACTTTCAGTGACAATGTTCTTAAATAAAGAGTGAAAGAGTTGTCAAAAGGATAGTGACGTCATGTGACCGTGGTGCATTTCATTAATAACCTAAATTTATCTTTTTACTCCTAGTGATTGTATTTAGGCATAAAAAATCATAAAATTGTGTTCATATGTGAAGATGCATAAGAATAATACTTTTTTTCTGCAATGATCCAAAATGATCCAAAATTAAATTGGCTTTTTGTTTAGCGAATCAGGGTGATGTGATGTGATCTACAAAAATACATCATGCAGTGCTTTATTTCCAGTCAATTTGTGTATTTTTGGCCCATAGCAAAAATTGTTTCAAGTGAAACCATTCGGAGCAGAATCATGTTGTGTGTCTCTGATCGACATACAGTAATGGTGAATTTTGAGCGAATCGGTTGAGTGAATCAGTCAATGACTCACTCATACTTCCACCTACTGATGTACCAAAGTAACCTGCAGAAAAAGTCATTGAAAAATCAAAACATCAACACTTATGAGGCTGATAGACTTATGGGTCTAAAAATTCACAATCACTGTAGCTCTCTATTGTAAAACCATTTCAGTGCTCTGTTAGTTCGAGTATCCTGACCAGCCCGACACAGCAACATCGCCTCAACCGATGCAGTGAGTTTGGGGCGGGACTACCTGTTTTTAAACCAATGGGAGACAGGGAGAGGGTTCATAAAACCTGACTAAAATTATATTTTGGCTACTCTGATGCTGCTGGTGCAGAAATTACACTCTTCAATTTATCTCTGATAATAAAACCTTCCTGGTCTGGGGTCATAAGTCAAGCTGCAGTGAAAGAGAAACCGTTCAAGAAAGAAAAACAGAAAAACAGAAAGCAGGGGAGAATCCATCCTTATTTTCCAGCCAATGCTGAAACTGATCACAAAGATCCTGTTTAAAAAACAAACAGTCAGACAGACAACACCCTGTTCCCTCATAGGTGAACACACACACTCTCTGTCTGTCTGTGTGTGTCTGTGTCTGTGTGTGTGTGTGTTTGTTATAAAAACTCTCTGATCTTTTGAAACCTTCACCAGTTATCAAAACTCGGATCAATAAACTTTAACATTGAAAACCAAGCAGCTGCTCACTCATAAAATAATAATAATAAAATCTCATAAAAATTAATAGACATTAAACACAGTAAAATGATTATATAAGGTGTAGCAGACATAAATGGCTTTAACTTTCTGATTGATGAGTGAATACCCACAGTATTTTATACACAGTATTTTTTCCCCTCTAAACTCAACTTAAAATGTTAATTTACAATAATTATAAATGTACAATTTGTTATTCTTAGTTAACACATGCATCCTGAAATACAGTAACAATTTTAGAAGCATTTATTATCGTTAATCTAGGTTAATATCAATACACTATTGTTAATTTTTAATTTATGTTGCTTCAAAATACATTCATGTGAATTAATACAACTTGAAATGTTAAAAATTGTATTATCATATATATAAATGGACATTAACAAATGTTAATGAATGGTGTGAAGGTATTGAGGTGGACAGCAAGGTGGACATCGAGGTGGACAGCAAGCAGGTGGAGCTAGCACTGTGGGACACGGCGGGGCAGGAGGACTACGATCGTCTGCGCCCCCTTTCTTACCCCGACACTGACGTCATCCTCATGTGCTTCTCCATCGACAGCCCTGACAGCCTGGAGAACATCCCTGAGAAATGGACTCCAGAGGTCAAGCATTTCTGCCCCAACGTTCCCATAATCTTCTTAAATATTCGATTGATCGGCCGATTTTTGCCATTTTTTAATTAATCGGCATCGGCCGATGTGCTGCAAATTAGGCCGCGTCAAAACAGGCGCGTCTGCAAGCAACATGTGATGCTGCCTCATGCGGCAAGCAGATTGCCATTCCACTGGCACAACAGATAACCCTGTGATGTCCCCCTCTGCCTGCTAACTTTTTGAAGAGAGAACTACCTGGTAGGGCTGTGCGATTAATCGAAATCGAATTGCAACCACGATTTGAGACGTTGCGATTTGCTAATCGCAAAGCCTGCGATGTGGACGCAATATTACGATTGCCAGCCTTGAGTGACAGTCTTACTAACCAACAGAGTGAGCGCACCTTCTCCCCGATCAGCACTGCTCTAGCCAACTGCGTAAACACCCACCCTTTAAAAAGGGTCAATCTGTCCTGTACATAATAAATAATATTTTGGCATTCAAATACATTGCGAATACGGAAACATTTGATTTTGTGTCGAATGAGAGACCCAGCGTTGGTTTCAGTTTCCTTTTAGCCTAAATTAATTTGTTTTGGCTTGTCGTTTATAGCTAGCTTCTTATATTTTTAATTATTGTTCTTTTCTAAATACTGTTAATTGAAAGAATTTGTTGTGGAGTGAGGGGAACTAAAATAGCCTAGCTATGTTTACAGTGTTTATTATGTTTGTAAACATTTCGCGTCGCCATTAGGCCTATTTCTGAATGAAATAATAAAATGCGACTTATACATGACTTTTCTCTCTCTGTCTCTAAAAAACGCAATTTTTTATACGCACAGCATATTTTAACCATGCAGCAAACCTTTTTAAATATTTTGATAAATTACTGAAAAAAAGAACATCCCTGAGATGAAGGAAAAAAAAAGAAAAAAAAGAAAGAAAATCGGCCAAACATATCGGCCAAAAAAATCGGCATCATATATCGGCCATCGGTTGCCCTGATTTCTAAATATCGGCAAAAGGTGTAGATTACCATTAACCGTGTGTTTTGCGAGTCACCTTGTCTGCATGATACACCTGCAAATCAGAGCTGTGGATTTCCACAGAAGCTTCCAAAAAGGAAATCCAATGTCAAGAGGCTTTCCATTGAACTTTTCCAAGTAGAAAACTGGAAATTTTGACTCAGACTTGAAAAGAATGCAAAGTATTCAACAAAGCCACAAACATGATGAAGAAATGGGAGTGGAAAGAGAGAATCCTCTGTAGATTAGCATGCAGTAATGCAGCCTGTGTTAACCAGAGGAGGAACATGAACCAGTATCACTGTGTGTGACCTGAAACACACTATTTGTCATCAATCAATCAAACAACACCAAGATCTAGATTTTGTCATTGAAATAAAAATGAAAAGAGGTTTGCATTCAAAGTTCTGAGCGGTGTTATCATTAAATAAATGATAAAAGGACATCTGAAAGTACAAAATTAAATGTTAATGTAAATGCTAATAGTATATAAATAATACTGAAATGACGCATTCTTCAGTTTTAGAAGAAATTCCATTTAAATCCATTATTTACATATATTAACAAATTAGCATTTTTACATAAGCAAACAACTCTGTTCCTCAAAGTTTTGCATGTTGCAGACAGGGTCAAAGGTTAAAGTAACAACAGCAATGTCCTAATAAAACGGTACAATGATATCTCATCGGTGCATTATGTAAGAGCTGTACAACACATACAATAAAACCAAAAGCCAGTCTCAAACCAAACACTAAACTTGACTTAAAAAGACAAGAAACGACTACTAATTTTTTTACGTCAGCCTATATGTGGGTTATAATTTATTTCAGATAAACCCGCCAAACAGATTTCATTTTCCTGTGGTGCCATAGTGATTTGATGCCACATTTCACATTAATGTAGGAAGTGATCAACTTAAAATATATATATTTTTGAATGAGCATACATGTGATAGATTTCAAATCACAATCTTCCAAGGAGTTCATGCGCCAGCCGAGCAACTGCCATTGAGAAGACGGAGGGCTTTTAGTTTCTCCAAGCATTATAAACCATTCGAAAGACTACAAGAACAAAACACAAACTGCAAATGAACAGCTCAGTGCAAATACAGCCATAGCAATGGTTCAATCAATAAGAGCATGACAGACAAGGTCCAACTCTGTCAAAATGTAACCAGTGAGTTTGCAGTTCTTCATGCGTTTGGCAGTTCATTACAGCGTTAAAGGAAAAGGATGGAAAAAATGTCCTATAGACAAACAGGTCTACACATCCTGTCACATTGTGCCACTTCCAGCACTTGTTTTTATAATAACGCCGCAATGCTGCGTTGTATCAGCAGAAAAGGAAAGGTTTCCAGAGAACTGAAAATGATGACTTTGATCCAGCCGCGTCTGTGACCCTGAGGTCAGTTTTGGGAAAAAATCAACAGCAAATGCCTCTTTCTCACAGTCGCTCATTCGCATCAAACAACTAAAACATGTCAACACCTTAACTATTGCTACAAGGAAACCTTTCGAAATATAATTTTGCAATAAAAATGAAAGCTCTTGCAAAATGACTGACACCCGACATCCTATGCAGGCCAGCATTACTCGTGTTTGCGGAGGCATCGCTATTAGATATTTGGTCATATATATATATATACACTCACCTAAAGGATTATTAGGAACACCATACTGATACTGTGTTTGACCCCCTTTCGCCTTCAGAACTGCCTTAATTCTACGTGGCATTGATTCAACAAGGTGCTGAAAGCATTCTTTAGAAATGTTGGCCCATATTGATAGGATAGCATCTTGCAGTTGATGGAGATTTGTGGGATGCACATCCAGGGCACGAAGCTCCCGTTCCACCACATCCCAAAGATGCTCTATTGGGTTGAGATCTGGTGACTGTGGGGGCCATTTTAGTACAGTGAACTCATTGTCATGTTCAAGAAACCAATTTGAAATGATTCGAGCTTTGTGACATGGTGCATTATCCTGCTGGAAGTAGCCATCAGAGGATGGGTACATGGTGGTCATAAAGGGATGGACATGGTCAGAAACAATGCTCAGGTAGGCCGTGGCATTTAAACGATGCCCAATTGGCACTAAGGGGCCTAAAGTGTGCCAAGAAAACATTCCCCACACCATTACACCACCACCACCAGCCTGCACAGTGGTAACAAGGCATGATGGATCCATGTTCTCATTCTGTTTACGCCAAATTCTGACTCTACCATCTGAATGTCTCAACAGAAATCGAGACTCATCAGACCAGGCAACATTTTTCCAGTCTTCAACCGTCCAATTTTGGTGAGCTCGTGCAAATTGTAGCCTCTTTTTCCTATTTGTAGTGGAGATGAGTGGTACCCGGTGGGGTCTTCTGCAATCCGCCTCAAGGTTGTGCGTGTTGTGGCTTCACAAATGCTTTGCTGCATACCTCGGTTGTAACGAGTGGTTATTTCAGTCAAAGTTGCTCTTCTATCAGCTTGAATCAGTCGGCCCATTCTCCTCTGACCTCTAGCATCAACAAGGCATTTTCGCCCACAGGACTGCCGCATACTGGATGTTTTTCCCTTTTCACACCATTCTTTGTAAACCCTAGAAATGGTTGTGCGTGAAAATCCCAGTAACTGAGCAGATTGTGAAATACTCAGACCGGCCCGTCTGGCACCAACAACCATGCCACGCTCAAAATTGCTTAAAATCACCTTTCTTTCCCATTCTGACATTCAGTTTGGAGTTCAGGAGATTGTCTGGACCAGGACCACACCCCTAAATGCATTGAAGCAACTGCCATGTGATTGGTTGATTAGATAATTGCATTAATGAGAAATTGAACAGGTGTTCCTAATAATCCTTTAGGTGAGTGTATATATATATATATATATATATATATATATATATATATATATAAATTTATAGATGCTGCATGTCTTTTGAGAGCGTTGTGTGTTTGCTGAATGAAGAAAGGCTATGAACAAAAGATTGTGTGGGCATTTTTTGTGAGAAGTTCCCCTGATTAAACCCTGATTTGATCTATCTTAATCAAATTTGATGAGTTTCTTGACATGATTTTCACTTGGTGGACAATAAAATAGGTGAAAAAGAAAAAGACTGCTTTTGAAATATGAAGACTTTGTATATCCGCCTGGCTTTGTGTGGATAAGCAGTGCTGTTTTTGATTTAAATTTAATCGAACTATTAAAATGTGGAATGCAGAAAACTTGGATTTTTGGGGGAAGAATAAACTGCCAAACGGCAAATGCTGCTCTTCTGCACAGGCATGCACTATTATTTTGCTCCAGAAAATGTCAAATATAGTTTCAGGCTGATATTCCGAGCAAAACAAGAAGATGATCCTTTCACGACGTGCGATTGGAGATCTGAAACCGTCTTTCTGCAGATGGGTCATCATAATGTAGTACAGCACCATGGAGACTCAACACATGTGCCACGCTCTGAAAGTGAGCTGAAGTTGACAGATCTGCAGATGAGTCAGATTGTTTGGCTGTGCACGAGCGTGTGTGTGGTGAGGTTACTACAGGCCATCTCTGCGTACACTTCTTCTTTTCTTCGGAGTGAACTACAGTAACCTCTGATCATGCCGTCTGGTGGTTTCCTCCACCCTGTGTGTTTAACAGACGAGATTCGTCGCAACATTTTAAGCAAACACCTTAAGCGCTGTGGGTTTTAATGTGTGCTTTTACACCAATAATGGATAACGTTTAATTTACTACGAAAAACCAAAATTGAGATCAGATCAGTAGCTGAAGGATCTGTTGTGTATTGAACATGATGGCTGCTGACTCGGTGCTGATGATGGGAGACGGGCAGCTTTAAGTGACATGCAGTGACGCCTAGATGGAGATGTTTGTCTGGGATGTTTACCCTTACTTTAAAGCATTAAACTTTTGTGCCATTTGGCTAAACATGAATGCTATTACAAATCATGCAGCTTGTTTATGAGAGTTTTTGCACAATCTGACAAAATAGTTGAAATACCACATTTCAAATAACTGTTTTCTATTTAAATATATAATAAAATGCAATTTACTCCTGTAAACAAAGCTGAATTTTCAGCATCAGTCTTGTGTCACATGATCCTTCAGAAATCTTTCTGATATACTGAAACGCAGCTCAAGAAACATGATTATTATTATCAATTTTGAAAACGGTTCATATTTGTGTAGAAACCATGTTTTTTTCAGAATTCTGTGATTTTTTTGTAACGTTAGAAATGTCTTTACTGTCACTTTTGATCAATTTAAGTCAACTTTAATTAAAAAAAAGTATTAATTTCTTATATAAAAAAAATTAATAATAAATTACCAACCGCAAACATATGGACGTGCTCTTTATAAATACACATTCAAAAGCCAATCTGTTTATGTCAGTGCTAATGTATTAGTATATCATTGTGGGAAACATTTGACCATTGCAGGTAATGTTGTGGGGAAACCCAATTCTCCAGTAGACCTTCACTCATCAAATCCAATCAGACGGTTAAGTGAGTTTTCATGGTTGTCTAGTCAAAAGGTCAAAGCATCCCAGAGGCTGTATTGATTCTCGGGTTTCTCAAGAGTTGTCACACTAGACTGCATTCATCAACAGATAATGCCAACTTGTTGTAAATCATTGCTGTTTATATCAATATTTACTACCATTTCATGTTAAATCTCATGTCTTCTACTCTCGACCAGTCTTGTATCACTGGATTCGCCACAGTCATGTGAGCAGGAGTGTAATGGAGGCAGCTGGAGGGAACGATTTGAGAAATAAGCATCTGATGGGATGTTTGATTTAGGGTTTCAAGAAAGTAGTCATTTCCAGTTCAAGAGTTGTTTTGAGATGGCTGAATTTGATACGGTTTTATTTACTCTACAACTCATGCGAGTTCTCAAAAAAATGGAATAAGTTTGTAAAGTCAGTCAGCAGTGATAAAGAGACCTTGAGAGACGCTTGCTGCTGTTCTGGAAGCTGACTTGAGATTTTAAATGCAGCAATATGCTGCTGTGTCAAAATGAATATTTCCAGCACAGCAAAATTAGTTCTGTATTTGCATATGACCTTGTGTGGTAGAATGATGGATCAGGGGCTGGATTCACTTCTTAAGAAATGAGTTTAGAAAAGCCTTGAGATAAATCCCAAGAAGTTCCTAAGAATGTTCTAAGTGCAATTTATGAAAAATTCGAAAGAAGTTCTCAAATATGTTAAGAACATATTATTATTATTATTAAGAAAATTACCGTCTTTATCTGAATAAATGATGGTTCTTGCTTTATCACTGATAAACTCAATTTCAACACTTCAAGGGAGCTTCCTAATAATCTTAAGAGAAAAGATAAGAAAATTTTTAAGATTAATTTTTAGGAAGAAAAGTCAAGCAGCACATATATTCTGCTACACTAATAATTAAACAATAACAACTAGTTTAATGCATTAATATTTCTGTTTAAGAGGTTTAACAAAGAAAAATCTAAATCTTTCCAAATACCCTTTGAGAATGTTACATGCGCCTCCTGGTTGGGAGTCACTGCTTTCTTTATAGGGACGGCTGCATTACATGCATTGCTGTTACATCGAGTACAGCGCACATATAACACTATATTCTCTCTGCCAATGAGAAGAGACTTCTTACTACTATTTCAACCCTCTTCAACACACACATATGTGCATGCTTATATAACAGCCCTCCCTTAGTCATGACAAGAACGAGGGCATGTACCTCAACAACACCCTGAGTGAATTACTGTGTGTGTGCCATAAAACAACCAACAGTATAAACATTTATCTTAGAATCCATCAATGCAATAAAACATGGGCAGGGACTCAGCTAAAATCTGATAGCGTGCAGTCAGATGTGGTTTTATCATGAACGTCCACTGAAGATCACAGCAGACTGCAACACAAGTCAGCTGGACTCCTTATATCACTTACACCACTAACCCGACACACGGTTCCTTCTTCCCTGTTGATGTTCAGTACACAAACATCTTAAAAGCTGCCTAAAAACAACTAAGAATGGGATTTGAAAATAATGAAACCTTCAGATTATGCAGACATGATATTAATTATTAGAAACACTTCAAGTGTGACAAATTCAATCCTTAAAAATAAAATAAAATGTAAAAAAAAGGAATACTGACAGAATTTCTGAATTTGACATCAAATAGGTTCAAACAAGAATTCACAAAAAAAAAAAAAAAAAAGATTCTGTTGGATAAAATTAAATTCTAAAAAAAAAAAAATTAAAAAGGGATTTTAGTTCCAAACAGGATTGTGTTTGATTTAGTTATTTTTTCAAATTGAAATTTTTCAATTTGATACAATTAGGCTTACGGTCAAAATTCCATTAGAACTTATTTATGAATTTCGGACAAGGTCATTTTTTCAGGGTTTTTTAATTCAGGTTATCTGTGGTATTTTTTTTTTGGGAGGGGGGGCTATTTTGGTTCTATAGCATGTCTTATTTCAAACTAATTGAAAGAAAACATCTAGAAATACACAATTACTTGTTTGTTTTATTACACTTTATCTATCTGGCTCAATAGCACTTAAATCAAACTTTACAGTTTGTATTCCTATCTATATTCTGAAGGTTTTCATTCTATTATTATTATTATATAACATATTAATCCTACGATCATGGTGATTTTTTTTTATTACTGGCTCCTTACATTATTTTATGTTTAGATAGACAGACAGACAGACAGACAGATAGATAGATATTGTCTCTGTTACCACTAGTTTTAGTTCCTTTATTATGTTATCTTGACTAGTATTCTGAAATGGTGTGTTTATTTATCTTATTTTTTTTTTTGTGAAGATGTACCTCTTCGGCAACCTCTTTCTTTGCGTTAAAGGACAACTTATGGACTGAACAAACATGGGACCATTTATTCCTTCACTATTAATTCTGGAAATCTGGGAAAAGTTTTTTTGACTCATTATATGGCCTGTATTTGTTGTTTTTTGGGAGGGGGTATTGATTATAATTGTAATGTAAAAAAACTAAACAAAGAAAACTGGGGAAAATATGGTATTATCATCATGATACTTCAAAGAATACTAGGGTACATGATATGTCTAAAAAAACATGTTCTAAAAATGCATGATCATAGAGCATAAAACGTGCTTTGTTAGTGTTGTCATTTACTCACTCATTTTCTAGGAGGGTCATACAGACGACCTCTCTGACCCCAGGGTTGTTGGCTTTCTCGCTGGAGCAGCGCTGCAGGTTCCAGGTGGCCACTCGCACTGCGGGCTTCCCATCGCGCGCAGCCGCCGGAGGCTCGACGCAGGGCCGCACAGAGCAGACGAGCGGCGGTCCCCCGAGCGGAGCGTCCAGCTCCTCGCTGCCGCCACCGAAGGACGTGGGGCTCGGGTGCGTGAGCCCTCCGTTCGTGTTCGTGGAAGGAGTTCTGGAGCGCTCCACGAACACCTGGAAGCGGATGCGGTCCAGCAGAGACGAGTTGATGCTGGGCACTTTGACCAGGTCCTCGATGCTCCGGAACGGACCGTGCACGGAACGGAACTCCACGATGCTCTTGGCGAGTTTCTCGGTGATGCCGCGGACGCTCATGAGCTGCGGCGGCGTGGCGGTGTTTATGTTGACGCCGGTGCACGGCAGGTGCTCCTGCTCTTTGCGCAGAGACGAGGGCGAGTGATTAGACGAGCTGTTCTTGCTCGACACGCAGATTTCTAGTTTAACAGCCTCTAGTTTCGTGGCACCGACCCCGCTGACCAGCGCCAGGTCTTCTACTTTCTTGAACCCGCCGATGCATTCGCGGTACTCCACGATGTTGTGAGCCACCCCGCGGTTGACTCCCGGTAGAGTCATGAGCTCCTCCTCGGTGGCGGTGTTGATGTTCAGCCGCTCCTGGTTCACCAGTATGTGGCTGAAGTTGCATGCCGCGCTGAACTTGCGCTTGCCCTGGCAGAAATCCGTGGGGTCCCTGGGAATGGACCGGTGGCACCCGAGATTCCCACCCATGTGTCCCGGTGAATCAGTTCGCGAACCGAGAATGAAACCCGCTGCGCACTGTGCGTGGAAGATCCCGATGGCACATAGACTAGTCTTGATATTTGAGCTTGATATTTAACGCTAATCTAACTCCTCTCGTTAAACATGACACGCTGTGACCTCTTTTCCCCGTCGGTTCGTGCAAAAGTCGCCGTGTTTTGTCAGTCTCGGAGCAGAAGGAGCAGAGTCCATATCAACGCTCTTCCAGACAGACTGAACTGAAGCGAGCTCTAGCGCGGGTTCTCTGTCGAGCTAGACCATGCGAATCTTTCTTCTGAGCCGACTCTTTGGAATGATTCGATCGAATCAATTCACTGAGCGTTCCTGAAGGCACGGGTATATTAGTGGCAATAGCCAACAATACATTAAGTAGCCTATGGGTCAAAATGATCGATTTTTCTTTTATGCCAAAAATCATTAGGATATTAAGTAAAGATCATGTTCCATGAAGATATTTTATAAATTTCCTACTGAAAATATATCAAAACTTAATTTTTAATTAGTAATATGCACTGCTAAGAACTTCATTTGGACAACCTTAAAAGCGATTTTCTCAATATTTTTTTATTTTTTTGCACCCAGATTCCAGATTTTCACATCTCAGCCAAATATTGTCCTATCCTAACAAACCATACATCAATGGAAAGCGTATTTATTCGGCTTATTTTCTCCCAAAATTGACCCTTATGTCTGGTTTTGTGGTCCAGGGTCACATATAAGAAGGTATTGTCATTTATTTAACAAAAAATAAGTCAGCGCCTCAATTAGAGTTATACAATCAAACTAGAATATACTAAACACAAAATATACTCAAACTTATACAAATAAATAAAAAACATAGTAATAACAGACAAACATATTAAGTTAAGTGCAAATTACGCGCGTGCCATTCAGTTTTTGAGTGACAACTCAAACGAACCGATCCGTTCGAAGGAATCGACTCTCAAATGAATCGGACTTCCCAAAGCTATTTCAAAGCACTGATCAAACTGGCGTCCAGTCGACGGGGGCGTGGCCTCCTGTCCATATTACTGGCCATTGTCTGCGGACTCTCCCAAGATGACACTTGATAGAGACTCGGAGCTATTGTGATTATTTCTTCCCTAATGAACATTTTGTTCCCATTTATTGGTGCATGTAGTAATAGGAGTGTAACAGTAAGTACAGCATATCTGAGCTTAAATAATGTCTGTCTGGAAGGCTTGTTGTGTTTAATTTATGTACTGAATACTGTATAAAAACCTAATGAAAGATTTTGTGATATGCATCATTCCTACCCGTATTGCTTCGTTGGGAAAGGGAAGTTTACAGGTTTAGTTTGTATTGACATAAATACAAATCACACTGGAACCATTTCTTGTTACAGACTCTACTTTGAAAGAAGCTTGGCATCAACCCTGTTGTTGTTGTTTTTTCAGTTATAGCCTGAATAGCCTGTGCAAGTGTGTCAGGAGAGATGAGGACACGTTTATATAACTCTAAACCTTGTGTCAAAGTCATTATCACAGTGTGCTTTGAGCCGCTGTCAATTCAAAGCCACTGGCATTTGATCTGAATGCCAGATGATTCTTGCAGCAAGAAAAAATCTTCCTCAAGATTCAAAATAGTTTCTTATCAGGGACATTTAGCTGTTCAATACAAATAAAGATTAAAATAAAACTATACAAAGTCCAATCTCACAATATCTTAAGCATTTATGCAAAAACAGTTTGTGAAAACATGATATGAAACAGTAAGCAAACGGTAACCGAAACCTGGATAAATCAGTGTTTTTGAATATAAAATACAACTTAAAAGTTGTTTCAACTTAAAATAATTTGTTACCCCCGCTGACTTCAAATTTTTAGTTTAGTGAAGGTGAAATTTTAAGTTACTCACTGTTAATTTAAGGGAAAACTGGATTATTTTAGTTGACTAAACTAAAAATTTTAAATCAGCGGGGGTAACAAATTATTTTAAGTTGAAACTATTTTTTTTTACAGTGTAGGTTTAGTGACTCATTCAATGACTGGCTTATTAAAACATATAACTTGTCACCACCTACTGGTGTGAGGGTGTAACCTGCAAAAAGAGTCACCGAAAAATCCCCAATACACAGACTGAAGGCTGTGTTCACACCAAGATGAATGTTTAGTGGGAAAATTCGGTTAGGTAGACTTTGATTTGAATGAATGACTGTTAATGTTACGCTGTAAAGATTTAGCCATTAATCAGCGAGCATATCATAAACCAGGGTTCACTGGGGAACTGACGGGACTTCCTGAGTTGATTAAAAGCTAATAATAAAAATTATATTGGATGTAAAATTCAAATGATCATCAAATCAAAGGCTGGGGTTTAATTAAATAATTATATAGAGTGAAGCGCGGCACTGTGTTCATGTGAGCAGCTCGTGATCCGTGTTTTCAGCATCTCAGAGTCTTCACAACAGTGTTATCTCACTATCAGCGATTATCACTAATAATACGGTTTTTACGTAAAAGAGATGCTTCATCTCAATTGAATTTTTAAAATATTTCGTTTTCATTTTAATTTAAAGTTTTAGTAATTTTGTTGTGTTTTTGTTCATTTTATTTTTATTTTTTCCACATTTGTTTTTTTTTAATATCCATATGATTTTTATTTTAAGTTTTAATTTTAGTTTATTTAGTTTTAGTTTTTTAGCTGAGGAAATGGAAAAAAAAATGATACCTTGACTTGGCAACTAGCTTAAATAAAATACGTATTTATTTATTTAATATTTATTTATTTTTTACTATTTTATTTATTCATTATTTTATTTTTAGTTAATGATATGAAGACTGCTACCTGGTTTAACAGTAAATGCAGTCAATTCCAACTTTGCATGTGCTGAGAGTTTAACATGCATTTGGCAACACAAGTTTTGAACAGCATTTAACCAGAATAAAAACTTGAGGTTTTGAATGTTTTGAAATGAATAATTTAAGACATAAATATAAGTAACTTATAGTGTAAAATAAAACTATTATATAGTTAAATATTTTTTCATTTGTACAGTACAATTGAAATGATTGTACAACAGTAATATATTTGTCTTCACTTTTATAATTACATTATAAATAATTAAAAACATAACAGTAATAAAGTTTGTGAACCCCTGTCCTAGACTTTGATCCACTGCATGGCTCTGTGTCGACATCAAATGTTTGCCAACTAAATCCCTGTTGTAGACTTCCAAGTGTACTTGAGGTTCAGAGTGTTGCAAAGCTAAAAAAAAGTTCTCAAAAGAAACTCTCAGTAAAGCCCGAGATCACACACAGTAATTTGAGTTCAGTGGGTTCAGGAACAAGTGGAATGAATGTAACTGGGTGATGTAATTATATTTCTTGCTTACAAAAGGGCTGTATCCATAGCGAGAGACTACAGGTGGTGCAACCTAATTCAGACAGACACAAATACAACCTCACTCATGCTTTTTTCTGAACATCATTGTGTATCATATTATATAGGATGGACTTAATATGCAAATACTGACTTCATGCTATAGTAACATGCTACAGTCATGCATAAATGCATCAGATTGATTGGCTGATGAATCTACAGCCATGTCGCCCCGAGACTGATGGGAATGAGGTCATTCTGAAGCAGTACATTGGGATTGGCCAGACCGCATTGTCTGTCCTGCTCAATCAGATGTCACGGTAAGGCCTTGTATTTGGCAGGACGTGTCCAGCTCTGGCATCAAATCAAGAGCATTGTGTTGGTTACACAAGAGCGTCCTCTGATCGGCCCGAGCGCTGAGGGGACCCCATTTGACAACCTCTCACACAGTACAGCCTCCAGCCAACACGGACACAGGCCTAATCAGACATTAAGCTTATAGAGTGCATTACCACATGCTCTGTGTGCAAGAGGCAAACAGGGGTCATTATATTGTTTGCATCGGTGTGGCCGATTAAAATGCATTTCACGGTGGGTCATTCTCAGGACACGGTGACATTTGTCTCCATGACTGAATCTACTATAACACATTGCATTCAAGGTGTGCATTTTATCAGTTCATGCATTCAAACCCTTGACCTTTGGCTACAGAAACACATATTTACTTAACTGTCTGTTTACCTTCTTGCCATTTGATTTTCTAATTGTTCGTTGAAACTTTTTTTTTTAATATACACAGAAAAGGAAATTTGAAAAATGGCCCAGAAATACCCGTTTCATCTTGATTGTGTTCACATATCCCCATTCATCATCATTAATTTGAAATAGTTTGTTCATTTAAATTTTACAATAAAAAAATTAAATAAAATAGGCTTTCATTATTTATTTTTGAGAACATGAAAAAATTCTTGGTCAACCTCTAAACCTTTTGAACAGGGTTGGCACAAAACAGGTTTTGAAAAAGCGGTAACTCCCCAGATGTTTGATTCATTTCAAGGCACACTGAAACAGAATGATCCTCATAGTTTCCCAACTTATTGAAATCATATGTATATGAATTACAAATTACTGTCCTGGGGCTCAAGGATTTGGTACAAAACACAAACGCAAATGCACACACACACACACACACACACGTCTGGTTTGCTATCCTTGTGGGGACTCTCCATAGGTGTAATACTTTTTCTACTGTACAGACCGTATATTCTATTGCCCTACACCAACCCTACGCCTTACAGGAAACTTTCTGCATTTTTAGATTTTCAAAAAACTTAATTCTGTGTGATTTATTAGCTTGTTTACCCGTGGGGACCTCAATTTAGGTCCCCACCGTGACACAAGTCCCCATGAGTCTGTGTGTATTCAGGTTTAAGTCCCCACCGGTATATAAAAACAAAAACACACACACACACACACACACACACACACACACACACACCTCCAAGACCAAAACAACAACAACAAACAAACACTAAAACTAACAAGTAAACAGCATACAAAACAAAAAAAGCAAACAAAACTACAATACAAAACCACAACAAAAACAAAAACAAAAAACAAAAACGTCAAAAAAAGCACACAAAACAAATCATATTTACAAACAAAAACTACAAAACAACTAAACAAAACAAAAAGCACACAATAAAAAACAAACAAAAACTACAAAACACCTAAATAAAAAGCACACAATAAAACAATAAAAAAAAAAAAAAAAAAAACACAACAAACAAAAAGCACACAACAAAACAAATCATATAAACAAACAAAAACCAAACCAAACCAAACCAGCAATATTGCCAAATTTGTCCCTGACTGGACCCAGTTCTACATTATGATGTAACCATAGCTGGTTATATCTATATCTTGTTTGCATAGCTGGTTTTTTGAAAGGGTCTTTTTTTGTATTTACTGTGTCAGTATCCATTCGTGAACCTTCGGCACTCTGACTTTTCTTGGAAACCTTTACCACGTCTTCAGAGAGCACATATTCCAGCCTGGGCTTCCTATGATGTTAAAATGAGAGTCAGCGCTGACTGGCTGAAACCACGTGTATCTTGATGATCAGGGATAACGGTGGGCCAATCACAGGATTCAGATCAGTCACATCACCTGATGAGTGAGTCCTCCCGCTGATTACACTCCATTAGTTCAAAGTCTCCATTTGTTTGAGAGTTACACTTAAAATGGGGATAGAAAGGGATAGAAGGGGATAGAAGGTTACGTGATAGAAAGACCAAACACACATGCATTGGTGCAGCTCATCTCACTGAGATCCCATGACTGAAATTACACCATTTCTGGATGAAAGAACTAGTATGCATTCCAGTTCAATACGAGTTAAACTCTATAGACACATGCTGATTACCACAGAAAATTCAGACTCATCCCTCAGTTTATACCGATAAAATGTCTATGAGACTAATTACAAAAATATATATATATATAATTATTCCAGTGAATCATCCTACCCCATCCTTCCATTTTAAGGGTATTATATACATGCATTTTTAACATTAACTGAAGAACAGCATTATTTATTGTGACATTATTCCATGCTGTCCACAGAGCTCAACTTGTATTGAACCTGAAACATTTCTTTCAGTATCTCTAGGCCAATATCAGTTATTCAGAAAGAGAAAACTGTGAAATGCCAAGAACTTGGAAACTATAGCAAAGCCAAATCTACTTTTCTAGACTGGTTGTTGCTGAAAACATACTGTAACAAACAAAACTGAAAACGAACTTCAAAAGAGAATTATTTAATTTTTTTAGATTGCTTTGTTTTCATCCATCACCAAATAAACATACACAACAAAAACACTTCAAGGGAGAATTTGTATATATATAAAAAAAATTTAGATTGGTGGTTTCCGAAAATAAAACAAACTAAACAAATTAACAAATTAAAATTATTTTGTTTAAATATATTTGTATACAAGTTTGAGATGGTTAAAAACAAGAAAAACACTTCATTGGAGAAAAAAAAAAATAGATTGTGGTTGTTGAAAACACAACAAAAATTGTATTTTCTTTCTTTCTTTTAGATTTTGTCGTTTTCAGCATTCTCCTTTGAAGGGTTTGTTTTGTGTGTGTGTGTGTGTTTCAGCGATCACCAAACAAGAATACAAAAACTCTTCCGGAAAATTTGTATACAAATATGTTTAGATTGGTGCTGTAGTTGCCAAAAGACAAAAAAACTGTTTACAATTTAAAAAAAAATATTTGCATTTGTGGTTACTGAAAACAAAAACAATTTATAGGAGAACTTGTATAAAAATTTTTTAGAATAGTGGTTGCTGAAAATTAAACAAAACAAAACCTAACAAACTTTGAAAGTAATATTTTAAATTGAGAGTTGGCTAAGGACATTTCTCCAAAAGTCTAATATTTAACTTTTAAAGATTTAGATGATAATGCATGCAGAGTTGAAGAGGCAGCTCACCCACATTTTTATGGGGTATTTGCTGCCCCCTTTCTGCCAAACTTGTTCCTGAATGAGACACATCATGTGCTGGCCTTTATAAAGCTGCATTCACTGAGCTCAGTGCGCAGCATCTGTGGCATGTTGTCAATTACCACAATACCTCTGACTCCTCCATATGAAATGTAACGCACATACAATAAACATCAACAGCTTTGTACCCCCCCGTAAGCATCAGTTACAACTACATACAGCTGTCAACACATCTTTTTCCATTAATGACAAACAGCAATGGCTTCATCACAAGTTTATTATGTGACTTTGTACAATAAAAATGAAAAAGCAAAACAAAGAGAAAGAAAATGATAAAAAAGCTGCAGAAATACATGACCGAGAGCCAAGCGTGGTTTCGGGGAGGCCAGCTCTGATAGGAGCTCGTGCCTATAGAGACAAAAACACACATCAACTGGCCAAGTGCGCCAGCTCCTGTTCCTGAATCAGTTTACATGAGGAAGAGCAGGAAACCCACCCCCATCAACAAATCTCTCACAAACGCCTCATCACGTGTCATGAATCCTCTACTGCATAATGTCGATCCATGGACAAATCATGTGACATTCATAAAGGATGTGTAGATGTGCAAGCACTTAAAACAGTGAACTGGAACTTTATATGAGAAACAAACTGACAAAATAATAGTAATGGAAAAACACATTTCATGAATGGCTAAGGTCCATGGCTAAATAATTTAAATTACGCAAATATTGGAAGAGCTGAACATTTCGGGAACGGGAAAAGAAGAAGCCACAAAAGGTTGTTGTTTAAAGGACAGAAATGCCTGAGGTAAGATTCAGCCTTTATTGAAAGGAGGAGGAAGTGACCTCTTGTCGAAAAACACTAAACAAACACACGGTGCAGGAGGGGAATTTGACGCTTTACAAATTCAAAGTCCTAACAATATTGCATATCTCTGAGAAGTTTGTATGTTTTATTTGTTTTAGATTTAAGCGCTCCACGGTGCTCTCAGTTTCTGTGAGGTCTGGTAAATGAACCGATGCTTTAGATGTGGAAAAAGAGCCTAATGGGTGGACAGAGTTAAGTGTTTTCAGGTCAGACACAGCGACCAAAAAAAACTAATCAAATAAAAAAAATACATAGGGCTTTATATAAATTGATGGTTTTGGTCGACAGACTGACTGAGGGTCCCGGCTGGTATAATTGGCAACTAGGACGTGGTGATGGTCCAAGTGGTTTAAAAGATCTTCTTCTTTTTGTTCTTTTCCAAGGTCCTTTAGGATTGAAAATAAGAAAAATGGAAATTAGAGGAAATAAACATTGACAGGCACTCTTTATAACATATTGAAATATAATTGTAAATAATTATACAATCTTTTAATTTACAATACCAGTCAAATGATTGAAATAAAATTATATTTATTTTCTTTTTTTAAAAGTGCCTTATTATAGTCAATATTCTAGTGTTTTTTAATATTATTAAAAATAGCACAATTTAAAATAAATGTTTTTTATTTGAATACATGTTGAAATATAATTTATTCCTGTGATCAAAGCTGAATTTTCAGCATCATTACTCCAGTCTTCAGTGTCACATGATCCTTCAGAAATCATTCTCATATGCTGATTTGATGCTCAAGAAACATTTTTAATTATTATCAATGTTACAGTTGTGCAGATTAATATTTTCTGGAATTAAAGTATTAATTTTTTATTTTTTTTAATTATAAAGGTTTATTTTATTTAGTTATTTATCATCTATAATTATTTATTGGTTTAATATTTTTGTGGAAACTACTCAAAAAAACTTAAAAAATAAATTAATATTAATATGTTTATTCAGCAAAGACACATTAAATTGACCGAAAGTGACAGTAACAGACATTTACAGTGTTACAAAAGATTTCTAATTCAGAAAAAAATTGTTCTTATTAACTTTCTATTTAAAGAATGCTGAAAAGATATTAAGCAGCCAAAAATATTGAAAATAATCATAATTATTAATAATTGGGCATCAATAATAAAGCAGTAAATCAGCATATTAGAATGATTTCTGAAGGATCATGTGACACTGAAGACTGGTGTTATGATGCTGAAAATTCAGTTTTATATCACAGGAATAAATTACATTTTAAAATAAAATAAATCAGAAAATATATATTTTAAACTGTAATACATTTTTAACAATTAACTGAATTGGAAGAGTTACAAACACAAAATAAAACCCAAAATTATACAAGATTTTTTAAAATTAACATACAATAAAAAATCAGGTAAAATCGGGACAGTCCAATAAAATATGTTTAATGGAAAGGGGGATCTTGCAGAAGATGCAAAAAGTTGGGTCTTTTAGGACTAAATAAAACAACTACTACTACTAAGCTTGATGCAATGCATTCTGGGATTTCCTTATTCATAAAGGATGCACATGCAGCTCTGCCTTGCACAGCTCGCTAGGTTTATCAGCAGAGCTCTGCTGTGTTTTTGTTGACGTTTGTGTACCTGGAAGCATCCAGTTTCTGCTGCTCCAGCATGCGTTGTTGGGCCTCCCAGCTGACCTTCTCCTCCTCTAACTGACGTCTCTTCTCCTCCAGCTCCTTATGCTGGGCCTCCAGGTTCTTCTTCATCTGTTCATGACGCCGCTGCAGCTGAAGAGACGAAACCACACCAGCAGAGTGAACTCAGACTCCATAACAATCATTGATGAAGAATACACAGCAGAAACTGTCTTCAGTTAATTATTGGTGATACCTCCGTCTCAGAGTCTCTGAGTTTCTGGATCTTCTCCTTGACCTTCATCTCAAACACCTGCTCCATCTCCATCTCCATCTTCTTCATCTTCGTCACATGTTCTCTCCTCTCCTCCTCCATCTGTGCCAGAGGGCTCCTGTTCACATCCACACACACGAGCAAAAGCATCGCCCGGGCGGATGCACAACACACATTCATTAGAAAGTTTACTCAAAGAGCCTGATTGAGCTTTAGAGACAAGTAGACCTGTGATGGAGGAGCAGTAGGGAAGAGAGGACCCTGATGGGAAGACTTGAGGACCCAGTGCAGTGAGGTTGAGTTAGCAAAGCTGAACTGCAGCTGTGTTAGTGTGCAGCCGCAAGATCAACACCGCTCGCATAACACAAAGCTAACGTCACTTATCAAACAGTCACAGCAAATTAACCAGACAATTACATGTGCTGCTAAATCTCACACACACATGTAGTCAAGATTATAAACATAATCTAGAGCTGGATTATGGAGGACTGAAAGCCTGTACATACCAAGTTTTATGACAATATACAGTCTGGAGCAAAAATTTAGGGAGCAGTATAGAGCAAAAAATTATTCACACTGAGTTTGAAGAACATTACCATTACTCTGGTGAAAAAAAAAAAAAAAAAAAAAAAAGGTAACATGGATGAAAGGGAAAATCCATGTTTTTACATGGCTTAATGCAAAAAGCCCAAAAAAGCCAAATCAAACAAAAAAACAAACTAAAATTAAAGCAAAAATGATCTCCACGTTGAAAAATAATAAACATTTGATAACTGAAGTTCAAAGATTCTGTGTTCATGTTTTATTTCAAAACTTAGCTGTGCCACACATTTGGTATGTACAAGCTTTTTCTCCTGTCAGGCAGCTTCCAAAATAGTTTACCATGAACACGTCCTGAGTTGCCCAACTTCTTACGAAAGAGTCTTCCAGCGAACAGAAAGCAAGACAAACATCTTGAAACTGACTAAAAATAGTAGGATATCTAAGGTAATGTGCTACAGAACCGCAGTTTGACAATGATCCTACGCAAAGCTGGATCTGCAGTTACACACACTATGGACACTGAGCAGGACGCCCGACTCCGAACGTGAACAGAAAGAGGGAAAAACAGAGAGCAGAGGAGAGAGGACGAGACAAATGTGAACTTGAGCACGACACTTACATGCCTTCAACCGTGTCAGATCTAAAATAAAAAAACACACATACTTAGCATGCTCACACTGCATCATGTGTTAGAAAAAAAACAATGTTAGCAGCTGAATCAGGTACTTTTGGCCACTCTTATGCTTTGGTTAAGATGGGGGCTCTTCAGACGGAGCCGTACACATGTGATGGTGGAAGTGAATGGCTGTTAGCGAGCGTTTGGACTGTATTTGAGGGTTAGTGACAGGTGTGTGCTGAGGATGAACCGCTGTGGCTGTTAGGAAGCCTGGATGTGTTGAACAGCTCAGTATCACTGACTTTAGCATTATTAGCATGTGTCAGTCTAGCTCTGGGCGTCTTTACACACTGATCCTTTATCGGCATGTTATAACACATATCTGCTTCATGTACAGTAAACCGTATCGGCCATGTTTGTGTACACTTGAAGTAAGGCTTAAAATAGGCTCTCGAGCTTGTACTGGTGAAAAACACTCACTTTGTGAGTTGGCCTTTGGTCTTGTTGTTGTCGACGCCGTTGTAAGTGACAGCAGCCAGTTTCCTGCTGCGATAGTTCTCATAATGGACATTGTTGGTCACATCCTTCAGGTCCTGCATGTGAGTTCTGTGATTGAAGAGAACAAATAAATGACAGATTAATATCACAGCATGTCCATCGAAGATATTAAAGACATTTAAAATGCTACAATTTCGATTTCACATAAATGCTTTCTATTTACCACGGCTTCCACAAAAATACAATTAATTAATAAATTAATATTAATAAATGTTTCTTAAGCAGTAAATCAGCTAAATTAGTATGATTTCTGAAGGATCGTGTGACACTGAAGACTGGAGTAATGATACTGAAAATTCATCTTTGCATCACAGAAATAAATTACATTTTAAAATATATTCAAATAGAAAACAGTTACTTTAAATTGTAATAATATTTCACAGTATTAATATATTTCTGATCAAACAAATGCTGCCTTGGTGAGCATAAGAGATTCTTTCAAACCCCAAACTTTTGAACAATAGTTTATTAGAGTAGGCCACAGATGCATGGCTCTAATACGGATGTTTTTGAAAGGTCATCTTGGAGGAATTATGAGAATTTCAGCTCCATCATCAGGTATTAGTGCTGGTGTAGAAACGCAGTTATGTACCTGATGAGCATGTTTCGAAGGATTGTGAAGTCACAGTGCTCCCCATTCTCCACTGAAAACAACAACAAAACCAGTGTATTAAAAGTGAATCAAGAAACAGCAACATTATACTATCCACCTCTTCCCATCCTGCAGTTAAACATGACTTCAATTAAAAAAAAAGATACTGTGGGGGAAGTTGTTCCAAGTTAGTAACTTTTGGCCTGAATGCCAATTTGCAAGCTATTAATCATATATAAATCACATTTAATTTTATGATATCAAACATTTCTTCATTGTTAGCACAATACACACCTTGCATAGTGACTCACAGAAGCAAGCAAGCAAATTGGTATTAATATGGGCTTCATAATTACATACAAATATCCAATTGGGATTATATACAGATAATCTGGAGCTGAGTTATGGAGGACTGAAAGCCTATATACACCAAAGTCTAATGCAAATATATGGAGCAAAAGTTTGCAGAAAAAAGAATTCACACTCAAGTTAATGCAAAACTAAACTAAACAAAACGTAACAGTCATTGAACACAAAACAAAAATCAACTGCAATCAATAAACAGACACAAAACCCCAAACCAAGTCAAGTTTAACTAAACAAAAATAACCTAATTGTTGAAAAACATACAAACACACAACCAAACTAAGCTAAGCTAAGCAAAAATAACCTGCATAACAAAACAAATATCAATCACGCCCCAAAAAAACTAAACAAAAATAACCTACTCGTTGAACACAAAACAAAAATAAATTGCACCAAAAACACAAATAAAAAAAAACACAACCCAAACTAAGCTAAACAAGAAGTTTAAACAAAAATAACCCAACATTACCTGTTGAAAACAAAATCAACTGCACAAAAAAAAAAAACACAAATCAAACTAAACAAAAATAACCTGCTTGTTGAAAATAAAACGAAAAAAAAAAAAACAACAACCCAAAAACAAAACTTAGCCAAGTAAACAGAAATAAAAAAAAAAAAAAAAAAATTTTTTTTTTGAAACCAATACAAAAAAAGAAAAAGAAAACCCAAGCAAGATGCTTTAATAACTAGAGTTCGGACACTGCAGTTCAGGGTCCATAGGAACAAAATGGCATTGATCATTACTCTGCTACTGTAATGTATAAACTGACCAACAGGTGGCACCTGATCTGGCACTGCCTTGTGTCTCCTGCTGTGTGTGCGTCACGTATCGAATGAATGAAGCAGACCTCTCCCTCAGTCCCAACCGCATGCCATCTGTGTGCTTACATGCTGTTGAAAGCATCTCAAGCATTCAAACCTACCCTCTTAAAACACAGATAACCACTGGATCCAAATACAGCCATCAAACCCACAGCCCTCCTGATTACACTTCATGTTTCTGTCTAGACACAATAACCCTGCTCTCACTGCGGCTCGCTCCAGAGGATTTGGCTTAGCGACTCTGCCGTTATCAGAGGTCAAAGGTCTAGAAAGTAGGGGAAATAGATGCAGGCATCAACTCCAGCCAAACCGCTCCGGTGAGGGAGCACTGCAGATGTGACTAATCAAATCAGCATCCTGATCTGCTGCTTCAAATGTCACTGGACCTTCATCTTTAAAGCTTCATTCAGGGCTCCAGCCGTGCTCATATTTGATACTGTATGCTCACGGCAGATCATGTGACCAGTTCTACAGGAGCTCTCGATCAAACGTCAAAACACACACACTTCCTGTTTGCAGATCTGCAGGCTTTCACTTATCGCTCATCCCACTGCACACCCTAGGGTGTTTATCACATGACCTTAAACACACTACGAGGACAATCATTTCATTATGCCTTTCATTCATAAGAGTTCACTTGTTTATTCTTTCATTTCTGTAAGAGGCCTTTATTTAATTAACTAGCTCCAGTGTTGTTATTATTAACTAACTATTAAAAAACACTTTTGCTAAATAAAACAAAGAAATATATGGATAAATAATTAGACAAAAGTTTTTGGAACCGAAATAAGCTGAAGCACTTACTAAACGGAAAAAGAAAAAAAAAATCAAACTACTAAAAATTACAATAAAATTAAAATGAACTAAAAATATAAAATAAAAGCTAACTAAGAAAAAAAAAATTAAAACGGTAAATAAATAATGCTAAAATAGCACTGGATTGCACCTCAGTTCAGAACTGAAAACGTTGCATTTCTTTATTAAACTAAAAACATGGCCTTACTTATCAGCAAAAAAGTTCTTTCTGACATCAATAAAGTGATTATGTTGCTAATGCTTGATTTTTATTGCATTCTAATTGGTCTGTGGTGTGCTAAGCTTAACTGGCAATTAATTAAATACATTATCAAAACAACAACAGATCAGCTGAACCCCTTTGATCTCAAATATTGAAATAGTTATACATAGTTCTGTTAAATAGTTCTCTTTGTACATGTATGACGTGGCCATTATGCTAAAATATTTAAAATAAATGTAATTGTTTTTTTTTTATTGTTTTTCATTTTAAAATCATTTGCTTCAATATTACATAGTTTTATTTATTAGCTTTTCATCAAATCAAAAACTCCCTATAGTTCCCCTCACAAAGCCCAGTTTGGGAAACCCTGAATTAAGTTATAATTAAAATGATAATAAATCAAATTATAAAGCTACACTGATCAATAATCTGAAAAAAGAAACCTGAGCGAAGTTTAATGCCATGATCAGGCACTCCAGCCTCCCAGATGTACATATAATGCCATATAAAGTCATTATTACTAGACTTCATTGATGATGGCAAGTTGATCTTATGACAAGAAATGATTTATATAGTCTAAACCGTTGGAGGGCACTGTATACATGATATCCCATCCTCTGGCTATGGTTTGGTCTAATAAAATAGAATCTGACTGAAGTGAAAGACATTGGAGGCTAGACATCGTCTGGTGTCACAAGTTCAAGCTTTCTGTGCCGTCACTGGTCAAACTGTTTTATCACATTAAAACGGCACAAAAAGAGGTGCATTACGGTCCGAAGCACAAACGGTGTGGGAAACAATAGCCAAAGCAAACATCACTAATGAAGCCAAACAACTACATTCAGATCAGACAGACTCAGATCTGCTGTGAACCAGAGTAGATCAACAGCCTCAGAGTCCGTCCTACCCTACACACACACACATATATATATATATATATATATCTTACCTTCTGCCACGCCCCAGGGGTACTGCCTGCCCCGTACACGCTTCCCATTGACCTCGATGATGGTGTTACTGCCCACCACAGCCAGCGGCAGACGGTCCTGAGGGACACAAATCACACAGACATGTAACATGCAGACTTGTTCAGAGAGAGAGAGAGAGAGAGAGAGAGAGAGAGAGAGAGAGAGAGAGAGAGAGAGAGAGAGAGAGAGAGAGAGAGAGAGAGAGAGAGAGAGAGAGAGAGAGAGAGAGAGAGAGAGAGAGAGAGAGAGAGAGAGAGAGAGAGACTGTCAGGTGACTGATATTGACTCAGTTTGTGAGTGTGTGTACTCTGTGTGCGTACTCTTTCAGTGAGTGTGACTCTGAGTAGGGTTATCATCATTAACTAAAATTAAAACTATTAAAAAACATTTTCATTATTTGAAAAAATAAACATGAAATAAAATAAAATATTACAAACAAATTTTTCAGCTATATAAAACGTAAAAAAAAATATTAATAAAGACAAAATTATTAAAACATTAAATTGAAACGAAAACGGAAATATCAAAATAAAATTAATTCAAAACATTAACAAGAACTCTAATAATACAGCAATGATACTAAAACAACACTGACACTTCCCACAAAATCAGTCGATGAGTGATATGGATTGGTCAGTCGATTAGTGAACTTCACTAGTGAGTATATCGAAATTTTATTATATTTATTTTTGCACTGGTGCTTTATTATTAAGCCCAGTCCCAGTATTTCTTAAAAAACTGAACTGGTCTATGACTGCATCCTAAGTAACCAGCTGTGACTTTTATTAGTAGTATTTATTAATAATACTAATTATAATTATTTAGAATTATAAAAAAAAAAAAAAATATATATATATATATATATATATATATATATATATATATATATATATATATATATATATATATATATATATATATATATATATATCTTTTAAAATATATATATCTTAAATCTTTCATTTTTTAATTTTTATATTCATTTACTATATTTTTTTAATATTTCAATTTATTTTTTATGTTTTAGTTAGTAATTTTAGTAAATCAACAAACATATTTCAGCTAGTTGACAGTTCAGCATTTCTAATTTTCATAGTTTTTCTTCTATCTTTATTTCAGCTTTATTTTAATAAACAAAAATGCTTTTTAATCATTTGAGTTAACAATAACAGCACTGATCCCATCTATCTAAACTTTCACAATCAGTCTCATGCTCTGACACTGACATTGCTCCCAGGAGATGTTTAGATGAGTATTTAATATGTGCTGCACACTATATTTTCCATAACACAACAACGACTCTACAATTTGGCACAATTTGTTTTTACTCATGTCACACCTCGACTAAAACATATTTCCACTTCAAAGAAGTTGGAGCCCCAAAGGACAGCCAGCTATTACATAACCGTCATGAACCGATAGCAGTTTTACGGTTGAATAGCTAGCGGTAAGTTTTCCGGATGGTTCATGCTGGTGAGCTGATTCAAACCACTGAAACAAGCTCCAAAACACCTTAGTTTTGGACCGATTTTGTTTGAAATCACACCCATTCCGCCTTCAACTTCAATTACTGGGGCCTTAAAGCCATCTAGTCATTCAGATTACCACAAATTAGTAAATCTTGAAAAAAGTCCCTAGTGTCAGTACAAAAAAAAAAAAAAAAAAAAATTACCTATCGTAAGCAAACAAACCTTAATCTTCTTGACTAGCTTGCTCTCCTCCTCGTCATCAGTCTCCGGGAACTCATAGATTTTGATCTTATGTTCCTGGATCTCTCTCATTATCTGGGAATAGAGGAAAACAAAAGGACAGAGTGAAAAATAAAGCATTAAATTGGTGTTGACAAGTAAAAACACCTGCAATCTCTGTGTCACTTGTTTGGGATTGCTTTGACTCTCTAAGGAGTCAGCATAAAAACCATGTATGGACAGATTTATCTCTACTATTATTATGAGTTCTCACTGCAGTCGCTGTTCGCAACTCCCTAACACTGCAACACACACACGCTTCAGTCGCTTCAGCTGGTTTGCAGATGTTAAACTGTCCCGCATGCATCATTTGAAACACTGGGAATGCTTTCATGATGCTGAGATGCAACATAACTCCTGCGTCTCTATGAACGGCTGTTCAACAGTGAGGACAGTTAATATCAAACTGAATGGAGGCTGAATGTTTGTTCGTGCACATAAAACAGAAGCAAGTTTACCTTGGGGATTACATAATGGAAAACAAGATTTTCTTAGCTTTATGAAATAAAGCAATGTACTATGTACAAATGGGTCCAAAACCTAGCTTCCAAACTAGACAGCATTTTAAGGCATTATAGGTGCAAATGCTTACACAAAGGCTATTAAAAATAATTATGATGTGTTAAAAGATACTGTTTTCATTTAAACTAGCATTGCATGTATCCTTTGAGAAGGCAATCCCAGATCAGAAAATCAAGACTTAATTTAATATAAAAAATTATGAATAAATAATTATGAAATTTAATTTCATCTATTTAAAATAAGCCATTTTAACCAATATTGTACAATCTTTGCTGTAATGTCTCACTTTGATGCAGAATTCTTAGATGTTGCTATTAAATCTTTGAGTTTTGGCAGAAAACTGGAGGAATATCCCTGTGTTTCTGTTTACAATTGCCAGAATTTTTGTAATACGCTCTGTTTCATTGTTACATTTGTAAAATTACGTGTAGTGGTTTAAAATGTTTGGAATGATGTGAATGTAAATTATTTAGCAAACTATTCTGTGACTGCTGAAAGTATACATTTATTAAATTCCATCCCATTTATTGTTAAATACTGAACAATAATGTGACTCTGACTGCATTTAGATTAAATGACACTAACAACCTATTTAGGATTCACTCACATGGCAAGAACGTTAAACTCCTTTCACAGCCAGATTATGACTAGGATCATAAAGAGGGAGCAAAACTATTCTAAAAACTGAATGTTTATGTTTTTTGGACAAGAAACCTTATTATAGGTGGACTTCGGGGGGGGGGGGGCCCTCAAATCTACAGATAGTGAGATCACACTCACCTGCTTCTTGAACTGTTGGCACTCCTCTGGAGTCAGTGTGTCTGCTTTGGCGATGAGCGGGATGATGTTCACTTTTTCATGTAACCGTTTCATGAACTCAATATCCAGTGGTTTCAGTCTGACAGACACAGAGAGAGAGAAAGAGAATGTGAGGGATTAATGTTTCAAACTAAACACTGAGCGTAAGTCCAAAAGCAGGCGCACAGGTCTCCTCTGTAGAGCAGTAGTAAGGGATCACATTCACACTGCTGTTTGGCAGCTTGGCTGAACTTATAGCGTGGCTTGTAGTAAAGCCACATGTGCTGCAAGAAGAGCAATAAATAAACGGCAGGAAAATCATTTGTGCCTGTCCAAGGCCATTGTGATGTTCACAGCTTTAGCCATTGTACACACACACACACACACACAGGATTAGAATCAACAGGTGAAAGCTTGTTTTTGTGTCTTAACTAAATCAAGGTTATATTATACGATTCAAATATACAGTGTACTGTGACTTTTTATTAGATTGACATTCTGAGGAACTGGAAGGAGGAATTCAAAGGAAGGATTAGTGATTTTTGGCATCTCATACTTTGAAAAACACTTCAATATAAATGTGTGACTTTTAGATTTTCTGAAAATGTAACTGGTGCTTTCCCATGCAAAACGTACTGTGCTGGGGGTTTCTGAGTGGTTGCCAAGACATCGCTATGGGGTTGCTAAAGTGTTTTGAGTGATGGTAAAGGAGTTGCTATATGGTTTTTAGAGTGTTCAGAGTAGGCATGGGCGATATCTTATTTGTGATATACCGGTAAAAATTCTCCCCACGATAAGAATTAGTCTTCCCGCGATAATAACGATAAAGTCTAGTTGTTGACATATTTCTGTGTGCGACAGTGCGGAGCGACATCACGGAAGGCGGACGTGAAATTGAGGAGTTTATCGCTAACGAGGAGCTCCTTCTACAATCTAAAACTGGTTTGGTCAGGGCTGTACAGTGCACAAAAAATCGGTCTGAATAAATGTACTACAGTAACATGTGTGCGATACAGTTTTGCATGAGCATGAGCCTGTTTACAAACCTGTTATCCAACAAAGATATCATTTATTGACATGCTTTTTCTCCAAATTAACTTAACATAGTTGAGAGTTTGAAATAACCTCTTTTCGCGACCAGACGTGGTTTCATATTACAAAAGATAGTATTATATATAGTGATAAAGGCAATGTCAATTAGCATTGCATTATAAATATTCATTCCTTATAAAAAATACCCAAGATTGCTTGAAGAACACAGATAAACCATATATTTTACGCAATCGTATGTTTATTGTGTTCAAGTTTCATCAGTAAAAATTTCTCTATCTCCATTGTGCGTTATATTCAGCGATAACTGGATACCTTTGTCTTTGTCAATATTAGGGATTTCATGGAGTGTCGTCAGTGTTAAGGCTAGAAGGGATATGTATGGAGCTAGAGGGCATGCGAACAAAACCCAAACAAAAAACACCAAACTAAAATCAAAACAAAACCCACGTCTCCCAACATGTCTCAGGTTAGGGGTTTGTTCCTCAAGTAATAGGAAACTGTATTTCCTAACTGTTTTCCTAACTTCTCAGTGTTCCCTGACTTCCTGGATGTACAGACAAAAACAGTCACAGCATGACTTTGAGCCACAGAAAGAATCAGTGTGAGAGAAAGAAAGAAAGGGGGTTCCAAACCAATTCACACACGCCAGAGAACTTTGATTTAGTTGGATGAGTATGAGATTTAGATGAGATGCAACAATACAAGTCTGAAGGCAACTTAGACTGACAACGCTGGCACTGCAATAAATCCTGATGTACATGGCATCACTTTAGAGTAGGGCTCGACCGATATGTGTTTTTCAGGACCGATGCCGATACCGATTATTACAGACCAAGTAGACCGATAATCAATATATTGAACCGATATATATGTCTGGTGTAAAAATGAAAATGAAATGTCAAAATTAAGAATAACAAGGGCTCTGACAAAAACGGCCTTCCCTAGTGTTGGTTGCACTTCTTACTCTTGTCTTCCCCCATGCATCCATCTACAATAAGGGTAATATATAAAGAGAGAGTTAAAAGTGGGGCCACTGTATGCTTCATGATTAAGCCTATGAATACTAAATACTAAAGCTAAACAGCTTGGGGAAATGTAAGTATTTGGCTTCAATAATTGACATGTTAGAAATGTATGTGTAATAGCATAACCTCTCATAATTCTTCATTAATTATTTTCGGTTGACTAAATCATAACCTACAAGAGGGGACTATTCAATTCATCATCTAATGCACATCAATTGATTAATTTAAAAAGCGCAATGTATATAATACGTGTAAATAATTTAATTGTCTTCATAGCTCAATTGTAGAAGTTGCGAAGAAGACCGCAACTATTTTAATGAAACTATAACACTAATAGCCTGTTATAGGCATAATAATAGCCTCACTTGGTTCAATAGCCTATTGAAATGTCCCAATTTCCGTCATCATAATCTTGGCCTATGTGACAGTATCTTAATCTTGGCCTATGTGACAGTAATTTCCATTAGTTTTCATTTAGTGCATTTCATTCAGTGCAGTGCAAATGAAGGCATAAAACATTAATTTAATTTATCTTTTAATCAAATGAGTTAAACTCAAATTTGGCAAACAAATGGGTTTACTATTAAAATTAAATAAATGGAAGAAATAGCGTATTGTGTGATTGTTCTTTTAAACAAAAGTTGTAATAATTGTAGTAGTATTAGTAAATAAACCAAACTTTTATTTTGACGGGTTGCCATGAGGACCTCTTAAGTTTCTGTAGCCTATTTATGATATGACGATCGTTTTACTCAAACGAAACAGTCAAATGCTCATGAAGTAACTCTCAGAGCAGTTCTGGGGATGATGTTCATAAATTTATGTCCTCATTTAGTGACATGGCAGATGCGGAAAACACCGCGAGCATCGCGCACTTCAGTGTGTGTGTGTGTGTGTGTGTGTGTGTATGTGTCAAAACCACGCGTCTGTGCCATTCACATATACAGAGACACGCCGAACATGCAGAATTCATATTTAAATAGTCTTTTAGCAGCTTAATGTTTACAGATAGTCCATATCATGAGTCGATTTAAGTGTACTGACCTACTTTTGATTAATTCATCCAAACTTTGACTAATTCCGTGACTCCGCGTTATACAGTAAATGCTATTTATATGACTGGATTCCGCGATTCCCCCTGCGTTTCCCCCATCTCGGAAACCATAAATAGATAATATTGAGGTTTTTACAACTTCAGTGTAGTGGATTGTAATTTATTGCAACTTGAGCAACGTCTGCTGCTGCCTTTGAGAGATAACTGATGCGTGATGAAGCAGCACCAGTTAGCAAGCGCTTTCGGTGAGAGAGCGCCTTTAGTCTTCCACGTTGATTGGTCGGACTCCTGACTCTCAACAAATCAGATGCGCGGTGGGCGGAGACTGCTCTAGGCCACAGAGTGGTGAGTTCCGACAGGCTGCATCAGAGCCAAATAGCGCGTTTCAAAATTAAATAATTTTATCGGCACATCAGTTTTGAAAATGACCAATGCCGATTATCATAAAAATGCTATATATCGGTGCCAATAATCGGCCAGGCGGATAATCGGTCGACCCCTACTTTAGCGCTCACCTCTAAAAGCCCCTTCACAGCAGAAATACAAGCCAAAAATACAGAGGGTTTGTGTGCATTTAATGCATGAAAAAGAGTGCCTACCCATGACCAGAGGGGGCGATGAAGTACAGACAGCAGTGCACTCGGCTGTCGGGCATCTGGCGTCGATTGACACGTGACTCTGCGTTGAGGTAATCCTCAAACTTGCTGTCGATGTGATCTATGACGGGCTGCCAGCTACAAGACACACAACCAGCATTTCAGAGTCAACAACATGCAAATGTAATATAAACAAACTATCCATCCTTCATTTATTAAACACCAATATGAGGTGGCTCCCAAATGACATGCAGAAAATAAAGAAATCACGCTTACCAGTTACTGTTATCCACAGCATCTCCGAACCCTGGCGTGTCCACAATGGTGAGCAGCAGTTGAACTCCACCCTCTTTAATCAGTACCTTAGACTGCTCCACCTGAAAAAATAAAAAAATAAAATAAAGTTAAAAATAACTACTAGCCAAACACAAAAACAAAAATCACAAAATGGCAATTTCCATGTTCATTCAGTGCAAAAATAAAATACAAAATGTCACTAAAAATAAATAATAAATAAAATAACAGTGATATAAAAGTAAAACATGAAAACTAAATAAATTAAAATAACTTATTCTGCAATTGTATGTAGCCTCCATGTACTCAAAAACCAACATTATGTTCTGCTAAACGCCTTTCTTGAATGCCAGTTTTAAACACATGATCTGGAAGCTAACATTGGTTGAGAAGTTTTCTTATTGGTTAACAAGTTTTGTACTAGTTATAAGGTGTTCTTGTTAAAATTTTGTATTGAAAATTGACAAAAAACAATTAAAAAGGCTTGATGTAAATCATAATGCTAATACAAAAGTCCTGAACTGAGAGCAGTATCTGACTGAAATATGACACAAAATAAGAATGCAGAAAACCCTAGATCTACATGAATTAGGCCTAGCTGTTTTCAGAGAACTGTGGGGCAGAAATGCAAACAGCATGAGGGCCAACACTCGTGACAACCACACACACTCAGGTTTCCATTCAATCATGAAGTCAATATCATGGCCTGCAGGGCTCAAAACAACCATTCAGAGGTTTTCTGTGCACATTTAAGAGCAGCACAAAAGGGAAAGCAAAGATTTTCTCGTTCTAATATAAGCCAGGACACTCTGAACACTTTACCTAAATTAATGTGGAACAGCTGATTTAACCTAAAATCATTCAACTTTGGCATGAAACTTGCTTTATGGACATGAATGACACCTCAAGCCATGTTGATAAACTCTTCTATTGTTACTCCCCTTTTCCCCTTGACTGACCACACTGGGATCGTAATATTACGTGGAGGTTTACTAGGAGCTTGAAATGGATGGATCATACTTTCTAAGCCTTTAAATATGTTGTGAAGCAGTCGGCGCTCAACAGATTCAGCCCACATGTGTGCAACCTCAGCTAAAACAAGCTCAAGCACACACCTTTCCATGTGCAGCATAAAGCGGCTGTGGTCTGAGACTGTGGCTTCTGGGTTTGGGTTGTTCAGGGCTGCATTTTATGATTTCCTCCTAAACAGCCCTCAGCATTCCACAGCTCAGACGGACACCACTGAGCCCAGCACAGGACAGTCATTTCATGAAGCACACCCCCCCAAAAAAGAAACTTGGCCAGCGAAGTCTACCAAACAGCTGGGATGGAGGAGCTACACACATCCTGAACTGAGACTGTTTTTAGAGAGCGTGCAAGTTCAGTTTGATAACTTGTGTGATTTGTGGGCCATTCATGGTGGTTGTCCAGCATGCTGCATGTTAAGACTTTTCACAATAAATAAAGAGTCCCAATGTCAAATCAGTGGCTGACGATATATTGGCCATTATGTAGTGTTTTTTTTTTTTTTTTTTTTAAATGATCGGCATATAAATTTTTCTGTTTAGCTGACAAGTGTTGTAAGCGGGACTCTTATTTGGACAGTTTTTAACCATTTCTTTAATTTTGAAAATGTTATAATAGCACTACAAAATTAAGAACTTGCTATTTTAAGTATAAATTTTTATTTTATAATCTTTTAAAATCAAGTTAACTTTTTCCATTTAACCTCACAAATCATGGATTGGCTCTTTTTTTATTTAAATGGAAAAGGGCAGTGGGAACATTATAAAAAATATATTTTTTTGCATTCAATTGAAGAAAGAAATCAATACGAGTTTGAAACATCCTGAAGGCAAGTAAGTTTAATTTTTGAGTGAATATCATCCTTCTAAATAAGCTCTCTGCACCTCAGGCATCATAAAAGCAGCCTACTAAGGAAAAAACACGTAACTTGAGAGAACATTGGCAAATCCTGCTACTTTCTTCTCAGTGGAAGTGTTGTTTTCAAAACCATTAGCACTAGCTGAGAGGCCGTGGGGATGTTTTGGAAGCATGAGTGAGATGATGTGCTAAAGCGTACGTGTAGCCACCGCAGATCTGTCATTCTGTAAATTACCAACTCCACAGAAACAGGGAAAGAAAAAAAAAAGTTAGAAATGAGGCCAAGAATGCAGGAGAAATGGCCATCAGGAGGTGGTCAGCTGTGGAATGCAAACAGTTGTTTTGCAGGCGAGCATGACGATGCCTGCTGCGGGGCGTGTGGAGGATTCCTGCACGTTACTGTTTGCGGTGAGCAGGTGATCTCTGATTCTTCTCACTCCACCTCTCTGCTGAGCATTCCACCCATGTCTGACTCGGATCTCATCAACATATATCATACCGCTGACCTCTGACCTTTAATGCTCACTACTAGCAAAGGTGCAGAGACCTGGGACCAGATTTACCAAACATGCTTCAGAATAAAAATCTTTATAACAGCCATTTTCTTCTTATTTTCTAACCTAGGAAAAAAAAAGGTAAGAATATTTCAAAATACTTCTTAAGAATGTTCTGAAGAATTGTTTTACTTCAAGACAAAACTTGGTCACACTTTATTTTAACATCCAATTCTTGCTAATAACAAAGCACTACTACTTTTAGTAAGTAAGGTAGTTGTTAAGTTTAGGAATTGGGTAGGATTAGGTATGTAGAATATGGTCGTGCAGAATACATGCTTTATAAGAACAGCCAATATGTTATTAATAGGCATGCTAATAAGCTACTAAGTGAGAATTGGTCCCCATACTATAGCATAACCTCCAACATGCTTAAACCTCCAAAGTTAAGATGTTTTATGAATTTACAGGGCTATTTAAGATTAATTGTTGTAATTATGCATGTGCAACATACAATACAAATATAATACATATTACTAGTACTAGGAACGTGCACAGGTTCTCTGAAGTGATATGAATAATTGATTATGTAAACAATGATCAGTCATGATTATGCATGATGTGACTTCAGCAAGAACCGCTGCTCAATCAGATAATTTTTTTAAGAAAAAAAAAATTCTTAAAATATCTGAGAACTTAAGAATTTTCCAAAGAATGGCACTTAAGAACGTTCTTTATGAACTTCTTGGAATTTATCTTAAGAAATTAATCTACCCCCACCTTATCTGAAAAGTTCAACAAGGCATTTAAAACGTGACGTTGCATGTGAATAAGTAGTTTGACTCGAAAGACTGATTAATTAATCTAATTAATCAGATGATTTTGCCCATTTTGAGATCACCGCTAACGCAAGCACCTTGCTAAAAGAGAGTTCAAGGGTTCAAGAATCACTATTATTGTTGCTCATACTTGTTTATGGGATTCTAACAAACCGCTAACTAGTCAAACAAATGTTAAAAATCAACTAGACAGTGAGTCACCTGAACAACTAGCTAAGCAAGTTCAAATAATGATGTTTGTTAATTTACCCCTGAAAATTCACATATTTATTGTCTTTAAACTTGTGCCTTTTAAAATCTAAAACAATAAAGTGCCTGCCCCCTCAAAGCAAGATGGTTAAAGGGGTTTTTTTTTTTTTTGGACAACTAGTCAACTAGTTGACCATCATGACCCATCTCTTAACCATTAGTATTGAAAGTCAGTGTGCAACCCACCCTGCACCATTGGGGCTCTGTATATGAATGATACTTCAAATCATGTGGCCTGTTGGGGCGAGATGTGCTATTATTTCAAGCATAGTACCCATCCACAACTACTAAAAAACTTGCTAGAACTTGTACAGGCAATCACTACTCAGTTTTCTTCAGAAAATATTTGTATCAGGTTATTATATCACAGGATTATGGTTTTGTTTGCAACCACGCTCTCCAGATAATGCAATCGGCCACTGAAAAATCTTTTGACTACTAGCATAACGGTTTAAAAGAAAAGTTTTATTTGGACTGACATGAACACTGATTCCACTGTGCTTCAAGGAATTATTTTCTGTGATGAAACAGCACTAAAGCAGGCGCCCGCAGAGTTGTACCGCAGCACATCTGGGGTGAAGTTTGGGTTGGCATGTCAAACACTGAAGCTTACAATGGCAAGTGCAAAAACAGAAATCACTTTAAGTATGATTTATCACCCAACCAGACACCTTGCTCACCACCAGCCTATAAATGGTCCAAATGACACACCTTGCCCCAGTTACAAACCCATAAAGCCTCTCTAACTCTAACTTCCTCCGTATGTACAGCAGATCACATTGGTTTCCATCAGACGCACAGTACTCATTTGATCACAACCGTTTGTCCCCAAAAAGCAACACAAACTACAGTAAAGTAGCTAAATGTCTGAGAAATGAGTTCTGCGCTTTGCACTTGCTCTAAAGAAAAAACGCAATCGTTTTCAAAATATTATCTATAACCAAATTCTACCCATAATTCTACGTGCATTTTACGAACTGATGCATATTGCACACAAAAAAGGCAAAAGCTGGTGAAATCTGAAGATCTGGTTGCTATTGACCGAGTCTGACTAGTGCACCAATTATATCAGTACAAGTCAGAATCAGAAAGTGCCTTATTGCCAAGTATGTTTGCACATACAAAGAATTTGTTTTAGTGTCACAAGCTTCCAGTACACAGAGACAACAACACCACACTGCTAATAAAAAACACCTCATAGGTTTACAGGTTTTGTTAGCAGACAGCAGGCTGCGAGACAATGAGAACTACAGAGGTTAAAACAAGTCAATGAATTTGGCAAAGGTTCATAGCCTTGAATCTTTGGAAGGTATTTAAGAGAAGTGATTGAAGATTGGTGTGAATTTCCCTGGGCACTGAAGTAAATATCAAAGCAGAAGCTGTGGTCCTGAATTTGGTTCAAGCACATCATTTCAAAAAGGGTTCACTTCCCTAAGCATGATCTAATTCCTCTCAATAAAGTGTGCCTACATGACTCATTTCAACAAATGAGCTGTTTTGGTTGAAGTGCACACAATACAGTACAGGCCGAAGTGTACTTTTTTTTATACAGTTGTACACTTAGCCTTTCAAAGTACAGTCCACTTGAGGTGTATGTGAAAGCAGGTGGTCGACACATGCAGTCTAGAAAGCTTCATGAATGTCCAGTGTCTGCGCTATTTTTCCTCCAGGAGTTGTAATACAAATGCCTTTGTACTCTTTTAAACTAAAGTTGCGGATATCTCATAACCCTCTCACACCGTCTGTTGTTGTTGTTCCGTCTCTTCAGTTTCATTTTCTACTGAGGGTGGAAAAAAGAAGAGGTTTCAAGATGCACTTTTGACAAATTTTAACTTGAATGCCACGTTTTTAGAGTGTATGGTGTGAAAAAACAAGCACACCCTTGTCAAAAAATATACTAAAATGTAATCGAAATGAATGTATTTTGTGCTAAGTATGCAACAAATACATTTACATATTTATGTGCGGAATAAAAATACCCTGCAATTGTACTTTTGGTATACTTAAAAGAAAAGATTGGACCAACTAATTTTGTACTTAATGCACTTTAATTGTGTGGAAGTAGTGCTGCTGAGGTCCAACAAAAAATATACTTAAGTATATTTGATTGTGTTAAATTTTTACATCGAAAAGCAATGGTTTTCAAGTTTTATAAGCAGGGCCACTGAATTTAACAAAGCATGCAAATCTTACAAATAAAGGTGCTTAAAAGATTCTTCACAGGGATGCTATAGAAGAACCATTTTTGGTTCCATAAAGAAGCATTTAGTCAAAGGTTCTTTAAAGAACCATCTCTTCCTTACCTTTTTATAATCTGAAGAACCTTCAGATGTTAAAGGTTCTTTATGGAACCATTTAAACAAAAAGGTTCTTAAAAAACTGCGAACAGCACAAACCACAATGAATCAGTAAAGCTGCCTTCAGTGGCCGTTATCTTTACTTCCATATAACAGCATGTGTGCCTATTTACTATCATTTGTTTTTTGCACACACTAGTCAGTTCAGGACCTCAATCAGTTCACACTCATCTGATATTGGCCACATTTAAAAAATAATGTGAACAGCCAAACAAAATGTGTTGTATCTAAACAACATAACAAAAAAAGAGCACTAAGGCTCACGTAAACATAGGCACTGAAGTAACCAAGGCAAGCTGTGGTCTTGAATTTAGTTCAAGCTAGTTTGAACAAAAGGGTGACCAAAAGCTTTACTGCAATGCAGTTTGGCATTTGTTGACCACTGAGACTTTCAGACAGACGGGTCCAGTTGAGCTTCAGGAAACCCAATCTGCTCTATTCTCACTTTCCTTCCACACCCTTTAGAAAGGATCGCACACATTCCTGTGCTCAGCCTGTAGACACAACATTTTGGTAATATGCAGGATGGGTTGTGATGAATCTGAAAGTTAAAGTGTTGATCATGGAGTGAAATGAGCCCTATATGATATGGAAGCATGCAGTGACATGTAGATGACGGAGCAGCGCTGTTCTCCAGCTATGTTGAGAAACCAGAAAGACAGCGTTTCCTCTCCAGCCCTCCGATTCTTCTGCATATAGATGAGTGAAGAGAGACACGCTGCAGGCAACAACTGAAAAACATTTGGCTAGGTTTGATGCTGAGGAACATCTGACAGAGAAACTCTGGTGTTGTGATGTCTATTCAAGCATGAGCTGCCGTTTTAATGATCCATTTGTGAAGACTTCAACTGTTTATTCACAAGATTGTGACAATGTTTGGAAAGGGAAAAAGAACATAACTACACAGGCTCGATATTTACCTTGTCATAACCTGCCTTCGCCAAAATAACCGCAAGACTAGCACAGTCAAATGTACTTCCTCATAAGACTTCCTGTGTGTGATTTTTATCAGCTCTGTGAGAGTCGCCCATCTGCAGACCTGCCAGCCTTGAACAACACCTGAGACAGCAACTCCAGAAAGCAGCTAGACTTAAAAATATATCTTCAAAACCGCACAAGTACTACTTTTCCAGCGGTTTAGATCACTAGATAAAGATTGTCAATCATTTTATATAGATTGCACACCTGATGAACCATTACGGACTAATTAAAAAATGAAAGGTACTAAAAATGAAGAGTTAACTAATATTCACAATAAATAAATCACAATGTTACATGATGATTTCCAAACAGAAATGCAATAAATCAGCAATATTTCAGAATGTGCATGTGACTCAACAAACAACTAGCGAGCATGTGATTGTTTCTTGAGATTACAAGTCTTTGCAAACACACCTCTTCATCATGTGTATATTACTGACGTGGCACATGACATAAGGGAATAAAAACTAAACCCAAAGTGTTGGTTGAGATAAAGACTGCAAAGCTGCTAATTATAATACATAAATATATAATACATCTGTTTTTGTTTTTTCTTTAAGAAATTGATAGAATTTATTTCTAATGTGTCATTTTTGACATTTGAAATCAAGAATTCCAAAATTATAAATTTTTTCTTTCTTAAAACTACTAAAAAGGAACCAGATTAGGTGAAATTGGAACCAGAACTGAGACATTTCTTAAAATCACCACGTCTGATTATTCAGAATTTGCCTATTCTGAATAAACATCACTAGTAAACACAAGCACTGTGTTGTTAGACTACAATAAGACCAACAACGTGAATTTAGAAAATAGATATGGGTGAAATTTAATGTCATACCAAATTTAGGCTTTATTAACTTTTAGACCTAAAATACTAAAACCAAAACTAAAATGTCCAGGCGTTTAGATCACTAGATAAAAATTCTTAATGATACAGATTTGTATAGAGTTACATTAAAGAAAACCTAGAAAAAAAATGCACCAAAGAAATCTATACATTAAGGTTAACTCATTTTCATGACTTTCAGGCCTTGAAATCAAAATGTTACCCGATATTTCCAAACAGAAATACCAAAAATAATAATTCAACAAACTTTCAGACAATTATCAAGACTGTGACTGTGCATGACTCAAACAATTAGCATGTATGTGATTGTTTCATGAGATTAAATGTGCGTGCAAACACACCTTTTCATGTGTATATGCAGTTTTACATACTGGGAAACAACTAAATGCAAAGTTACATGTAAACGGATAAATCTGTTTAGTTCTAATTTGTAGTTACTGCTGACATCTGAAATTAAGAGGTCCAAAATCATCCGTTTTCTCCTTTTTAAAATGACTAAATAGATAAGGATCCAAAATTGTTAAGTGAAGCTGGAACCAGAACTGTGAAATTTCTTAAAACTACCAAGAAAAAGTCCAGGCGTTAAGAAAGGTTTGGCCAAAAAATAAAAAAATCTCAATACAGATAGCAATACAGATAGGGCAGTTTGGTGTATTATTCGTTAGGATATTTATGACACATCTCAGTGTTTATGTTGGACACACGTGTTGTGATTTTGTCCAATGATAACCTGTTGTTTTATCATCATTTCAGGCCGTTGTTTCAGGCAGTTGCTTTAATGGTGCTGGAACAACAAATGCAGAAAGAATGATCTGGAGGTAATGAGGGGGTGTGATCACCCATCCCGTATCTTCTGTCTTACCAAACAATTCCACATCAATGACATCATCCTGATAATTACACCACACCAGTGTGCAAATGTGTACAAACCATGAGAACATCTTGACTGGCTTTATAACCGTCTGAAATTCCACCTGTGAGTGGACTACAGTGAGCAGGTGGAGTAGAAAAACCAAACCGCTGCTTTTGATTGGTCTTTGTTGTTCCTGTGTTGATGGAAAAAGTGACAGTAGTTGCTCAGCCATAAAGCAGCTAGCGTGGGCCGTCCTCTTTTCACCTGACCTGATGCAGGCTGCTGAGCAGGTGAGATGGTCTGGTTAGACATCTCAAGCAACTAGCACATGTTTTGTTGTCAGAAATGGCAGCTGGAACAAAGCAACTTCAGAGCATCATCAGCACCAGCCCTAATTAAGTTATTCATTTGGGTGTATTTTAAAGTCAGCACTAAACCACATTTGCAATGCATCTGATAAACTCAACGTTGTGCTTTGTATAAAGACAAGCTTCTGAGATCTGAGACAACTGACCACAGGACAATGTCAAGACTATAAAGTAGATCTCAGTCAACAAACTGAACCAGAGAGAGTCAGACTCAAAGAGAGATGATCAAGCTTCACTGCTCCTTCAAGCATCTCTCCTCAGAGTCAGTGAAGACTCTCGGTTCAGATGTCCACAGGTATGAAGGTCTAGACAGATCGCTTCTCTGCCAAAGCCTCAGCTCTCAACACACTCATATATCTGGCCGCACAAGTCTGCACTTAACAAGTCTTCATTTAATATTAGTATTGTGCTGCCAAAGACATGCTCACTCACTGAAGATTAGCAGTATAGACAGACTACTTGAGCTTAATACAAATAGACAAATTGCTGTAATGAGGGATTGAACAGACAAACTCACACTCCCCTTTTAACCTGTCACAACAGATTTCAATGGCACACATATCCAGTTAGAGCGCTGCCAACACTTTACATAAACAACATAACTACTTTCAATGAGCACTTCCCCACACAGGCCTAAAATAGTCAGGACACTGGTGCCAAACCACAGACTGGGTGGTTAGCATGTGCCATGCCCCGTATCATAATCACAGCGTTACACACACACAGATCCTGAGCTCTTTGTTTTGACAAGACTGACGCAACACTGTGAGAAACGTAAGCGATGAAGCTTCTCTTCCTCCTCCTCATGCACACATCACATTGTAACATTCTGATTCTCTGACTCACTTCCCAGAATTCTCTGAGGCAACAAACCACACACAAGTTCATTGTAACTGTGCAGGACAGAACAGAGACCAGAGATACGATCAGACTGAGCTGACAGCAGAGGCTTCTGGTATTTCATCAGCACGTAAACTCATTTCACACGGTTAACAGCAGAGATATGAATACTGACTCTTATTATTTATATACACATACATACATACATACATACATACACATATACAGCCGTGGTCAGAATTATTGGCACCCTTGGTAAATATGATCAAAGGCAAAAGACAAAACCTTTCATTGGATAATAATTTAAAATGAGGGAAAATATCAATGAAATAAATGTTTTTCTCAAACACACGTTGGCCACAATTAACGGCACCCTTTTATTCAATACTTTTTGAAACCTCCATTTGTCAGTTTAACAGCTCTAAATCTTCTCCTATAATGCCTGATGAGGTTAGAGAACACCTGACAAGAGATCAGAGACCATTCCTTCATCCAGAATCACTCCAGACCCTGATGTAGGGGCTGTTTGACCATTTTGTTTTTAAGGTTTTCTGACTGCAAGACTCAACTACTTTCTGCAATTCTCCAGCTGTGGTCTTTGAAGAGTCCTTAGCCACTCAAACTCTCCTTCTCACCGTGCATTAGGACCATATAGACACACGTTCTCTTCCAGGCAGTTTCGTAATGTTTTCTGTTGTTTGGAAATTCTTAATTATTGCCCTGATGGTGGAAATGGGAATTTTCACTGCTCTAGCTCTTTTCTTAAAGCCACTTCACTAATTTATGAAGCTCAATTCTCTTTTGCCGCACATCAGAAATATATTCTTTGGTTTTTCTCATTGTTATGGATGATTAAGGGAATTTGGGCTTTGTTTTCCCTCCTATTTATATTTCTGTGAAACAGGAAGCCATGGCCGAATAATTTCATGTTCATAATCACCCTGGAGTGCTCAAAATTGTGAATATAAATGGGAATATACTTCAGAGATATTTTACTCATAAGAATTTCTAGGGGTGCCAATAATTGTGTCCAATTATTATTTCCCCCTTTCAATTGGTTTAGTTCAATGAAAGGTTAGATTATTGTGATTTTTTTTTTAAATAAAAGATCAAAAGGATTAATAATGCAAGTTTATTTTCAGAGCCTGCTTTGATTATATTTACCAAGGGTGCCAATAATTCTGACCACAACTGTATATACACAGCACAGTTTTTCTGGAAATAAACAAATATTAAGCTAAATAAAAATATTTTTTGTAAATGATGTAAGTAAATGAAAATGCTGATTTGATAAGAAATGTTTCTTGAGCAGCAATGTTGAAAACGGTTGTGTTGCTTCATACTTTTTTGGATACAGTGATTTTTATAAATAAAATACTGTCTATACTGTCTGTTAAATACTGTCTCAATTAATAATTACCTACCCGTGTAGGTAAAAATACAGTATAATTTCTGTTACACTTTAACATATAAATTTAAATTAATTAAATGCCATTCTTCCTAGTTTTTTTATTTTGTAAATAAAATAGTATTTTAACCTAGACTTTTACTGCATTTTACTTGTTGAATTAAATATTTTGTCTCTTTTCAGCTACAATAGTTGTTTTGTTGAAACGACAGTTTCTCGTGACGTTTTAGGCTATTTCAGATTAAAAAAAAATTGAAATGAAAATGACCCAGCCCTAGTCACCACTAACACAGTCTTGAAACAGTCAATGTTTCAGGATTATATAGTTTGTGCAGGTCATATTAACCCCCTACAGATGCAATACATAACCCTTTATAAATACATTTATAAATAGATGCTGTAATTTTGCTGGTATATTTTATTTTTAGATGAGCAATTTACAATTAAAATAAAAAAAAGACTTTAAATTGGCCCAGCAGCTAAAAAGTTATTACTGTGCAAATGATTTCTGTTATGTATTGTAGTGATTGTTTTTTCTTCAGAGCGGTGTTATAATCAAAGCTGTATTTTTCCCCATCAATCTGCACATTCAGTAATCAGACTGTAAGATGGTTGCCATAGTTACTACTTTTATAAGTGGGTGTTAGTTAGAGAATTCAGATAATGCGTGTTAATATCACAATGCATCTGTCAATTCATTTGTATGTGTTTATGGGCGGATTTTGACCTTTCCAATATGGCAGACGCACTGATGTGTGACAGTAATTAACAACAGTTGCATCTCGCTGTTCACATCTACTGTTATTCATCATGTTATTTAGTCGGTATGTTCAGCTCATCAGACGTGTGGCCGCAGTGACCAGCGCATCTCATCACTGAAAATCATGTTTCTCTGAGATTAATCCACACATAAATCTGAGGGCAACATGATATCAAAACTGACCTGCTTTTATTTAAGCAACACTGAAAGATCGGAGCTATCAGCACAGACATTATCAAGCTCAACAGAAACATTATGATTAGAGATCAATGCGTTTAGCCAAAGGTTGCATGATTAATTGAAACTGCAATATGGCTTACTGTGATTATTAAATTAAAAAAATAAATTAAATAAATATGTTTCTGTAAAGTGTGGTACAGTGTCATTTAAACGTGAGAAGCTCAGGTTTTCCATCAAAATAAAAGTTTGATTAACATCCCATGAAGGGGAGACAGAACCAGGTGGAGAACGACCAGCCAGGACAAAACGAGGAACTCGTTCCTAAACGAGGGACTACATCTGTAGCATGGACACGCGTTTTTAAGCGCTGCAGTTTTAAAACAACCGATTTTAAGCCATGAAACACAAACAGAGCTAAGGTTATATGCGTGTGCTGTCTCTGTTTCTGTGTGAGAGGAGTAGGGCTGTAATCAACCAAAGAAAATCTTGGTCGACTGAAGTCCTGAAACTTTCGACTAAAAATCGACTAAAAATGACGTTGTGGAGAAAAAAAAAACGTACGTTACATTAATTAGATACGCACTGTGCTCAGTACTTGGTAGCCTTGTTGTCTGCCTAAATTAATTATAAATAAACATAAAAAACTAATAGGCTATTTGCAGTATATTAAATCGTTTTTGACCTAATTATTTTGCACTGAAATGAGTCTGACACACGAGTCTGTCGTCTCTGACAGCGGTGCATCACGTGCACCTGCGCAATATCATAGCCTGTGATTTCTGAAAACAGTACTATGTTGTCAACTAGTGATATCACAAGAACTTTTGAGGAATGTGCAACATAATTTAGAAAATTATTTTTGTCATATGTTAGAAGTATAACTGTCAGACACTATCATTTCAGCCGCTCTGCGCAGCTCGCACAGAGCGAGGCTGAACATAAGAGCTCAGCTTCGCGGCTGAGACACGAATAGACTTAAAGCTTTTACTCTTAATAAACACAAAAGGCGCGTCCACTTTAATAAAAAAAGAATATTTATTAAACAAACAAGAGCAGAAACCAAATAAAGTGCATAACTGAAAAATAAAGCATCTTAGGCTCAAAACTAACACAAACAGTGGGCACAGCGCAATTGCGCAATATTGTGAGAACTGAGAACTGATCGCGCGCTGTGTGAGAACTGAGAAAGTGGAGCACTTCTATCAGAGTGATTCCGCCTATCGCGTTAATCAACAACGAATTGTGACTCCTGGGAAAAACGGGATGTCTGGTCACCCTATCCCTATAACCATTCAGTTGCTGAGGCCATTGTTTCAGATCGCTAGTTTGCGTTTTGGTAGCGTATCCGCCCACTGCGGCTGCCATACTGTGAGATACACAAACGCCCCTCATCTGATTGCGATCCAGAGACAGGGACGCACATTTTAAAAGACAAGACAGTCAATTTAGCCTATAGGATGTATTTTGAATGTCCGGTAGTCCTCAAATAACATTTTAGTCCCGTCTCGTCTCGTTAACGAAGACGCGCATACATTTCGTCATAGTTTTTATCATCAGATATTAATTTTATCTCGTCAACTTCTCGTCTTAGTCACAGAAAAAAGGTTCGTTAACGAATATTTTTCGTCGTCCTCTTCGTTAACGAAATTAACACTGGTTCTTTGGAAGGAGACAGCTTCTTGTTTTTACACTAGCTTATTATTAAATAAATAATATTCAGCATCAAACCTTCTAAAGCCTACTTATCTGTCTCTCTTCTCCAGTGGGTTGGGCTAATCCAAAAAAAGTGAAAACAATGGGGGTGTTCTGAAAACAGGCTGTTACCTGTGAAACAGGGGTGCTCTGAAAACACCCCCATTAGCAATTAGTGCTTTCCACCTGATGAAATGAGCGCGGCCAAACTGATGAAATGAGCGCGGCAAAAAATCGACCAATCAGATTTTTGGTCGAACCAGACCATATCGACCAATTAATCGACTAATCGACTGGGACGTTACAGCCCTAGAGAGGAGCGTGCATTTTTTGCTGCTTTATTGGCTTTGAACGATTACATAAACACTTATGTGTGTCAGAATCCCCATCAAGTATCCTCATAAACTCTTGAGAGTAAACAGCTGAAAAAGAAAACGCATATGTAACAGTATATTGGATCCGGACTTCGGTCTTAAAAGAGGAAGCTGTCCAATATTTGTTCTGTCTGCCATTCATATTAAAGAGTTAGTTCACCCCAAAATTAAAGTTGTCATTAATTACTCACCCTCATGACATTCCAAACCCGTAAGACCTTCGTTCATCTTTGAAACACAAATTAAGATGTTTTTGATGAAAACGGAGAGCTATCTGACGCCCCATAGACAGCAATGCAACTGAAATGTTCCCAGGTCCAGAAACGTAGTAAAGACATCGGTAAAACAGTCCATTTGACATCAGTGGCTCAACTTCAGTTTTGCGGCGCTACGAGAATACTTTTTTTGCGCAAAGAAAACAAAAATAACAATTTACTCAACCATTCTTCTGTTGAGGGGAAAATTATGAAAATGGTATCAAAGATTTTAATATTATAAAAACCTTTAAAAAAAAAAAAACCTACATCGTGATATATATTGTTATCGTGATATAAAATTACTCATATCGTGATATAAGAATTTGGTCATATCGTCCACCCCTATAGGTATTGTACTTTTAGTTGTAATGCAAAATAACATTATTATTATTGTTATTAAATTAATGGCCATTGTTCAATTAGGACATTTAAGTCATTTTTACAAACATGCCTTAGAAAAAAACATTACTGCTGTGCATCTTGAGACAAAATAAAGGCACTAACATGTTTTAAGATCACTCAAGTTTCTTTAAATTGAAACAGCTCAAATTTACATTTTAGTCTGGGATTAGCCTTAAACCTTGTTTGTAAAACCGGGGGATTATTAGATATTCTTGTATATTAATTAATAAGTTTACAATAGTCATTTATTCTTGATAGATTTTTTTTTCGCCATATTGATATATAACAAAATAGTGGTCAAATTGTGCATATATTTTAGAGGTGAAAAATTAGTGCGTTAACACATGCGATACATTTTTTCAGATTAACGCGTTAAAAATATTTAACACAATTAACGCAGGGGCGGGGCTAGGGTTGGCCACCCCATTCGCAACTGCTGCCTCTGTCTCTTTATTCTTGAAAAGAACTGCGTTTATTTAGATGCAGAATGTCTTTATGGCCACATCAAACGGGAGAGGTTTCAGACGCGCTTTTCAAATACATGCACAAAGGTGCCTGCGTGCGCTGTAGGCCGTATCATTTCATATCAAACAGCGAAAAAAACTACATGCATGCAATGTCCTAGTTATGCCGTCAGTTAAGGCATGAAGTTACTAAAAAGGCGTTTAAAGCAGCCTTAAAACTGTGTGCATGCATGCAATATGTTATATGCGCGTCACATTTAAGAACAAGTCTCTGAAATGGTTTTAAAAACTGTCCTGAGGCACCCCAGCACTGAGTCTCCCTCATCTAAAACCCCCGATTCAACTCATCCGCTCATTAGTAGAGACTTTAAGACCTGAAGTGGGTCAGGAAAGGTAAAGAGATTTGTGAGAAAATACGATGCGTGTCAGATCCACGTCACGTTCAGCAGCTTTTAAAGCAATAGCAGGCAAATAAGATAATAACCAGCTGCTGTGATGTCTATTAATCCAAGAACAAAAAATAAAATAAAAAAGAGGAAATCAATAACTTTTATAGCTTTAAGGGGTTCATCTATATTTAATTTAGAATTTAGTGTTTGGTAAGTATTCATTTTCTGTATATTTCTGCTGAAGGGCACAGGTAGCTAAATATGTCATTTATTATAATGGGTTCATGTGAAGATTGTTTTAAGTTCACTTAAATTAGAAGTTAAGTCTAATAAATGTTAAAATTGATCGCTCTCAATTATACTGTAATGCTGAATGGCTACAGTCAATGGTTAAATATTAAGGGGAAAAAACTATTTTATAGAGACATCAGTAGTATTGATATCAGTGATGCTGGCCTTGATGCCATTAAAAAAAATATACTGTCTTTATGTTGTTTGTACATTGTACATTTGAAGATTGAATGTGAAATTATTGCAATAATTAATACATTTTTGAAAAATGTGCAATTAATTATTATTATTTTTTGTAATCGATTGACCGCACTAATATATACATATATACACACACAGTATTATTATAAATGATTATTATTTTCAAATAAATGATGGTTTGATTTATTTTACAGTGACATATTACAAAAGTAATTCCTTATTTTATTTCTTAATGTTTATTTTATTTTATTTTTATAGCCATATAGATATATAACCACAAAATCGTGGCCAAATTGTGTAGCCTTACAAAAAAGCACAACAAACCTGGAGTATTTTTTTCTAATTACATTTTAAATTGTCCAATATTTTAAAATCGCAATTAGGCTTTTTTATCAAAACGTGCAGCCTTACTTTATCCCCATGGCATTTGGGACTGTTAGCTGCCTAAACATCAAAAACTAGATGAACTGATTTCTGTTGGATTGCAAAGGCCTTCTGTTGGATTTCAGTACATCATGTGCAAACACATCTCTGTCCATGACAGTCATATGATTGCACAGTTACGCAATGTATCACACTCATCTCAATCAAGATAGCTTTTGTATGGCGTTACACACAGCTATACCAATCTACAGTGCCTAAGATAAGAAAGTCCCTCATGAAAGTGGTCCACACAACCCCTAAGACCTGGATCACGTCTTAGTGACTGCAAAAACACCTCAAATATGTGTTTCAGCGTGGCGCTACGATCACTACATTCTTTACAATAGCTGATGAACCGCATACCACAAAAGCCAGTGAGGGATGATGGGCCACACCTGTGTTTGACCGTGATCGACAGCGCCTGTCAATCCAGTTCTAATGCTCATTTGATTGACAGCTGCAGGCCACGTCACAGAGAAATGGGAAGCCTTCTTTACCATGAGCTACTAAGAAAATGTTAGGCCGATGCTAGAATACTGCTGATTTGGCAAGAGATTGGAGACTACAGAAGACAGACTGAAGCATATGCGATCCAGCTGCGAGAAACAGAGAGTGCTGCAGGAGTGACGCACTTTTGTAGGTCAAAACCCATAAACGAGTTGCATTTTAGCACTTTCAGTTCTATCCTCCTGAGGTTAATGGGTTCTTTAAATGTGTTTTTGGTTAAATGCCTGAACTCATCTACTCACTGGTTGCTTTCACGGCCTCATAATCAGGGAAAATCTTTTTAAAGACTGAAAGACTTGTCTGAAGCTTAATTGTAGTGACGCTGAAGTCACGTGACCGTGGTGTACTTCGTTTATAGCCTACTTTTAGCTTTTTACTTCTGGTGATCGTATTTAGGCATCAAAATCCATAAAGTTGTGTTCATTTGTGTACTAATCAAACTTTCGTTAGTCACGGAGCTTATTTTCTACAATATTCCTAAAACCAATGAAAAATCCTACTAGGTTTTTTTTCGGAGGGAATCAGAGGGATGTCAGAGTAGTGATCTTATGGTAAAGGCAGGAAAAGATCCAGCCTGATCTTACCTGAACGGTTTTCTTGATTCTGTGAGAGGGTCCGGGATACTCTGGAGAATACAAGTCTGTCAGGAACAGGGAGTTGATGAGTGTAGACTTCCCCAAACCTGATTCTCCTGCAGGACAGAGAACGAGAGGTTACGTCAGAGGTTTCAGGACGTGACTCACTCATCACTTCTGTTGGATGGTGAACAATGAGTGGAATTTGAGTCTGCAGATTTCCACAGAATCTGAACAGCCATCATTCACACCGAGGCCACATGCCTGTTCATTAAACATTTTGGGTAGCTTGTGGTGCCTGCTAAGGCTATGATCCTCTCAAATGCATTTTTATTTTTCCCACATTCGGTTTTATTTAATTTTTTCCCCAAATTTTGTGTTTACCATTTTAATATTTTCTGAATTACATTTTAATAGTAAGTTTTAAAGGGACAGTTCACCCAAAAATGAAAATTACCTCATGATTTACTCACCCTCAAGCCATGCTAGGTGTATATGGTTTTCTTACGAATACAATCGAAGTTATATAAAAAAAATGTGCTGGCTTTTCCAAGCTTTATAATGGCAGTGAATAGGTGTCGAGATTTGAAGGCCAAAAAAGTGCATCCATCCATCATAAAAAGTGCTCCATATGGCTCTGCTTCTAAAGTGAATCGATACATTTAAGAAAAATATCTATATTTAAAACTTTATAAACCATAATCTCTAGCTTCCACTAACTGTTGTATATGCACTCGCGAGAGAGTGGCGTTCAGCGGATGACGTAGGACGTCAGCGTAGTGTAAACTCCAGTGATTAGTGACAAACGCAAAGTGAGGAGAGAACAAAACAAAACACCGGTCATGAATTAGAAGTGCAAAACTAAGATTAAGAAGTAAAAAACTATTTGGTAATCGAATTAGTTCATAAAACTTTAACAACTGAATCATCTTTTAAAATGTAAAAAAAAAAATCCTTTACATTAAACAAAATTAAGTCAAATTAAGTGCTGCAAAACAGAGGTTTGATTATTTGCATACAGCCCTACTTTAGATTGGTTAATTATACAACAATATTACTGGATTCAATTATTTGGTCCACTTTTGCTGAAATCATAGGCCCCTATAAGGCCCAGCATTACAAACCTACCAAATTCAGCAATTGGAAAGCCTGAGATGCTACAGTTTTTCAACTTAACTCTAAAAACAGGAAAACAGTCTGGAGGAGTGGCATAATGTGATCAACTCTGACATGAACTTATATGGGGTCGTTCCCTGCCTGCGAGTCTGGGAAAATGCAGACGGCATCAGAAATTTGTGGAATTCCATAAACCACAAGAGAATACAACTATTTAGCTGGATAGATGGAGGGAAATCTAAACAGTCTGAAACTCAGATAAAATACAAACCAGGAGAAGAACCAGAGGGCGTGCCGAGAACCAAGACAAAGAAGATGTTCACTAGACATTATAAACTTTATTAGTGGTGTTTGCCAAGCATCAATTTCACAACTGCTCATACTTGACCTTTAACCCTTGACTTTAGCTTGCAACTCATCCAGCAGTTTGTGCTACGGAGATGAACAGTACCTCAACTCGTCTGGTTTGTTTAGAAAAGGTATAGTTACTTATTCTTGATTAAAAATACAGTAAACATAATAATTTCAAAATATTACTACAATTTACAATAACAATTTTCTATTGTAATGTATAGTAAAAAGTTATTTATTCCTGTGATCAAAGCTGAATTTTAAACAATTACTCCAGTCTTCAGTGTCACATGATCCTTCAGAAATCAGTCTAATATGCTGATTTGCTGCTCAAAAAACATTTCTGATTATTATCAATGTGGAAACTATGATGAGTATTTGATAAATACAAAGTTTGAAAGGAACAGCATTTATATGAAACTGAAATCTTTTATAATATTATACATTACTGTCACTAGCTGTGTTTTCATCCACATTTTTATGTCAATTTTGAGTTATCACATTAAAAAATAAATAAATGCATGCTGGATGAAAATGCCAAGATGTGCATAAAATCTAAAAAATGTGCATTTAAAAAAAAAAGCGCTCACCTGAGGTGTATAATTTTTTTTTTTTATCCAATAAAGAAACCATATTTATACCCAAATAAATTCCTTAATTTACAAAAAAATATATGTGACTTCCTCAACAGATCATGTGATTGGAAAACAGGACAAATCAGCAGACTAATCTTATGTGCACAAACTTAAAATTAGTGCGGTCAAAATTAGCGCGTTAATACAGGCCAATCATTTTTAACGCAGGGGCCACCCCACTCATAACTGCTTATTCTGTATCTTTTTTCTTGACAAGAAGTGAATTTATTCAGTCACTGAACATAAAACAGGAGATGTTTCAGATGCGTGCTTCAACTTCAGCATCAGGCGCGAGTCAAATGAGCGTGGAAACAGTACTGTGCTCGCAGCTCGTGCTCTTCAATACACGCACGAAGGTGCCGGCGCACGCACAGCCTGTATCATTTCATATCAAATCACGAAAGAAACTATGAGCATGCAATGTCATGTTCAGTTAAGTCCTGAAGTTACCAAAAAGGCGATTAAAGCTGCCATAAAACTGTGCATGTAATATGTTATATATGAGTTACATTAAGAACATGTCTCTGAAATGGCTTTCAAAACGGTCCTGGAGCATCCTAGCACTGTCTCCCTCATCTAACACCCAATTCAACTCGTCAGCTCATTAGAAGAGACTGAAATGGGTCAGAAAAGGTAGAGTTGAGAGAAAATACACGATGCATTTCAGATCTGCATCCTGTTCAGCAGCGGCAGCTCTTAAAGAAATAGCAGCCAAAACAACCTAATAACCTGCTGTGATGTCTGTTAATCAAGAATATATATAAAAAAATAAATTACTTTTAGTTTTAAGGATTCATCTGAATTTAATTTAGAATTTATTCAATTTTTGTATATTTCTGCTGAGGGGTACAGGCAGATAAATATGACATTTATTATAATGGGTTTATGTGAAGATTGTTTTAAGTTCACATAAATTAGAAGTTATTTTTAAAGTCTATATACTTTTTTTTTTTTAATACACGTAAAAAATTGTCTTAATTATAATGTAAAGTTGAATGGCTATAGTCAATGGTTAAATATTAGGGGGAAACTTTTATAGGGAAATCAGTATTAATTGGTATCAGTGATACTGGCTTTATGTTGTTTATACATTAATTTGGAGATTGAATGTGAAATTATTGCAATATAAAAGTATATTTAAAAACTTTAATATTAGGTGGGAATAATCACGATTAATTTCAGAAAAATGTGCAATATTTTTTTTTTTAAATCGATTGACAGCACTTAAAATATATGAATATTTCTTCTGAATATTTAGCATTTACTTTGAAATGCCTTAGCAAACTCAGAGCACCTTAGCATCGGCACCACCAGCATTGTGTCGACTACCTTTACTGAAAAGATTTTTCACGTGCTAAAAAAGGTAACTCATCCCACTCTGTTAAACAAATATATCGCTGACATTTGATTTCCACACGCTTCTAGTGCTTCACCACAATGCATAAGCCTCCAATAACAAGTGACTTTTTCACATAATTCCTCCACGCATCCGAGAGCGATTCATCAGCTGGATGCATGGCAACGTGGTTCCTGTAAGGATTGGAAACAAAGAGGACAGTGTGAAGGAAACTGGGTGCATGTTGGCACAGAGCAACGCTGGACTTCTCTCCGGACCTTTAACAAGTGCCCAACCCTGCGCCACTTCCACAGCACGTAAAACACAGAGAGAACCTTCAAACAAAGAAAAGCTTCTTTCAAATCCTAACTGTTTCCAGAAGGGCAGAACAACAGTGACCTCACCATCGCAACAGAAACATCTTCCACTCATTGCCTGGAGATGCAAAAGCAATTGCTATCGTTGAGCAGAATGAAGAAAAGCCCTACAGGATTTATTTTGCTTGCTGAATGTGGTTTTTGAAACAGGCAAGTGGTCTTGTGAAAACAGCGAGTGAAATACGGTCTTCTTTAAAATGTCATTATGAATTAGGGAAACAACAAAAGCAGGTGGCGAGTGGAGGAGCGAAGCAGGCACTGAGATGCACTTCTGCTGTTCTCTGGAGTGAAACCAGCGCAGCGGAGAGACCAGAAAAACAGCCACGATGGTGGAGTTACTGCTGGGAGACATATGATACTGAATACAGGCCTGCCAGAGTGAAGAATTTCCCTGCTGGAAGAAATTCACATAAAAAGCAGAAGATCTTGTGGAATCGTAGCTTGCAGGAGTTTTTAATGGTACTGTAACTTGCAGCTGTTTGAGGAAACTCGTTTAGTACGAACACTTTAAAGGGATAAATGTCACTCCAATAATGTATGATTTTTTTTCTACAGTGGAACACAAAGTAGATTGTTATTTCCTGCTGCAATGATAACATTATGTCTGTCTGGTTTTGAATGTTGTGCAAGCACAAATAAGTTTCAAGAACTGCACCCATGAGTTGTATGAACTAGTTTCATGGTTTCCCTTTATCCTTTTTGCAGCTCCACAGCATCCATTACTGTTCACTTTCACTGTATAGAAAGGACCAATGTGAATATTCTGCTGCTGCTTCGGAGTTCCACCAAAGATTCGAAATTAACAAATGGCAAGAATCTTCTCAACTCTATATTTTTGCATTTTGAATTCATAGTTATGTAGGACAGAAGACCAATCATAATTCAGTATGCAAACATAATTATGGCACAAACCATTTAAAATTTAGTATGCAATTCAGAAGAACAATTATAGTTCGGTGTGCAAATAGATGCAAGAAAGACAAATTGTAATTCAGTATGCAACTATATGTATGACAGAAGACCAATCATAATTCAGTATGCAAATAGATGGCAATTGTTATATGTTGGAATGGTTTTCATATGTTTAATTTATGTTTTTAAAAAAGACAGCAGAGTGTGATGTCAAAAAAAATAAAATAAATAATAATAATAATAATAATAATAATAGTGACCACGGCTTTAAAGTGATAGTTCACACAAAAAAATACAAATTCTGTTATCAATTACTCACCCTCATGTCGTTCCAAACCCCTAAGACCTTCATCATCTCCAGAACACAAATTAAGATATTTTGGATGAAATCCGAGAGCTTTCTGACTCTCCATTGACAGCAATGCAACTGACACATTCAAGGCCCAGAAATGTAGTAAGGACATCATTAAAATAATCCATGTGACATCAGTAGTTCAACCGTAATCTTATGAAGCTACGAGAATACTTTGTGCGCAAAGAAAACAAAAATAATGACTTTATTTCAACAATTTCTTCTTTGCACCCAAAAAGTATTCTCATAGCTTCATTTGCTATGGTTGAACTACTGATGTCAAATGGACTATTGTAACGATGTCCTTACTACCTTTCTGGGCCTTGAACATGTCAGTTACATTGCTGTCAGAAAGCTCTCGGATTTCATCAAAAATATCTTAATTTGTGTTTCGAAGATGAACAAAGGGTTTGGGACGACATGAGGGGGGAGTAATTAATGATCAATTACACCAAGGATAAGTGGCGTCATAATTACCAGTATTTCAGCATCAAGTCGGTACTTAAATTTTAAAAACATAACTACACCAACCTTTCTATAGCACCGGTGCGGGTCGATCTGGTACCCGCTGATAGGAGGCTGCTTTCATACATTCCCATATTTGTGGGAGCGCTCAGTCAAGACTCAAGAGTAGGGCAGGGCGATAATTCGATAACGATAATTATCGCGATATAATTTTCCTCGATAAAACGATATGAAGAGTTCGATATACTGTTTATGCGCCAAAAGCAGAACAAAACAGCGCGACTCATTTGAATTGCGCCACATTGACCGTTTACCTGCACGGATCAAAGTTCAAACTACCGTGCGGCACGAGCTCACCAGAGCAGATGCTACTTGGTCACGCGGGCACTAAACAGCGCTGTGAGATCCAGTATGAAGCGCTTGAATTCAGCGATGAACACAAATGAACTAGTTTATAGCCAAACAGGAGAAACACTGTGTGCAACGAGACGGTCAGAATGCTTTTCAATCTACACATCGCCATCATTTACCATGGATTTACTGTAGTAACACTCACTGCACCATGGTATTGTGGCAGAAATGTGGGATATTCACGTTAAATTTTATTACAGGAGTAATGGTGTATAATTATAAGGTATGTATTTGTGATTAAGCTATAGCATGTGTGCATTTATACTGAATTTTTTAGACTACTGTTTTTCATACAAATAGGCAACCTAAAAACCATACAGTTATATTTTTACCACGGTATTGAGGTGCTATGTGTGGTTTTAATTGTGTTTATCATGATTTAAATGTATGCTAATATGGGAGATCATATGCTTAATAAAAAAAAACGGTCAGAATAAATTTAACCATATAAAACTGAGGTTGGTACAATTTTTACAGATGTTACTGATTTTAAAAATGAACAAATTTACCTCTGCATCCTAACTCAAGCTACTATCAAATGTACATTTCTAAGAGACAAAAAAGTGATATTATTATTATTAATATTATCAGGCAACCCAAACCGGTTTCTTGATTTGAAACAATATCACTCATTAGAACATGCAGAAACTAAAAAAATACATTTTTCTATTTAGATATTTATTTTGTTAAGGAAAATTAGCAAAATTCTGGCTTTAAACTTGAAAGAAATAAAGATTTGACATTTATCGTGATAATTATCGATATCGACAGATATGAAAAAAAGTATTGCGATCATTTTTTTGGCCATATCGCTCAGCCCTAGTCAAGAGTGACAAAAGTCACCATTTACAACATGTTTTTGAAGCACCAAACAATGTAGTCAATCACAGAAAATGGTACACACTACAGCTATAATCCTAACAATATTGTTGGAATCACTTCAGAAAGTTTTTTAGCTAATTAACAATAAAAAAACATTGATAGCCAATCAGAATCCACCCAACTTTAATAAGCTCGAGCATTTAAAGCAGAAAACCACAAAAAAAAATTTTAGTAATAAATAGTACATTACTGTATCTTCTGTTGGTGTGGATGCTAATAGTTATCTTTATACAGTATATTCTCGTTTTCTGTGTGAACAGACCTCGTTTAGATTAAGAATGTTAGTCTGACTGACAATAATGTGTGCAAATCAGTGTCTACTAATCAAGAAAACTTCTTTTGGCTTTTCAGCTTAATTACCACTACAAGTACATACTGTATATGATTTTAATATTTTTTCTTATCTAATGAAGCATATATGAAATATTAAGCCATCAAAATTAAAATATGAGGAACCACAAGACAACGGAATTATGAAAGGTGCGGTTTCACTTTTTGTGACTGAAACAATAGATCTATGTTGTCTACAAATATGCAAGAAAAACAGCTAAATAATAGTGCAAATATTGTGAAATACTGCTTATGGTTGGGCAGCTTACCCTGTTTACTTGCCGTTGACAGATTTGGCGAAAAAGTAAATTTGGGTTTTATATAGGAAGAAAGATATACAGGTTTAGAACAACATGGGTGAACTTTTCTTTCAAGTAGTTATGCTCTGAATCACTCCACGCATATCAGAGTGTGTGTGCTGAGTTTAGCATTGAGGAAAAAGAAAGAGACATTGATAGATGAACAGAAAGGTGACTATGAGCAGAAGGCTTACCAACACCAGAGCAAATTACAGAGTCCTTCATTGAACTCTGCGTCAAGAACGATGATAATGGCTTTCCTGTCAGCCACCCAAAAATGCAAAACTGCAGTATCTGTGACCCGCCCTGTCTCTGTGCATTACGAAACTCTCTGTTTGTGCTGTATCAAATCCTTACAGGCCTGCCCTGAGCAGATGAAGAACAACACACAACAAGCATCCATCTACCCGTCTGCATTTCACAACATTAACCATTACTGAACACACTCCTCAAACACTACAGTAAGTCAAAACTACTGCAATCGGGGAAATCTAAACAAGAGGCGCTGAGTGTTATGGAAAGCCGGAGCAGAGCGAGGTGAGAGTCCTGCCACTGGAGCAGCTCAGCCCAAAGCCCACCAGGCGGACTGGCGAGGGTCCGGGTTGCTTCCTTTAAAGGAAATATCCCACAGCTGTGTAAACCAGGGGGGTTTATTCCAGAGGAACTCCCCATCGCATGACGGGGCGGGGGGAGCTGGGAAGCAGGAAAACCTCGGGACTGCGCTGGGAGGGACAGAGTTTACTACGATTTTCCAAAGAACTGTCACTGGCATGGATAAAAGCAGAACGTAGGAAAGAAGACCTGCCTATGAGAACGAACAATTTAAAGGTATAGTTCACCAAAAAATGACAATTAAGAGAGCTACAGTATGCAGAAGTGAAGATATTTTGTGAATAAAGACTTCACCTTTTCTTTCTTTGCACACGTTTTAATGTGATCATGTAACAGTGTAATTTTTAATCAGGAAGAGAGTTTGGTTTAGGGTTATTTGTATGTAATTATGCATAATTACTGTCATGACTAGAGTAACAATATGTAACGTGTAACAAAGACACTGTAAAAAGTGTTTGCAGTTCAGTATGCACTTCAGAAGACCAATCATAATTCAGTATGCAAATGTCAAATATTGCAGTCTGTTTACTGATTGAGTGCAATAAAGGTCAATTTGGTGTTTCTTAAAACTTTGTTCAATTTGATCAACTTTCTTAAAATTTAAGTTAAGTTTATAAAAAAAAAACAGAAACGGCTATCACACCTAAATGTGAAATGATATCCAAAATATTTAAGGATTATTGCTGTACATCCATGGTAAAAACTTTAAATGTGGAAGACAAACCATAATTTTTCAGCAAGTAAAGCTTAAAGCCAATAATCCTTAAAACTGATAATAAACAAATCTAAAAAAGGGAAAAGAAAGAAGAACACTTAAATGCCTCTACACCAGCCAAGATCAAGACCAATCCTTACAAGCAGCTGGTTAACCACTGGTAAATATTGACTTTAACCAGCCTCATGACTCTGTCCTACTATCAGTCAACAGACAGGTCTGAAACCACAGACAACCTAAGTGTGCATCCCACCGAGAACAGACAAACATCTGGGTCTTTATCATCCAAAGAGAGAGAGAGAGAGCTGGAAGTGTTTGACAGCACTGCACTTCTTCAATTACTATGCGATTCTAATTACACGCTGTACACCAAATTTCCATCTAAAAGCTCGTTTCCTGCCCAGCGTGCAGCAGAGGGGGAAACTCCAGGGCGTAGCTGCTCCAGCACTCCTCCCAAAATCCCATGGAGAAGGAATTCTGAAATACTGACATGTCAGAAACGCAGCTTCGGCTCTGGATTGTGAGGTGACCCCAGGTGGGCGTCAGGGCCAGTTTGAGGCTGTGTTGTGTTTGAAGTCTGAAGAGCTGAAGGTGGAGGTAGATACAAGTCTTCAGGGCAAGCTAAATGAATGAGATTACAGGAAACTTCCCACCCACTAGGCCACGCTCTCTCTCTCACACACACACACATTCCAAAGGAGGGGGAAAACCCCAGGTCCATGGGAGAATGGGAAGCACATTTGTTTTGAATGCACATTTCTTCAAGCCCTGCTCTCTCATTCTGTTCTGCCATGTGAAATCCATCACTGATGTATTTCAGCGCACAGCTGCCAGCGCCTGGCATGAAGCGGCCCGCGTGAAACCATATACCACTAGACACATGAGCGCATATAATCCACATAGCGCTGCAGGCTGGGTCAACAGCCCTCTATTTCTGAACCCGTTTTCATTAATGTTTCACTCAAGCTTTTTTCCGTATGTCGCAAACCTCAAAAAGAAATACAATCTGTTTTTAAAGGGACAGTTTACTCAAAAATGACAATTGAGGCATCGTTTATTTGACTTTATGCCATTCCAACCCATATGGTTGTGCTATGGAAGCCTGTTTCTACCACTGAATAAAATAAAGTAACTTTTCATATCATAATTTTGAGTTTTTTTCACAATTTTGAAGTTTACATCTCGTAATTCTGGTTTTGGGTGAGTAAAATGTCGACTAGTTCCTTTTTTGGGTGAACAATTTCTTTTAATGGTCTATAAAAAGCTCAAAACTTTGAAAATAAAGAAAAGGTCTATTAGATGTTGCAAAAACGCCATTGCAGGCTTTAGTTATCAGTGCCCTCAAGAGACATGTGAGCTTTTATTTAAGGTAAAGAGAGGAATTCAATGGCCAGCAGCAGTGGGATAAACAGGACAGAAGGTACTCACCGACGACCATGAGAGTGAATTCGAAGCCCCTCTTCACAGACTTTCTGTACACTTGGTTGGGGAGATTTGCGAATCCCACGTACCCCTCAAGGTTTTTCTGTTGCTGTAGACCAAAACCAAACACAGTCAATGGCTTTAGCAGGCATGACTGACAAAACACTACAAATGAGAAACACGTAGGCGGCCATCTGTCACGACTGCACGCGGTTACTGTTAACACCTTCACGAATCTTCAGAAACAATGGTTTGACACTCAAATAATAGCATAGAAACATGGCTATAATAATGCATGGGCTTTTTTCAAGACAAAAGATCATTTAAGAAGTATATTTTTACATTTTCTGAGGAAAATGACAGTACATGCTTACAAAACAAAAACAAAGAGTCCAATCCCATGTCTTTGTGAGAATCTGGACTCTAGAAGTGCCAACTTAAAGACCTCTTCACACCAAGAATGTTTATGACACCAAATGTGTTGATTTTAATTTAACTGAAGAGCTATTAATGCTGTTCAGACTGACACAAACATTCAAATTCTGTGAAAATGATAAAAAAAATGTTTACGGAGGAAACTTTTTCCATCGCATTGCGAAAAAAACTAGCCAACCAACTGGATTCACATTTTTGGTCACATGCCCAAAGCTGCGGCTGCTGCTGTTACTTGGTGGCATTTTCCTAAGCGACAGTGAACAGCTGAGGATGAATCTGGAAGTGAATCTTAAATATGTACTCTTGTATTCGGTTTTGTTTGATTGAATTATTCTCTGACTAATTTCAGAAACGTGAAGTTGCATACTGCTGTTATTCTGTACAGTTTGCATTCCATAAGCTACACCAATTGGCATATACAATCTGCATTTTCATTCAGCTAATCTGCCATTTTTTCACTTTACTCTGAACAAATAGCTTACATAAATCGGACAAAATTTCGCAATTTGTTTGTGCGAAATATTAATAACACACAGGCCTTTCCTTCATCCATTTCATTAGCCACCAGGCGAAAAATGTTTACTTAAAAAAATAAATAAAAATTACTTAACATGCTACCACACAAACCACACGATCTGAGGTATTATTCATGTTTGTGGCATGAATAATGTGGGATGCACAGAGTGGGACACTAAAGTTTAATACTTACAACTACGGATTTAAACAAACCATTGACCTTAAATATGAGTGTTTGTAATAGCCTTAAAACACCAATTATAATATCTAAAACTAGATTTTGAGCTAATTAGCAGCACAGCCTCTAGATTTTAGAGATCTTTTGGGGAGCTAAACAACATATCCATTTGTAGTTTGTCAAAGTGTTTGAAATGAATATGCATACTTACTGCTACTTTGGAGAGCATTCAGATCATGTTGTTCCACAGATCGATGGATGAATAGATGAAGAGATGATCGGATTGCACCAGGCAGGGAGAGAGGCATCCACATACACAAAATAAAACACAAAGAGACAGAATGAGACAAAGAAAGATAACAGCTAAAGTACATTAAGAGGTTTTCATCTGTGACTGCAGGTCTGCAACTCACTAAGAGATTCAACAAAGCCATTGGTCTGTCAATCAAACCAATGAGGACAAAGGCCGTGTTTACCCCTGGTATTAACATCCATCTCAGGTGAACCAATCACACGTGATCCTTCAAACCACATTCAAATAGTATCCTTACTATACAGGTGGAAGTGGCCAATAAGATATGGATGCTACTTGAGTTTAAGAAAGAAACACATCTGAGGACGATTCTGTAAATATCAGTTTATTTTAGTCCTAATACCAAGCCTGTAGTGTTTTCCCAATTGGTGCACGACCAAACCACTTCTCTAAACATACAGAATTACAGGAAGGCCAGAAATGGGGCTTTAGCGCTAGACTTTCACAGTGCTCAGGCTACCAGTAAAACTGACTTAATTGAAAAATCATCTCACTGAATGAACTAGGCCTTGCCTAAATAGCATTTTCTTTCTGCTGAAACAGCAAATCATCAAATGCACAGATCTGTGAATGCAGTACATAAAAACCTCAAGTCATTTGACTATCAAAACCTTCATGTTATTCTGCTAACACTGCAAAAAGTATGTCCTGGAGGAACACGTGCAGCTTGGTAGACAAGTTTGTGATGAAGATTAAAAAAGTATGCAGCAATGTACAGTAAAAGGGCATCACTTGCATTTAATATAAAATCACTTTTATAAATTTAATTTGGTGCAGACAACAAAATGAGACGTCTCGTCTTTAACCCAAACACAAACTCATGGAACAGACCTAATTTATATGCAAATAAGTAGTCAATCGGTGATGATCATGTTCACACAATTCAAAAATACAACCAAATCATGATCAATTTCACAACTCATGTGAACCAATGCCATTTAACATTAAGTGCATTTAAATGCACTTTAAATAATCATTTTACTTTACCAGTCTGATTTCTGCCAAGTTGAACAAAAGTTTCCTTTTCAGGTGAATGATCCCTTTAAGATGAAGTTTTATTGCATTTATTTTGTGTCTCAGAGATTTTGTCCTCTCTTACTCTATTTTCACCACCCACACAATGAATAAGCAATGCACTTTCTTGAAATTACAAATGAAAGTCACAACTGTTACGAATATCCTGCACCACTTCCTGCTGATGCTATCGTTCGGTGTTCTTCTAGAGGGCAGGTGTGAGGTGTGAACACACGAGTACACTCAGAGGAAGTCTAATCCCACGGGGGGAAACTTGAGAGGACGCATGTTCCTTCTTCCAGGCTAAAAGCCTGTCAAAGTCGAGACGCTCTGCATATTTGAAGGGGAACATCTCAATGAACCAATACAGTAAATGCTCTGATGCAAATTTGGATGGTCTAAACAACACACCAGCAAAAACTAAACTAAAAACTACATTTCCCTGTGGTGAAGCATTGACAGAAATAGTCCACAAGGATTCACACAAGCAAAAATAAAAACATGCCAGAGCTTTCACCACACATGTGATGATACATGACTGCATCTCAAGGTCACATTCTGGGTCACTGATGTGGGTTATTATGGGATAGATGGGTGCCTTCGTTCAGTATATGGCCATGAATGTAAAGGCTTAATCAAGACATGCCAAGTTTATTTGCATGTCAAGCAGCTTGGACACTTGCAAAATCCTTCTTGTTCATTCCACAAAACAGATAAATGTAACAGGTTTGAAACATCATGAGCATGAGTAAATGACAAAACTTTAATTTTTGGGTCTTCTATCCCTTTAAGGGATTTTTTCAGTGGCACTTAACCAAAACCATTACCTTGCAAAGATCTAAAGGGAAGATGAGAGCGAGAGAGTGACTGCAGTCCTTAAATAATGACATGTTTTTGTATGTGGCTTAACTGCCGGAAGAGATGTGGTAGCCTAAACCTAAAGCAGTACAGAAAGACAGACAGAAAGACAAAGCAACAAGGAGTAAATGAGCGATATCAATTTTTGACGAGACACATTTTCGTCTAGTACTTCACAGGATATGGCTGACTCGCAAGTGTCAAAGGGTCCAAAATTAACTGCAAACTGCACAATTCATATAGACGTATAAAAAATTATTCAGATGCAAAAGGGATAATAACCCTAAAACATTGTTTTGATGTGTAAAAAAACAACAAAGTTTCCATCCTGATTGCCAGGGTAGAGCCTTTTTATTTTATTTTGTTATTTCAAATTATGCATTTTCCTTTTAAAATGTTCTGTGTTCCATGCCAATGGTTTAATTCATTTTTAATAATCAAAAATCATGTCTAATCAACTGAATTTTTAAACCTGTAACAATTTAATTAACCTTTTAAAACAAAATTAAACGAAAACTAAACTATTCCTTTTTGGTAAAGTGCTGCACAACAGAAGTTCACGGTTTAAATTACACCCAGATATGACATTTCTTTAAAAAAAATGTCCACATAAATTCTAATTTTATTTGTCTAATATTAGGAGAAATACATCATAGAGTTCAATAGTAATATATTTGTGTCATAATTTCTTAAAGTAAATCAAACTTTTATTTTGACAGGTTTCAGTGAACACCGAGTTTCTGTGATGATAGTTTTCTCAAATGAAATGGTGAAATGCTGGTGAAGTGACTCCCAGAGCAGCTCCGGAGATGAAGTTTGTGTGTTCATGTCCTCATACAGTGAGACAGCAGACACTGAAACCATGAGCGTCACGCTGTCACATGATTTTGTGCATTATATAGTAAATTCCATTTTTATGACTGGATTTTGCGATTCCATCTGCATTTTCCGTATCATTTCAATCATATGGTGGTACTAGGATCTTGTCGACTCATCGCAACAGTATGTGAGCAAAGCATGCCATCTCAGTCTGGTTTTCTCATCACACACTCGATGAAAGCAGTCAGACAATACACGCCATAAAAAGGCTATTCTGACCACCCACAGTTCAGACACATTCTCTCACGTTCAGCTGTAAACTATTCACTTAACATCCTTCTCAAGGGCTGGAAAGTCACTATCACATGCATCCAGGACCAAAATAGATCCACAAAAAAAGGCGAATCCTGGCTGTTTTCATGTAAGACTCTGCCTTAAAATCCTGATTTCTTCCCTTTCGATGTAGGATGAAATCCATGGAATTCAGGATCAAATTCAACTGTATTTTTATTTTATGAAACCTCAGGACTACCCATGGAAAAAAACACAGTCACATGTGAATGGACAGGACCGATTCGAGCAATAGCCATGTGATCCAAACATCATAAAGGACGAATTCTTCTCATCAAACAAGAGGCCAACAAGGTCTTCAGCCACACCAGAGATCTCATGAGATCTAACTCACAGATGATCATGCTGTGTGCTGCTATAGGACCAATTTCTTTTCTAGGCTACGAGATGTTATGCTGCTTAAAAGTAAAGGTAAAATCAGCTAATCTACATGCAACATCTTAAATAGGAACTTTAAGATGAAGTCTGCATGACATCAAAATTGACTATGTACTAGTTGTTAGATGAATGAATAATCCATGCAAGTAAATCCAGAGGAAAAAAAAGTGTTCTTCAGTCAAATTCAGAACATGTGCTTCCTCTCTGTTTGATGATGCCAGTCTTACGGCTTGGGCAGAACATCGTAAACCCGCCAACAGTCAGTCTGCTGCCAGCTAGAGATGATGTGGAGGTGTGCTAAAATTGAGCCCAGCCTTCTAGCCATAATTGTGCTTCACCCAGAAATAGCATACATCACAAAAAGTTGGTTGCACCTTCCACTTTATCACCAAACGACAATTTTGAAAAAGAAAAAAAAAAAACTGGTCATGCAATTAATGTTTAAAAATGAAAAACTAATAAATTGTATCTGTCTAATTCTTTATTTGTATATGTGCATTTCTTGTACAATGTGTAGAAGATGGATTATTTGGGTATAAACAAATCAATCCGTTTACAGATCTAGCCAACTATCCATCCACCCATTCATCTATCCATCTACCACCTATCTATCTCCACATGCCCAATCCATTCATCTATCCATCTACCACCTATCTATCTCCACATGCCCAATCCATTCATCTATCCATCTACCACCTATCTATCTCCACATGCCCAATCCATTCATCTATCCATCTACCACCTATCTATCTATCTCCACATACCCAATCCATTCATCTATCCATCTACCACCTATCTATCTATCTCCACATACCCAATCCATTCATCTATCCATCTACCATCTATCTATCTATCTATCTATCTCCACATGGCCAATCCATTCATCTATCCATCTACCACCTATCTATCCATCTCCACATGCCCAATCCATTCATCTATCCATCTACCACCTATCTATCTATCTCCACATGCCCAATCCATTCATCTATCCATCTACCACCTATCTATCTATCTCCACATGTCCAATCCATTCATCTATCCATCTACCACCTATCTATCTCCACATGCCCAATCCATTCATCTATCTCCACATGCCCAATCCATTCATCTATCCATCTACCACCTATCTATCTCCACATGCCCAATCCATTCATCTATCCATCTACCACCTATCTATCTCCACATACCCAATCCATTCATCTATCCATCCCTCTATAGTCTATATCAGGGGTGGGCAAACTCTGCCCTTCCAGGCCACTTTCCTTCAAAATTTAGCTCCAACTCTAATCAAACACACCTGAACCAGCTAATCATTGTCTTCAAGACTACTATAAGGCTACAGGCAGGTGAGTTTTATCAGGGTTGGATCAAATCTCTGCAGGAAAGTGGCCTGGAAGGGCCAAGTTTGCCCATCACTGGTCTATATACTAGATCTATCTGTCTGTCTATCTATCTGTCCACCCAATAGTAAATAATCAATTCTCTGCAGCAGGAGTGTCCAATCCTGCTTCTGGAGGACCACTTTCAGCTTTTAGCTCCAACACACCTGCCTAAAGGTTTCCAGTTCTCTAAAACAGCTTCATTAGATGGTTCATGAGCAAAAAGAATACATATGTGTGTTTAATGAGTGCTGGAGGGAAACTCTGCAGGAAAGAGACACCCCTAACCTACTGCAACACACACATTTGAATATTTCTCCAAAGCTGAGGGTGACAGACACAAGGAGGTGTTTCTCCAAACGGACAGACCACAGCTGCAAATGTCTGGGCCCAGCACTGCATTCACTGCTTAAGCCCATTTTACCGGTATTTCCACGGACTAAATATTGTGCCATATTTAGTTTATTATGGCATTCTTTCGAGTACGATGAAAATACCATTGGCGTTACTATCTGATACATTCATTGTACCACCCACAGTACATTTTTGTAAGCGTAACCATTACAATAAAATACTTAGACTAGAAAAGAGACTGTTTGTTCTGATAATGACATACAGAGTGAAACAGGGGCTCGAGCAGATCAGGAAACGCATCTGCCGCGCGCAAGAAAAACACACCGCACAAACAAAGCTATAAATCTGCTTGGTTTAAGAAGAGTTTAACAAAGCGACAGAGTCTAAACGCTCACCCATTCTGTTGACGCTCCCGGACGCCTCTGTAACCGATCTCTCGCCGATCGACATTCCCTTTCTCCAACTCACGGTCCAGCCCACAGGCGTACGTCACATTTCTTGCGTAGTCTCCCTTGACAACCACGGGGGCGACGTCCGCGGCGTATGTTTGGTGAATAGCGTCCGCTCAAATCTCGCGATATTTTATGCAAGCCACACGGGGGAAAGATTTGTATGATTCAAATGCGGGATGGGGATAAAAGTTTGTCTTATATAGCGGACAATAGATCTGCTTGTTGCTGTTTGCCAACACGTTTCGGCAGGTTTGAAAGCTTTGTTTTTAAGTTCACTAAATAATAACAAAAAACGAATGCAAATCAAAGTAAAATAAATAAATAAATAAACCATAGGATTTAAATTAAAACAAGAAACAAGGCATTGACAAAGAACAATGTTTCAGTAAATACCTAAATATTAGTAAATACAAGAATATGCATTTAAAAAATAATGTAGACTTAAAAGAGACAGTATCTAAATACCTAAATATTAGTAAATACAAGAATATACATTTAAAAAATAATGTAGACTTAAAAGATACAGTATCTAGGAGGCTGTTCCGCACTTGAAGGGCGTCTCTTTTTCTTTTATATGTAATAATATGATACATAAATCCACCCTGATTATTTACTGCAATGCAGGAAGCAGTGAGAAGAGAAACAATGCTGCCACCTGCTGGCTAAAGGAAATAGCTAAATGACACCTTATCCTTTACATTACTGATTGCATGACGAAAATTGTAGTTAGTAACATAATCTGGATTACACATATTTAGTCATGTAGTTTTTGATTACTTTGGACCTAACTCCTTTATCAAATAAAGTTAAATGGGATTATTGTGTACCATATTCTGTACACAGAGAGAGAAACTATATTTCATTTTTATTATCAGTCATGACAACATTACAGCAGGGTTTCATGAAAAAACAGTAGGGTGTTGATGAAAATCTAATATAAAAATGTCAAATTTCAACGACAAGTAATATCAAATGTCAAATTGTAAAAAATTTAAATTTGAAAAAAAATGTATCAATGTTATACATGATTATTAGCAGGTAGGTTCATTTAGAAAGGAACATTTTAAAGAAAAACTGAATAATTTACTACCACTGCGTGAATGATATAAAATCACGTAATCCATAAAAAGTAACTGTAATCGGATTATGAGCATTTTAAAATATAATGGCCTGATTTCACAGACAGGGTTTAGGCTAAACCAGGATTAGGACATAGTTCAATTGGGACATTTAAGTAATTTTTATAAACGTGCTTAGGAAAAAAAACTCCATTACTGATGTGCATCTTGAGACAAAACAAAGGCACTGATATATTTTAAGATCAGCCAGTGCAAGTTTCTTTCAGTTGAAACAGCTCAGACTTACATTTTAGTCTAGGACTAGGCTTAAACCTTGTCTGTGAAACCAGGGGCCTGTTTCATAAAGCAAGTTTGCCAAATAAGCCAGGTTTATTTCAGTTAGTCTGATTTATTGTCAGTTTATTTGGTTCAAAATAAGTCAGAATAAGTGAAATAAGCCTGGCTTGTTTGGTAAACTTGTTTTATGAAAGTAATCTAATTACAAGTAGGCCTAGTTAATTTTTGGAATCTGATTATGTAATCCAGATTACATTGCGCTTACTACCTGTTTGTTAATATGAAAAACTATAACACTATATTTCTATCAAATTAAATGCATATTGTAAATTATATTATGCTATACAAATGTTGCACCGTGGCGTAGTGTCGCATAATGCTCCATTTTGAACAAACCCTAGGATACTATATGTCATGAGTGCTTAGTGCAAAATATTACAAAATCATTCAAAATGAAAGCAAAAGTTAATAAGAATTCCCTTAAATTCAGTTATGCATTGCTACGTCCTTTGCAAGTATTTCACATTAAAAATGGACCAATGAAGTCTTTCTGAGCTATAGTTTTATGACAGCGATCATTGAAGTTGTCAGCAAGATGTACTTTATATTAACTTGTTACATTTTGTTTATATTATATCCTATAAAAGATTTAACACAAGAGGCTAATCAAGTTCATTTATTGCTTTAGGTACAAGATCCACATCATATATACAAACCTAAATCATACAGAAAATAAGGCACAGGTGAATGGTTCATGCATATAAACAAATATTCTGTTGATCTCAAGCTTCTCCAACATTTCCGCTCAGTGCTTTGGCCAGCTTGGTCTCTCTTCAAAGCCACTGTACAGAAAAACAGAAATGTGATTATTTATTGTTTAAAACATCTCCAGTTATTGGCCAAACTCTAATTGGGAGACTGAATCAAATAAATCCATTGCACTTGCTTTGATTCATAATGATCCTCAGCTCCTGCTTGTGTCATGAGATCAGCGACGTTCTTCTCCAGGTCATCTATACGTGTTCCCATCTCGTCCAGTTCAGGCATTAAGGAAAACATTAAGTTCTTTGAGTAGCACAGGGGGTCTCCAAACCTGCTTCTGGAGAGCTACCGTCCTGCAGATTTCAGATGAACCTGCTATTAAAGCTCCAACCCTGTTTCGACACACATACCTGTAGTTTTCAAATAATCCTGAAGGACTTGATTAGCTGGATCAGGCTTTGTTTAATTAGGGCTGTGGCCCTCCAGAAACTGCAGTTTTACACCCTTGTAATAAATGGTTTCACACAGAATGACGTATGCACAATCAAAGAGTCACTGCCTGTTTTATATCTGGTGTATGAGTCTCCAAACAGACTGAGGACTTTTGAAACATGCTCAAGATAAATAAAACTAAATGCATGTAATAAATCTGATACTCTAATGTTAGCAGTGTTTTTACAGTATCTTTCCAAAGTGTGAAGTATGGTTTTTAATAGGTTTGGCTGCATTTATTTGATCAAAAAAACAGTAATACTGTGAAATATTATTGCAATTTAAGAGAACCATTTTCTATTGTAATATATTTTAAAATGTAATTTATTCCTGTGACTCAAAGCTGAGTTTTCAGCATCATTACTCCAGTCTTCAGTGTCAAATGATCCTTCAGAAATCATGCTGATCATGATTATTATATTTCTTATTATAAAACGGTTGTGCTGCTAGGCCTATTTTGCAGAAACCATTTTAAATCTTTACTTTTGATCAATTCAAGTCTACATTTCTAACAAGTGCTGTGGTGACAAATGGTAATTTACATTACTTAAAAGACCATAGTATTTGCTCAAAAGTGTGCGAAGTTGCCATTGTATTGAGTCTGAAACATGATATTAGGCTGCTATAGGGAGGCAATTCAAATACATTTTGCTATGACAGTAAACAAACTTTAAACAAATTGTGCTGCTTCTATAAAAGATATTTTTGGAGATGATTTGGTCAGATAAGTTCTGAAACCTGCTCTGAAGTTGTTGCATAGTCGTCTCCATCTGTTTGAAGAAATGAATTGAGCAGATTTGTCACACTTTAAAACAATATGTGCAAATGCAATTATACAATCTAGAAGAATTGTCCAAATTAAAACATTAAAATAATCACTTACCATCGCAGTCAAGTCTTTGGTGGCTTTTGACTCGGATCCTGCCATGAGGTTGGTTTATAATGGGTTAGTTGTTATAGTTCAACCTTATCTGCACTAAAACCGCACGAGTTTGAAAATAATAGACGTGTGCTTTAATCTCAGAGATTTTTGAAGATATGGGTATTTCAGAATAAAAGGATTCTAGAACTTTTCAACTTTTCACTCTGATTCATTGTTTGCGTATATGCTGTAAAAACTTCCTCATTCGTATAAAGGGCATGCATGTCCATATTTAACCCTTTTAGTACCAGAAAATATATTTGTGTAATTTCTAGACTAGAACACTGATGGGTAAATCGTTTGCATTACACAGTGATAAATGCTGGTGATAAAATTAATCGAAAATAAATGGTTGTATCTTTAGTTTTTTTTTTTTATCGCACGCGCGTCGGGAAACCCGACTGGCGATAGGACCGCGCGTCTCATGAATATGTAATGAGCTTGTTGTGACGCAAGCAACACGGAAGTACTGTTATGAGCTATAGCCAGCTGTAGCAGAGAGGAACACAGTGGCTTGAACATGTTTTACAGCGCTCTGTTTATCTCTGCAAGACAGAAGATACACGTCGTCTAACATGGACCCACGCTGAGGATCCGTTCCCATCGATTTAGCAAGTATTGCTTTGCTGGAAAGGGGAATCACTTCAGATCTAATGAATCAGTGGATGTTGACTGGGACAATGAAAGTACATTTCCTGCTGTTGTTTAGCATATGCATCCAGTAATCGGCAAGAAATTACATTTTAAAATGTGAACAAAATAGTAAGGATTTATGGTTTGTTACATGAGTGGGCTAGTCATTGCATTCAGTTGATTTTAATGATAAAGGACAGCTACATCACTCAAAGATGGATGAAGTGATTATGGATCAGATCATGTTTGTTGCTCAGCAAGTGGTGTCTTGGATCGCATCTATTGCCATCATATTTGGAGGGGTTGTGCCATACATCCCTCAGTACAGGGACATCCGCAGGACCCAGAATGCTGAGGGGTTCTCCACATATGTGTGCCTGGTGCTGCTGGTTGCCAACATATTAAGAATACTGTTTAGGTGAGTTATCATATCTCAACCATCATATCTGGAGACAGCTATATGAGGGACTGATATAAACACATGGCACGTAATCATTAGCCACTTTAATGTGTATTTTAGTGCTGTCAAATCAGTTAATCACATCCAAAATAAACGTTTTTGTTTACATAATGTGTGTGTGTGTGCTGTGTATATTTATTATGTATGTTTAAATACACACATATGTATATATTTAATAAAATATAAATTTGTATGTAAACACTTAATATTATACATAAATATTTTACATATAAATCTAACTTTTTTTATATATATATATATATATATACATGTATGTGTGAGTATTTATATATATACAGTACATAATAAATATACACAGTACATACACATAGTATATAAACAAACTGTTATTTTGAATCGATTAATCGCGACTAATCGTTTGGCAGCCCTAATCTGTGTATATGTATTCATATTTATATATGATTTATATTATATATAAATATATTTTTACTAGTGCTGTCAATCGATAAAATAAATAAATAATCGTGTTAATCACAGTCCTGGACGGTGATTAACACGATTAATCGCACATTTAAAATACTAGGATTTACCTGTAAATATGTTAAAAAAGGAATGCATGACAAACTAGTTTAAGGAAACATAACCTTTCACATCTCCGCCAGGAATGAGACATAATTATTTGTTTGTTTGTTTTTTTTCCAGCCATTATCAGCCTTTATACCGACAATAAAACGTTTACCAAGCCGCATCGCTTCAATCCCAGAATACATTTACCCAACTATTATCAAGAGTATTTCTAAATAAATACAACAAAACATTTTCTTGCGACCTTACATGAAGTATTATGATAAAATGCATTATGAAGAAGAATTGGACCTGTTCTGCAGGTGCATTAGAGCTAACATTAGCATCATGCTACAGACAATTTATGAGATTAATAGTACACTTTTACTCAGAACTCACTTTAAACCACCATCGAGTGTTTGTAATAACTTCCTTTTGCGATCACATGTGTATATATAGCCTACACTTTGGGCGACCGCGGTACATTAGAAAAGTAGCCCAAAAAACCGCAACCCAGGCTCTGTAATTTTTCCCGTGACTGTATTTTCAAAATAGCCCAATTCTGCGGGAAACCCGAGACCCTGGCAACACTGGTTCACTGTACCTTTATCACATACGAGTATACATCTCTCTCTCTCTCTCTCTCTCTCTCTCTCTCTCTCTCTCTCTCTCTCTCTCTCTCTCTCTCGCCGCGTTCGCTTCACTTTTGTCGAGCCCGGCGCCTCATAATCACACAATCCCTGCGTCCCAATGTGCATATATCCACCCTATCTGCCCTAAATAGTATTGAAAATTACTAATATCACACAGAATTTAGGATGGATAGTGTGCACATTGGGACGCAGGCTTCCGCGCTGCGATGACGGCAAGAAATTGGGGTGAAACCTTATCAAACGATTAATTTGCGTGAAAAAAATATTAACGCGTTAATTTTTTTATTAATCGCATGCCTTAACGTAATTAATCGTAACGTTAACAGCCCTAATTTTTTACACATTTCTTAAGTGTATAGATTTACGTGTGTATATTTATTTATTTATTTATTTATATCTATTTATTTATAGCTGTCTGAAGACTTTACAGGCCCAAGAAACTGAGAAATGTGCAGTGCAAGGAAATTTACTGGTCAAAAGATGTGGAAATATTACAGTACTTGGTGCTTTTCTCTGAGCAGTATATATGTGTGTGTTGTTATTATTTTTCCAGGTTTGGACGTTACTTTGAGACTCCGCTGCTTTGGCAGAGTATAATCATGATCATCACAATGTTAATAATGCTGAACCTGTGCACCAGCGTCCGCATGGCCACTGAACTCAACACCAAACGCCGCTCCTTCACAGGTGCCAAACTTTATGACTCTTTACATCCTCTTTGTCCAATTGAGTGTGTGTGCAGCTGCAGATGGAAGCTGTACCAGCATTTTTTTTATTCCTAGATTAAAAAATCAATAGTTTTTTTTTCTTTAAATGTTTTTTTTTATGAAAATCTCTTCTCAGTCAGTCTGTTTAGTTGAGTTTGGTTCTGTAGTTTACAGACTATTGAATTACAGTTGATGATACAGTCACATGGTCAGGGTCTTTTTTTTTTTTTTTGAGCGTGTCTCATACGATTATCATACAAGAAGGGCCTCTGAAGCAGATGAACTTTGAACGGCTGGCTGCTTGGTCAACATCAGTCTCAGCTTTATTTATACTTGGGGTGTGGTACAAAGTTAACAAAAGATGAGTTTGTTCTCTCAAACTGATCCAGAGCACTGAACTTTGCATGTATTGTATACTGTGTGTACTAATTTTTAATAATAATATGTGATGCAGTATATAGTAAGTAATGCTTTAAATGTTTCAATCTGGTGTTTCTAAGTATGCATACTGCTGAATGAATAATATGCTTATTTAGAAACACTCCTGGACACATTTGTTAGCGCTAGTAGTCTCTCACTCTTCTGTTTGCACAGGACATCCTGTTTAATCAGTTTTATCTATTGGTGTAAAGTCGTACCCAAGTGTGTCTTTATGGGTTGACTGTTGCCTTTAGATCATGTCACAGATGTTAAGACAACAGTGTGACGTTACACAAATGTGTCAGCGGTTTTGATCACGATACAAATTCTCCAGCGGCTTCTCAATAATTGAATCCATTCAGCAGATCTCCAGGTCTGGTGGAAGCACTTTTAGCTTAGCTTAGCATAGATCATTGAATCAGATTAAACCGTTAGCATTTGGTCATCAAAAATGACTAAAGTTTCGATAATTTTCCTATTTAAAACTTGACTCTACTGTAGTTACATCGTGTACTTAAACCGACGGAAAATGAAAAGTTGCGATTTTCTAGGCCGATATGGCCAGGAACTATGCTCTCATTCCATGGGTACAGCAGGTGCAGTGATATTACGCAGCGCCTGAAAGTAGTCCCCAGCAATATCATAACTAGTTACCTTGCTGGGGACTACTTTCAGGTGTCCGGAATGAGAGTATAGTTCCTAGCTCCTAGTTCCTAACTTTTCATTTTCAGTCGGTCTTAGTATACGATGTAACCACAGAAGAGTTAAGCTTTTAATAGGAAAATTATCGAAACTCTTTGGTTATTTTTGAGCGAGATGCTAACGGTCTACTCAGATTCAATGATCTATGCTAAGCTAGGCTAAAAGTGCTACCGCCAGACTCGGAGATTGGCTGAATGGATTCAAAAACGGTAAAACTCAACTGTTTAACTCTAGGAGAGTTGTAAAATGAGCCTATTTTCAAAAAAAGTGGAGTGTTCCTTTTAAGGTTCCCATGATCTCATTTTGAACAAATCCATTTGGTACACATAAAGATTAACGACCGTCATATGTAACTTTTGACAGAACAGAAGTCTTTCATAGTGCCCAAGGCTTATTACAATTTAAAATAACCGTGTTCTGTTTGAATACGTTTCAAAATGTAATTTATTCCTGTGAAGGAAAGCTGAATTTTCAGCATCGTTACTGCAGTTTTCAGTGTCACATGATCCAAGAAACATTATTATCACAGTTGAAAACAGTTTTGCTAAATATTTTTGTGCAAACCGTGATACACTAGCATTCAAAAGTATGGGTTAAGTATGATTTTATAATAAAAAAATAATCAGAAAAAAATAGCAGAATGATTTCTGAAGGATCATGTGACCATGTAAAATGACATTTTAAAATATATTGAAATAGAAAACAGTTATTTGTAATAATATTTTACAATATTACAGTTTTTACTAATTTTTAACAAATAAAGAGACAAAAAAAATCTTAATGATTCCAAACTTTTGGTTCATATTTGAAAAAATTGAGATGAAAAATTACAGAATATTTTGCTTAAGAAAAATTCTACTTCTTGTCATGAAAATAATGTCACATATTATAATGGTTCTAAAAAATATGTTTTTCTTTTTCCTTTTGAAAAATAGTTCCTTAACAGCTGATTTTAGGGTGAAATATGTCCTGGACATGTTTTCATGAGTTTCATCCCTTTAGGGCTTTTTGTGTCCTCGTGAAGATGAAGCGATGCAATCCATTCTCTCTCCCCCTGTTCTTATTTTTTGTCTATTTGTCTTATTTGTCTGAAGCAACAGACAGTAAGGATGAAGAAATCAAAGTTCCTAAGAGGCTCTTTCTGGGTATGTACCGATGTGTTGCTCACAAAACACCAGTCTGATATTATACATTTTTTTACTTCATCCATTATCCACCCCTGCTCATTTCCTCCCAGTATGACCTGGACAGAACCATATTCTCCTCCAATCCTGTCATTAATTCACCACTCTCTAGTAACCCTGAAGCATGCAAAGTTCACTTGCATGCATCTAAAACAGACATTAGTGTATAAGAATGAACTACAATTGCATGTTTTATTAGTGATAGATGCAGTTTTGCATGTATCCTGTTGATTTGGATGCTAAAATTCCAGCGTTGCATGCAAATAGATATCAATTGAATTGATATCAGTTTGTGTATGGCTCTCATGAACTATTCAGTCAAAGTTGAAATAATTCAGTTTTCATGCTTCAAACAGCTCATTTAACTGGTTGCCAAATCAGCATACTGTGCTATTTTATACTGCTGTATTGTTCTTGATGGCTTTATGATTTAACCCTGTAACACTCAGAAGAGTGTCGCATGGCTTTGGCTACTGCACTGATGATGATTGCGATGTCACATGACAGTCTACTAACAGTTAATGGACACTTAGGCATGTTTTCACTGAAAGGAGCACTCTTTGTTTTTGTTGCTGTACATGAACAGCAGGTGGCGTTAGTGTTTTATACCTAAGATCTGCTCTTGTACAGTCTGATTGGTGCACTCTTATGCTTTACCTCCCACATCTGCTGACTTTCTGCACATATGTGCACCGATTTAATTTTTTACTGGTAACTATGTCCTCCATCTCAGGGTATTTGCTGCTTTTGGTGTTTTTGGAGCGAATTCAACTGGGTTGTGTAGAAAGAATCTCCTGCAGACGATGCCAGATGTCAGGTGTTAGCAGCACATGTGCTGGAGTTGTTATTTAAGATGCGCTTGTGTCTCGTTGAGGACCTGTGGTTGTCGGGCAGCTGCTGTGAATGACGTCTCCTCTCACTGGAGCAAATGGGAAGGTCTTCAGTCCAGTTTTAGTAAATAATATTAAAAATATTGCTATTAATATGATTTGTTTTAAGATTCCAAATTCATTCAGTAAAAACCATAGTTATTATGGGGTCATTGTAGTTATTGATTTCAATTTGATTTCTTGATTTTATGCACTTTTCTGCATTTTAATCTAGATTAGATGTAGATTTTCAATATATCAATTGTAATTTATCAATTGAAATGCTTTTAAAGAGGTAGTTCACCCAAAAATGAAAAATCAGTCATTATTTATGTTTTAAATGCTGTATGAACTTCTTTTTTTCTTCTTCTTTTTGTGGTGAAATTTTGAAAAGTGTCCTGTTCATGCTTGTCCAAATAATGGTGGTGAATAGCAACCAGCATCCAGATTTCAAAAAAGCAAGAATAAAGATGCACATGTTCCCATCCAGCATGTGCCAAATATAAGTATTCTGGTGGTATATGATTGGGTTTTATTGAAAAACAGACCGAAATTTTATGTTTTGCCGAAAATGTTTTTTTAATTAAGGTATTAAAGACCTTGTGCCAGTGCAAGCAGATTTTTTTTTTTTTTCCTTTTTATGGTTTGAAAAAGAAAGAAGGGCATATGACATTAGAACAACAGCAGGGTGAGTAAATGATGACTTAATTTTCATTTTTGGGTGAACTATCCCTTAAAGTCATCTTGCTGAAGCCTCTAGTGGGCCCCGACTCCCTGAGAACCACTGGTTTAGATTAAAACTAGTTTAGTCACTTAAGCCTTGGTGGTGTGGTGGTTAAAGATCTGGGCTAGTAGTATACTAGATAGTCGATACTGAACCTCAGGTTACTCCAGGAGGGATTTTCCCTGTAATAAGTGTACTACAGATCAATACTAAATCAATACTGAATTAGACTGTGCATAGTATGCCCTGAAATATACAGTGTATTCAGACCAAATGTGTCTTTTATTCACATTCTGTGTTGCAGCATTTATGCTAAAATGCTTTTTAGACCCTTTTCACATCAGTCTATACCACATAATGTTACATTAATAAATTAATCATTTAATGTCAAACATTTTTAAATTTAAATTATAAGAATTATTGTAAGCATTTAGCATAAGACTTCAACATAATATGTAACAATAAATGGTAGTAGTCATGTACGGGATGTATTGATCACGTATGCCCCTCGACCCCTCACACACCTCATTAGAAGTGTGTTCAGCACTCAGGCTGAGAGGTGTTTGCTAATTGCTGCTTTGCTCGCAAGCTCATTGATCCAGTGGAACTGAATAATGGAGGTGTGCTCCGATCCATCCAGAGGTCAAAGGTCAAGAAGGAATGGGTAGTTTGCTGGTTGAGGGCAGATCTGATGTGATATCCGAGCACTCGATAAGTCAGAGTTTTTATCCAGTGCATTCAGATCTCAATTTATATGTCCATATTTGTCATCCGGGTGATGTCTGTCGTTCAGGCTTGAAGCAGGTGGCAGTTGTTCGCGGCTGATTGCCTGTAATTCAGTCTGGGCTCTGGCAGAGGTTTCTAAATGTGTTTGATGTAGGGCAGACTACTGGGGTCCTGGTGGTTGTGCAGTAATGGTCGTAAATGGGCGGCACTCCCACACACAGTCTCGCTCCGCTGCATTATCCCTACAGGACACCGCAACCGCCTCAATTAGCATCCAGTCACTGCTATCAGAGAACTGGGCGTTTCAAATAAATATGTGCTTTCCCTTAAATGTCCCAAAAACTGCTCGCTCTGCCTGACTGTACATGGACCAAAATTAGCTGACTGTCCATTTTGTCCAACAATCCACTGTAGTCTCTGCTGAAAGCAACATAAACGTTTATTATCCAGTTCTGTTTATCGGGTTATGCAGCAAAATGAGACATAATAAGAAAAACTGTGATTTAATGACGTTTATGCAATAGACACTTTTTCAAACTGGTTTAATTTTATTAACATAAAATTATTATTATTTTTTTACTACAGTGCACTAATTAAGTCATAATTGCATAACATATGTATATATATATATATATATATATATGTATGTGTTTTGAACACGTCACCATTTTTCTCTGTAAATATTCTAAAGGTGCTGCTGACATGAAATTTTCACCAGATGTCGGTAACAATTCAAATAATCCATACATACAAAGAAAACTATACAAATAAATTCAGAAATTAAGTTATGTGTCATAAAGTGGAATGACACAGGGGAAAAAGTATTGAACGCATGAAGAAAGGAAGGTGCAAAAAGACACCAGCTGAAATCTATCAATAATTAGAAAGCAATCCTGCCCCTTGTCAGTGGAAATGAATATTGGCTGCTTCAGTCCCAACTGATGGCCTATAAAAAGGTGTCTCATTATCAACATGTCACACAAGAAACATTTCATGATGTGTAAAATCAAAGAGCTTTCTCAAGACCTGCCTGCAAACCATACTGATGGCATTGGTTACAGAAGGATCTCTATACTTCAGAATGCTCCGGTGAGCACTGTTGGGACCATAATCCGGAAGTGCAAAGAACATCATTTCACCATAAACCGGCCACGACCAGGTGCTCCTCGCAAAATTTCTGACAGAGGAGTGAAAAGAATTATCAGAAGATTTGTCCAAGGGCCAAGGATCACTTGCGGAGAGCTTCAGAAAAACCTAATTAGCAGGTACAATTGTTTCAAAGAAAACAATATGTAATGCACTCAACCCCCGTGGCCTGTATGCATGCTCACCACGCAAGGCTCTATTGCTGAAGAACAAGCATGTAGAAGCTCGTTTAAAGTTTGCTACACAACTTTTAGACAAGCCTGTCAAATACTGGAAGAATATAGTCTGGTCAGATGAGAAAAAATTGAACTCTTTGGATGCCATAATACACACCATGTTTGGAGGTTAAATGGCACTGATCATCACCCCAAAACATCATGGTGCAGCACTGGCAAAATTCATACAATAGAAGGAAGGACGAATGGAAAAATGTACTGAGACATTCTTGATAAAAAGCTGCTGCCATCTACCAGGATTATAAAGATGAAACAAGCGAGGACATTTCAGCAAAACAATGATCCCATACACAACCAAAGAAACTCTCAATTGGTTTCAGAGAAAGAAAGTAAAGCTGCTAGAATGGCCTTGACTTGAATCCAATAGAAAATAAGAACTAAAGATCAGAGTTCATAGAAGAGGACCATGGAACCTTCAATATTCGAAGACCCTTTGTGTGGAAGAATGGGCCAAAATCACACCTGAGCAATGCATGCGACTAGTTTCTCCATGCATAAGCTGTCATTACCAACAAAGGCTTTTGTACGAAGAATTGAATACATTTCAGTAAGCGTGTTCAATACTTTTTCCTTGGGTCATTCCATTTTATTACACACAACTTAATTTCTGAACTTATTTGTATAGTTTTCTTTGTATGTATGGATTACTTGGATTGTTACCGACATCTGGTGAAAATTTCATGTCAGCAGCACCTTTAGAAATATATTTACTGGGAAAAATGGAGACGTCTTCAATACTTATTTTACCCGCTGTATATAATTAAAATGTGTTAAGGTTACACTTCAAGTTGTCCTCGTTACAATGCAATTAGACAAATAAGTACTGATTAATAATCATTTATAATAACATTTAAGTAATAATTAATATCATGTGCTTAATGTAGAATTTAGGCTTCAGTTGCTTATAATTATGTATAATTGTTCACACTTTAATTTTAGGCAGCGGCTATTTGCACTAAGTGTAAAATAGCATATTTTTTAGCGATTAGATACTATTTACACTAAGTGCAAATAGCTATAGATTCTATTTACACTGTTAAAATAGCAAGGTTTTCTGCTATTTATACTACTTATTGTAAATGGTGGCAATTATCTGCAGCTCAGTATTGTAGTACATTATAACACAGTATGCAATAATAACATACTGAGTGTAAATTATAGTTTTAATTAAAATTATTAAATGTATGCCTTATTGGGACAGTAAATCCCTCCCTACACCTACCCTAACCCGATACGCTTATTTTCAACTTTTTGATTATTTCCTTCATTTTTATTGAAAATAAATGCCTTTCTGATGCAATATGAGGTTTGAAAAGGGAGAAAAAAAGAGGACTCGAACTCGGGTCAATCGCGTCAAAAAGCAAGCGCTTTACCATCAACGCCACTGAAACTGATGCTGAACGCGTCATTTTTAGTGTTGACTAACCCAATCACACGTTAGTGGGCGGTGTTAGTGTAAATAGCCTTTGCCAACAAGACGGGCTATTTGCACGTAGTGTAAATGAGAGTAATGATAATGCTGACAAAATCTGATAAACAAATATTCATAACTCAAAGAATGAAGTCATAAATGCAGATCATAATATTTTCTGCCTAACATATGGTAAATAATAGACTTTTTTTTAACATATTTTAACTAATATTGTACACATCAAATAAATCGAGAAAACTGAGGTATTAATGCTGACAAATGATCAAAACATCTTCACAGCGCAGAGCATGAGAAAATTGCTGTATTGATCTGCGAACGCTGTCACATCAAGACAAAGTGCTTGTTTCCTGATTTGGCGTGTGAATTCAGTCCGGCGTTTACAGCCTGATAGCATCTACAGTCAGTCCACAGCTCTGCAGATTAAGCGGCAGTCCGTACTGGACAGAGCTGCGGCTGAACAGATTGTGTGGATCTGGATGAAGACCAGCTTCAGGCCCTTCAGAACCCAACTGTCACTCATTTAAGCATCCAAAGGCCTCTCTGACACATCTTTCTATTTCACTTAGCTGTAATTAGAGTAAAGGACTGACCGATTTCTCTTGGCAAGACTGAAGCTCTGCTGAAAGAAGGAACGGACGACTAATCGTGCCACTCTGTTTCACGTCAATCATTTCTGGCCCCTGGCCTGAACGCCGTCTATTTATAAAAGGACAGAGTGAAACTCCACAAAGTGGGCCTGAGGGAGGGCAGAACAAAAAGAGGTACGGACCCTGAAGAAAATAGAGCTTTTAGAGGAAAAGAGGTTATTTGTTCTATTTGGAAATATTTCATGTGTGTGCGTATATGGTTTATGAAGATGAATATTCCTGTGCCATCATTCCTGTAAGAGTGACTGGTGAACAATATACAGTACTGTGTAAAAGTTTGGGTCTCTTATTCTCACCAGGCTGCATTTGATTAAAAATACTGTAATATTGTGAAGAATTATTATAATTAAAAATAATATTTTTTTAATATATTTAAAAATGTATTCCTGTGATCAAAGCTGAATATTCAGCATCATTACTCCAGTCTTCAGTCTCACATGATCCTTCAGAAATCATTCTACATGGAAAAAAATATTACTTATGACTTTTGCTTCAATGCAAACATTTCTTACTGCTATCAATGTTAAAAATAGTGAAAACTGTGATGCATTTTCTCAGGATTTTTGGATCGACGTTCAAAAGAATGGCATTTATTTGAAATCGAAACCTTTTATAACATTATAAATGGCTTTACTGTCACTTTTTATTTAATGCACATTGCTAAATAAAAGTATTAATTAAAAAAAAGCCCAAACCTAGAGTTAGACATTTGAACAAGTATTAAAATTCACAGAGTTTGTGCTGTAAAGATAATTAAAATATCAAATTGCATGACTTCTTGGGAAGAGGTGTGCCATTACCATATATTCAATAACCTGCTCAAAATATCTGTGCCGAAAATGATCAAAAAATCTCACAGACTTACATTTAAAGGGGCAACCTGAGCTGTATGTAGAGACTAGGATGTCATAGAGGCTTGTATGTGACTTGTTCTTATAAGCAACCACTGATAGCAGGATGGCAAAAGCACTCAAAACACCTCAGCCACCAAACTGCAGCACCCTAACATCTGCATAGCAACAATCTCGGCCAGGCCCCACAACACCCAGTCATTTAGCTGAAATTTGCTTGTAAAAAGTATCTAAAGTATGGCTGTTTAGTTGCACTAAAGCTTTGTATATTTGGCCAGCTTACCCAAGAATGAACTGAAATCAGTGGCAGGAATGTCACAGTATTTCCAGCACTCTCCTCTCTTTGTGGTGTAGTATCTGTGTTTTGCAGTTAGGACTGTGGGTGTGAGCTGAAAAAGAGGACGAGCTTGGTGGGGTTGCTGTTTAAAAGCCGTGGCAGTCTGTTCCCACACACTGCCCCGCTGGCAGCAACGATACGCACATGCACAGCAGGGTAAAGCAGTGCCACGATGCTCAATACACACCACAGTGTGGCACACGCACAATTGCCGCTTTGATCCGGCCCTTTCCACACGCACAGCCTCCAGCGCTACACGGCTCTTTACCTGAGCTCTTTGCGCACACACACATATATATACAGTACAGCATCTGTGTGTGTGCGCGCATGGCCTTTCTTCCACTGCATTCAGAGATTCTTATTATTTACAGTATTACACCTACGACAGGCAAAAAAAAAAGCACACTAATTTTAGTTTTTTCTTTATATTTTTTTTTGTAATGCTTTAAAATGCAATTAATGCATCCATTGACTTGAACACAACCCTTCTATGAAGAACAACGAAGAAGTGGAGCATCATGACTGTGTGTCAAGGTCAATAAATCTCTTAAAATATCAGATAATTTGACCTTTTTATGACAAGGCAAAGTTAGTTCATGCTGTAAAATGTCAGTGTGAAATAGTAATTCGTGACATTTGTAAAAATAAAATGCTGATATTGGTTCAGGTAAAGTTACTAAAATGTCATGTATTTCAACTCCCCCTAAATGTAGCATTTATGAAATAATGAGACATGATTATAATACTTGATGAATGCATGATATTGTTTAAAAAAATATGTAAAAAAATGATGTTCAGGCATTAGTTTAGTTCATACTGTAAAAGGTGATGTTGTTGGGTTGTAAAATGTCATACGGCTCAACTCCTCAAAAACGTAGTCATATTTATGAAATAAGAAATTCAAGATATTTGTAAAAAATGAATTCAGATTATAAACTCATTTAGTTTGTTTGTAAAATGTTTCCTTTTGACTCCCCAAAAACTTGAAATGTATTAAATAGTAATACATAATGTGTGAACTGCTGATATTGCTGGTTTTACTTCAAGCAAAGTTGGTTCACAGTATAAAATGGGACGTCTGCTTGTAAAATATCATGTGGTTTTACTCCGTAACGTAATGATGTTTATAAAATAAAAAAAATCATATTTGTAAAAAAAATATATATTGATAATAATAAATCTGAAATTCAGGCAAAATTTATTCAAATGATAAAATGTCATGTATTTCATTTGTAAACGTCATGTGGTTCGACTTCTCAAAAACGTAATATTTATAAAAGAGTAATGATATTTAAAAAACAATACTGATATTAGTTCAATTAAAGTTAGTTCAAGTCATAAATTCTCATGTTGTTAGGTGGTAAAATGGCAAGGCAAGCTTATTTATATTGCACATTTCATACACCTTGGTATTCAAAGTGCTTTTTATAAAAAGGAAATTAAAATATACACCACAACAAAAGCAAATTTTTTTTAAATGATTTCAAAACAAATGTGGTAAAATGTCATGCGGTTCAACTCCCAAAAATGTATGAACGTTATTTCTGAAAAAAAAAAAAAACTTTTTACGTCATGCTAATTACTCATCCTAAATTGTTTAACAGAGCTTGTGGCCTCAACATGAAATCAGAATAGTCACACCACTTTGATCCAATCAGTTCCCGACAGATAAAAGCAAGTTTCTATTCAACATCAGCATTCCAGTTTCTTGTGAATATCCCACGGTGTTTCTCTTGAAAGAACATCACGTCACAGTGGTTGTATGAGTCAAGCACTGGCGTCTCGTAGCATCTGCCGTGTGTTGCTGTCTCCAGTATCATGGCGTCCCGTGGCGTCTTAGCCCCGCTTTAGGTGTTGCTGGTTTCTTCTGGGTTGCTGCTGTTATCAGTGATTTCCAGACGATCCTGTTCCCTTCAGTGATGCCTGCCACAAGGAAAGCTATTTACAGGCTCATAATTCCTTACATACACAAGTGCTGTATAGTCCGCGATGGCTGAGAGACAGTGATGTTCTCTTTATATTAAGGCATGGGACTGGAGAAAAGGTGTAGCATGCATGACAGACGTGATTCAGACACAAGCACTTGGCACATTTTGAAGGAAGTCTATAAATATCCTTCTCTTTGAAAAGATGAGCAGCTTCCTGTGAAAGGACAGTGTGAAATGGTCAGCATGAGACTGTGTGTGGTTTCTTTCTGCAGGTTTTCCTCCAGGGTGTGAATGCTCCTTACTGAGACGACATGTAGGACATCAATAATAAGTGTGAAGTTTTTACATCATGTATTACTGAAATTAGAGAACTTCGTCAACATGACGTCCAAACTCATCCCGTTTGTTTTCTAAATGAACTGTCCTGATCTTATTGTGCACAATTTATGAATGCACGTTATTCCAAAGACATAATAATGTGTTGTCATCAAAAAGTAATGACTTGAAGACATAGAAACCTTTATTTTTTTTAATGATGTCACGTATACTTTGCAGAAAAAATAATGCAAACTAAAAACCAAGTAGCTAATTTAAATTTAATTTGCAATTTTTTATTTAATCAATTTAAAATGTAAGAAATTATTTAATTTATAATTATTAGTTTGTAAATTTAATAAAATTATTAAATTTAACATTTATTTAATATTTAGTTGAGAGTTTAATTTATAATTATTCATTTTAAATGTTATTAAATGTTATTACTGAAAAATTGTGAATTTAATTTAAAATGTAATTTAATTTATAATTAATTAATTCACTTTTAAATTTAAATTATTTATTTTAAAATTGAAAAATGTAATAGCGATCATATTTATTTGTTTTCAAATTTAATTCAGTTATTCAATTACATTTAAATTAATAATTTAATTTAATTTTCTTTATATAGTTAGTTTAATTTCATTCATAATTATTAGTTTTAAATTAAATTGATTAATTCAGTATTTAATATTTTAATTTTAAATAAAATAGCATTTTAATAATGTTATTAAATTAAAATTAAATTAAATGGTTTTTAATTAAATAAATGATTTTTATTTTATTTTTTACTTTTTAATTTAATCTAGTTTACTTTACTAGATAGGCTTCCCGTAAACCCCTATTGCACCTTTCCACCCAACCCTGTCTTCCATTGTTCAACAAACAGCTTTGGCCTTAAACTTGCTCCATTACTTAAGACAGGATTTGACTATATAGCTGTTCATATAAAGCAGTATTTTTCTCTTCAGTCTACTGGTGAATTTCTCAATAGTTCTCGGCATATTAAACCGATGAAGAGGGAGTGCTGATAAGGAGGTATTTTAAAGTCAAAGATGCATTGGATGGACTGTTATGATGACACTGTAGTTACTTAAGTCATCTACTAAATTTGAAGCACTGACTAAAGTCCTGACTAGTCTTCCAATTAAAATATCACAGAAGTCACGCTCTTGAGCTCTGTTTTCTGTTGGAAAATGTCTTCTGCTTTTTCATAATGTCTCTGTTAAACTAGAAAATGCTGCCTCACACAGACACCCCCCCCCCCCGCTCGCACCTGTCCTCTCTGTCATGCCGCAGACAAAAGCACAGTAATTGATCTGATTGTAAAATGTCATCTGAAATGCCACTGTCGTTAATTATCAATACTTCAATAAATCTGTTTGAAATGTCATAAACTGGCCCTGGTTCTCCTCCGACGGTGCGTTAGATAACACTCTGCCAGCCTCAAATCAACGGCTCTCATGTTGTCAAACTGATTTCTCCAGTGCGATAACATTTACTGCTCAGATAACAGCTGCTTTAATCACAGTTTCGTCTCAGACCGTTACAGGTGAATCTCATGACACCCGTCAAGAACAAATTCAAGTGTTCAAAAATTTTTAGTACCATTAGGAGTTTTTGACACAATATTCATGACAATTAAGCACGAAAAACAAGTAAAAGAATATGTAAAATGCTAACTCTTTACAATAAGTTTCCATTTGTTAACAAACTTCAGCTAAAATTGAGCAATATATTTTTACAGTAATTATTAATGTTTATAATGAGGACGACGTTTTAAGCTATGAATCTTGCAGCATGTTTTAATGGTACAAAGACCTCTTATATGCCAAAAGATCAAGGCAAATTTGATTTCTCATGTCATGACCTTTTTAATAAATTCTACTTTTGATTTTAATAATGTATTAGTAAGTGTTGGCATCAACATTCACTATGATTAATAAATGCTTTAGAAGTTATTTTCATTGTTAGTTTAATTAATATAGTTAACTAATGTTAACAAATGGAAACTTTATTGTAACGTTACCGAATACATATTTATTTAGTATTTGCTGTATATCCTTTTATGCTAAATTTGGTTGCACTTTATTTTAAGGTGTCCTTGTTACAGTGTAAATATATATTTAAGTACTGAGTAATATTAATTACTATATGATTAGGGTTTGGTTTGGGGTTACTTGCATGTAATTATGCATAATTTATTGTTATTATAATAGTAAGTGCATGCAACGTGTAACAAGGACACTTTAAAATATCATTTTTAGTTTCCTTTTTTTAGACACGGACGTGAGATTAATTTTCATGAGAATAATCATAAAACAAAAACATCTCTTCATATGTGACCCTGGACCACAAAACCATGCAGTCATAAGGGTCAATTTTTTTAAATTGAGATTTATACATCATCTGAAAGCTGAATAAATAAACTTTTCATTGCTGTATGGTTTGTTAGGATAAGACAATATTTGTCTGAGATGCAACTATTTTTGAAAATCTGGAATCTGAGGGTGCAAAAAAATCTAAGTATTGAGGAAATCACCTTTAAAGTTGTCCAAATGAAGTTCTTAGCAATGCATATTACTAATCAAAACATTAGTTTTGATATATTTACGGTAGGAAATTGACAAGATATCTTCATGGAACATGATCTTTACTTAATATCCTAATGATTTTTGGCATAAAAGAAAAATTTATCATTTTGACCCATACAATGTATTTTTGGCTATTGCTACAGATATACCCCAGCGACTGGTTTTGTGCTCCAGGGTCACATATGGTTAAACCTTTGCAATGTTTCTCTCTCAAGCCAGCAGAAACTTTCTCAAACTTGGACAGAATAAATTCATAATCCTGAGATGCTTTATAAATCCTTTTCGATATTGAATGTGTCATTTCTTTCACTTTTGACGCAGATCAGATTTGCTTTCTTCTGTTTCCCACAATGCACATTTAGACGGGGAAAGCGTCGACCTCACTTTCTCTCTCATTATCCATTTATCATTGTCTGTGCATCAAATATTAAAAATGTTGTCTAGTCTTGCATTATGGGAATTAATGCCGAGTTGATTTTCCAGAATTGCCTGTGAGGAGCCGTTAAGATAAGTCGTCATGACAGAGAGTGGTAGAGTTACTCATGTGAAGATCTGCGCTGTCTGTGCTCGACAGTCACGCTGTTCTCTGTGTGGGCTGTGATGAGAGTCCCACACCGGCCCCGTGCGTTCGTGTAATACGGCTGACCTCATACTTGATGCGAGCCAAGCACAATTAGTCACTCATGTCTTCTCTAAATGCTTCCTACAGGTGTCACTTCTTATTGTTCACTATTGCCATGTTGCCCTTTTGCTTCAAGCAGCTGATTTCATTAGAAATCTAGATTTTTGTTGTTGTTGTTGTTTTGGATGGTCGCCAGAGCATTGCTATCCAGTTTCTGAGGCTTTTAACCCTATAATAAGGCCATTAAATGGTCAACTTATTCAAAACCTGTTGCACAATCTGCTTTCTGTTATCTGATTGATAGCATGTAGCTTTTTTAGCAAGTAAAATAAGATGACTTTTAGTATAATTGTACATAAATTAAAGATAAACATAATGGTAGCACTTTAGTCCCTGTCCACATATATATACGTTTATTATAGTGATTACAATAACTGGGTAATAGCTATTTATTAACACTGAACTTTGACTTTAACTTTGGCTTCAAGATGACGCTTACTGGACTGAAGCTACTTAGGTTTACTTGATTATCCAGACATTAATTTTTATTTTAAAAATCATAATGAATCATGTTGTATTGCTTCACATTGCCTAGTTTTAAAAAACGTTGTATTAATTAAAAAAATGTAATTACATTTATTACATTTTTACTTAATAAAATATTATTAAAATGTTTTAATTAAAACAAAATAAAACAATTCGATTTTTAATTAAATTAATAATTTAATTTAAAAACTAAACTAATAATTATGAATGAATTTAAACTTATAAACTACATAAAAGAAGTTAAATTACATTTTTACATTTAATTATTTAATTTAATTTAATTTAATTTAAAGACTAATAATTATGAATTAAATTAAATTGTTAAAATAAAATCATATAACTAAGCCTTAAAATATAATTTTACTACGACGTATTATTGGGAGATATTGAGTGACAACTGATATTTATATCCATTTTATGTTATCAAGATCTCATTGATTTTCATATACAAACTATCAGAATTTGATCTTACTTTTTGGCCATATAAATATAATTTTTGCTCAGTTTGGGCCTCTGATCAAAATTGAGTTGCTTTTTCTCTTATTATGAGTCGTAAAAGCCTTATGAACACTTGTATTTACTTTTTAAGATTGTCTAAAGTCTTGATTAAACTATTCCATTTCAAACAATTTAATGTTTCTAGTATTTCATATGGTCACGTTTACTTTTGCATGACAAAATTCTGCAGGGCGAAAAATCTTAGTGGATTTCTGGTGGCAAAGAATTTTCCCATTGACTTCTAGTTTATTGAATTTTGGCACAATAATTTGTCATGTTGATCAATAGGAAGCAGCTTGTTTTAGCGACGGTTAGCGATTTGTTCAAACTTTGTTCAAAAAGGACTTTAGCAAGTAATGGAGCAAACAAAGATTGCATATACTGAGGCAGAGTTTTTTTGGATGTAAAACGCTCTACCCAAACAAACAGATTACCCAAACACACTTGTATCTAAGCCGTGCCGCCCCCTCTTGATCGGGTTTTGTGAGCACAGCTGGCATCCGAAGAGAGAGAGAGAGAGAGAGAGAGAGAGAGAGACGCACCAAGCAGTGGATTGCTGGAATTGTGTTTTCCTAATCCAGTCCTACATTTATTCACTGAATGTGTGTTTTTCCCGCTTCAGTCCATCTAGCCCCGTCATAGCAGTGCTTTGGACTCTGTTCTTTTGTGTCATTCTCTTCTCTTTCAGCTTTGTCCCACGTGCCCTGACATTTTCATGACACTCTGGATGTCACTGTGGTCCTCATGCTTCGGTTTTGGCCTCTGCTTGTACTTTGTTCCTTCGACATTTCCAGTGCCGCTTTATGAGAGTAACCGTTGTTGAAGCTCCCAGCGTGCTTTGATTAGATATGCTCTTCTCGTCCACTGACGGATGGGTGGAGAGCTGACTTACAGGCTTATGAGTTCTCTGAGTTCAGCCTCCAAAATAATTGGCGAAAGTGGATTATTTTAGGTCAGAATCCAGTCAGACTCCTCCCTGCTGAGAGGCTTGTGTGCTGGGAACTGGATGGTCATGAAAAAGGACTTCTTTGAGGGGGTCTTACAGTCTGGTTTTACTTTAGGACCCAGATTTCACTCTGGATCTGTGGTCACCAACACAGTACCGAAACTGCAGATCGTATAAAATTAAATTTTGACGATTTCATGCTCTCGGCAGCCAATAATTCATTGCACAAAACCCATTGCGATTGCGGTCAGGAAAGACCATGTGTAAGGCATGTCTCTTAGCTTGTGTGGTTTTGTCAATTGTTCATTTTCCACTAAAATTTGAAGCAGCACAACTGATTTTTTTTTTGTTTTTGTTTTTTTTTGCATATAGCATTGTTTTTTTCTGGCTGGCTGGCTGTGATCCTGTCAGAACATGGCTGCAAACCATTGTCTTAGAGGGTCGGTGGTCTGAACTTGTTGATCTGACATTGATTCAACCCTTCATCCCTACTAATACATTCCTTTGAATAATTCATGCATACTGTATATATGTCCAATGTTTCAGTGTTCTATGAAATGTATTGTTGAAAGGAAGAACTTCATAAAGACTGCCAGTTAAAATGATTAAAATGTAATATATAATGTTTTTTAGAAATATAGATATAATAATTTTTAAATAAAATAATTTGTCTTTTGAGAATATTGCCTCTCAGACCTCAAAATGTTCTCCTAAAAGTCTTTTGGACTCCTTTCAACTAATATAAGCTGTAGTACTTTTTTATTGTTAACATGTACTCTCTTTCTTTCTGAATTTTAGACTTTGACTGGAACTACTTCTGGTCTTGGACTCGTTTTGTGGATTACCTGCAGTGTGTGCTGGCGTTCACGGTGCTGGCCGCCTATATGACGTATCTGCTACTGGACTCAGTTCTGTTCGTAGAGAGCCTGGGTTTTCTGGCCGTATTCACAGAGGCCATGCTGGGAACTCCACAGCTCTACTGCAACTACCAGAACAAATCTACTGAAGGCATGAGGTGTGTACTGCTAATGTTTTTGCTTTAAAAAGAAGGGTTCATCAAACGTACTTCAATGGTGTTCATATTTTAACCTAGAAGTTTATTTCCCTGAAGACTACTTTTTGAAGATGACTTGTCACCAAGGCTTTCGCAGCCGATTTTGAGCAACTGCAGCGCCTGACCTATGTGAGTGGTCTCGTTTTGCTCTCGCGGTACTTTGATGGCACATGTGATCGCAAGGCGACTGCAGCGCTGATTAAAGTCAGACAAATTTTCTAACCAGAATGCATTGCTTTTGTCAGGCGGCAGCCAATCTTTGTGGCACCCCATGAAGTCAAACAAGCCTACTGGTTGAGCAGTCTGAAGGTTTGCCCCAAACGTACACCATTGGTTGGACAAATTGATTGGGGTGAACCAATCACTTTGTCCAACCATGCTTAGTCCATTGGTTGGGCAAAGTGATTGGGTCACTCCAAACCCCAAACTCAAGCCATTAGTTAATCAAAGTGATTGGGTCGCCACAAACTCACGCCATTGGTTGGACAAAGTGATTGGGTCGCCACAAAATCAAAGTCACGCCATTGGTTGGACAAAGTGATTGGGTCACCCCAAATTCAATCCATTTGTTGGACAAAGTCATTGGATTCGCCCCAAACTCAGTCCATTGTTTTGACAAAGTGATTGGGTCACTCCAAACTCAGTCCATTGGTTAGACAATTGGGTTACCCCAATTGGGGCAAAAAAGGATATGTTGGACGAACTGATAAACTTGTTACTTTAAATTTAAGGCTTTTGACTAAAACCTTCATTAACTTGGAAAAATAATTCTGATATGACCACCTTGACATTTTTGCTCTCACTCAGTCTCTCTCTGATGAGTGAGTCCAGAAATCTCCACTGCTCTAGTGCTTGAACAGAGGAACATGGGAAGTGAAATGTGGCAGCACAGTCACTCCGTGATGTCTGCTAGTCAGACTTCCTCCTCAACTGGTTTATGAAATACTGTTGCTAAGCTACGGGAATCAAATATAGATACCTTAGATATATACGTTAACTGGTGTAGTGGACTTTTTATTTATTGTTTTATTTTGCTGTACATGTGATTGTATGACCACACATTAACCAAAGCACAAATTAAGTTATAAAGCACATTCCGAAGGCAGTAACTGAATTCAAAATGACAAATCAGACAAAAATAGTAATCAGGTAATGTTTCACAGTGCCTGTTAGATTGTATAAGATGGATTGTGTGCGAGAGAGAGGCGTATTGTCTTGCATAACCTTTTGAGAGATACAGTGTGTGTGCTGTAAAGACACGTCCTGTCAGTGTGACTTAGTGTGTTTGGTAGCATCTCACACTGTGAGATGCCATCCTGTGCTCCGTTTTGCAGCATTTGAGTTTGTGTGTCCGTGTGTGTGTGTGTGTGTGTGTGTCCGTGTGTGTGTCCGTGTGTGTGTGTGTGTCCGTGTGTATGTGTGTGTCCGTGTGTGTGTGTGTCCGTGTGTGTCCGTGTGTGTGTGTGTGTGTCCGTGTGTCCGTGTGTCCGTGTGTGTCCGTGTGTGTGTGTGTCCATGTGTGTGTGTCCGTGTGTGTCCGTGTGTGTCTGTGTGTGTGTGTGTGTGTGTCCGTGTGTGTGTCTGTTCACCCGGACTGATTTGATGGCACAGGCAGGGAGCCGCCACTGGCATCATGCCAGCCTGACAAGATAAGGGTTGCTCCCTCCTGTGTGTGTGTGTGTGTGTGTGTATGTATTTTAACATCTGTGCAAACCTGCTGATAGAGCCTGTCTATGTATGTATCTGTGTGTATGCAAACAGGTTTATTTGTATATGCGTGTGTTGATATATTTTTAAATTGAAGTTTGATTACAAAATGCAGTTTGCTTAAAAAGTTTGCTTAAAAAAAAAACTGTAATATTGTGAAATATTATTAGAATTAAATATAATGATTTTCTGTGATGCAAAGCTGTATTTTCAGCATCATTACTCCATTCTTCAGTGTCACATGATCCTCCATTCTGATATGCTGATTTGCTGCTCAAGAAACATTTCTAAATATTATCAGTGTTGAAACAGATTCATATATTTTAAAGAAACCCTGATACTTTTTTTAGGATTCCTCAATGAATATAATGTTCAAAAGAACAGCATTTATTCTAAATTCATTAGATGTAACATTTTTAAAGTCTTTACTGTCACCTTTGATCAATTCAATGCAGTCTTGATGAATAGTCATTCGTTACATCCTGTATTAAGTTAGTTTCATGTCTCACTGCGTCTTCTCACATAATAAAGTAATTTCAAACATAATAAGACCTAATAAAATAATAAAACAATTTCAGCTTACGTAAGTCTCCCTGATGTAGTTTATTGGAATCTACCTGTTGTATTATCTTGTCAGTGTTTATTTTGTCTGGCTGTACATCCTCGTGCTTTTTACCTGACTGCTTAACAGATAAATGCATGCATGTGCAAGCGTGCTGCTGCCTCATACTTGGAACAAAATATGCATAATCAAACGAATAAACAATTATAAAGTGATTCAAAACATGCTCAGTGACACACTCTTTGTCATGGAATACACTTGTTTGATCATAGTTCACAGTCTTGTTTTTTTTAAAGTTTTTTGTTATTTTAAAGATCTGATGTAAATTATCCATTGTCTCTTTCATTATTTCTATTAAAGTCACTCAAAAATGATATTTGAATTTAAATTAAAACATTTTAATATTGTACAAAACAGTCAGAACTCGAGTTGTCAACTGCATCATCAAAGAAATAGAAATCATTCCAAAAATAGAATTCAAATCTGTTCCATGATATGATCTAGATATATCCATAACCAGAATTACTCCGAAAAGTATATTTCAATGGTGCTGTATGTAATTTTTTAACTGTACTGAAGCCTAAAGATAGCATAATATGTTTGCAGATATTTAGGAAACTCCGTTCACATACATGTTTCTCAGCAAAAACTATGTCGGAATGCCTGTTTTTGTTTTGGTCTGTGTGACTCCGCCCACTGCCAGTTTAATCAGTAGTGTTTCAACACCCCAGGGTTGCCAGTTGGTGGAAAACACAGAGAACTGTAGCCACGATAGCCAGCAAATGAACTGGGTCAGAGATCGCAGGTTCTGTCCGACCTAAAATCTTCAACATCCATCTAAAACGCTCTATGAATATAGGCATATTAAAATGTAAATAAATCAATTCATCAACTTACAGTGCAAGACTCTTGACCTTCCATTAATCATTTTGCTCATTCGATTGCATGTCCTCAATCTGGCAACCCACTCGAGAGTCAGTTCTGAGGAGGAAGGGGCGGGAGAAATTTAATTTTGAATTTGGACTGAATGAATGATGTTTAGCTAAAAGGTGTAGAATGTTATATACAGATTAGGCTTTGCAAAAAAAGTAAAAACGTAAGCATGAGGCAGTGAATTTTATTAGGCATATTTGCATTTTAATCAGTAAGTCATAATGAGCTACCATACTGAACACTTTTACAGATTTGTCTTTGCATTGTTGAGGCCAGAGACCTTCCAAAACTTTCATCTGACTTAAGGACAACTTTTATTGCACTTTTGTGCTGCTTTATCTTGTTTATGTTCCCTGAATGTCCCACTGAACCTAAAGTAATTTCTGTTGCATGGGAAACGGTCGTATCAGATTCAGATCCGCACAGTGTTCAATGTAGACCGTCCACAATCTCTCACGATTTATCTAGAGACTGCAAGACTAAATTGATTACAAGACTAAATTGAATTATGATTTTTTTTTTCTTCTTTTTGTTGCTGCACTGATCAAACCAAATGGTGAACTTTCCATCTTATTCCCAGTCTTGTTTTTTCTCTCTTTCTTTTGTAGTTGTTTAGCCATTGTTAGTTGTTTCAGAGTGAGTTGTTTACCTGGTAACTGCTGCTGTGAATGAACCTCTGGCCTCATCTTACTTCATTTTGTTTAACATTAATGAATCGCACTGGGAGGGAAAGCGGTGCCCCCCACAGCCAGCCTTATAAGGTTCCCCGCCAGAGTCCTGTTAGTTTGAGTTGGAAGACCCTCAGTGCCTTATTTAGTCGTGTGAATGATCTCGCGGCCGCTCCGCAATAGCACCCAGCTCTTGTTTCATATGTGTTTACTGAGCAGCAGGCTGGTTTGTATCCACGTGCTGCAAACAAACCATTCATTAAGTTGCGCGTAGATTTTAGGCTGGCGTCAGGTGCGCGGTGAATGCTCCCACAAAAGGAAGCTGCCCTCCTGCTTGTCTGTCAGGAGACGCTATGCAGGATAGCAGTATTTCACAGTAGTGTGTTTGTGTTGACTGTTTTATGTTGAACACCCTGTTTCTCAGGCTGTTGGTGGTGTGTTCATGTCGTTGAGATCTAACATCCTCTCAGCCAGAGATGCTCAGGCAGGACTTTTGATCACCTTCTGTTGTTCGCCCTGCTACTGCCTTAGATTGCTCATGGTCTGAGGCCTTTACAATACAGAACACATTCTTTTATTTGACTAAACGTCACTCTTTTTTTGGGATAGGTTGTTTTGGATTGGTTTTGTGTTTTTGTTTTGTTGTTTTGTTTGGTTTTGTGGCTTTGGTTTTGTTTTGTGATTTTTGTTTGTTTTTAATATTATTATTTTGTTTTGTTGTTTGTGATTTTTGTTTGTTTTGTTTGTTTGGTTCTGTGATTTTTGTTTTGGGGAGATTGTTTTGGATTGGTTTTGTTTGGTTTTGTGATTTATTTATTTTTTTTGTTTGTTTTTATTAGTTAGTTTTTTTGTGTAGTTTTGTTGTTGTTGGTTTGGTATTTGTTTTTTGTTCTTTTTTATGTGGTTTGATTTTGTTCTCTTCTGTTTTGTCTTGTGTTTTTTTTTTTGTGGAGTTGGGGTTGGTTTTGTTAGTTTTTTTTGTTTAGTTTTGTTTGGTTTGGTTTGTATTGTTTTTTGGATTTGTGTTTTTTTGTGTGTGTGTGTGGATAGTGTACATTGAGTGCTTCAAATGAAAATTTTTTGCAACGTTTGTATAAGTAAATATTTAAAAGATATTATGTTTTATGTGTAGCTTTAGTTATATCTTTTCATTAGTTCACACTTGAGTGAAGTGACATTCAGCCAAGTATGGTGACCCATACTCAGAATTCGTGCTCTGCATTTAACCCATCCAAAGTGCACACACACAGCAGTGAACACACACACACACACACACACCGTGAACACACACCCGGAGCAGTGGGCAGCCATGCTGCGGCGCCCGGGGAGCAGTTGGGGGTTCGGTGCCTTGCTCAAGGGCACCTCAGTCGTGGTATTGAGGGTGGAGAGAGCGCTGGACATTCACTCCCCCCACCTACAATTCCTGCCGGCCCGAGACTCGAACCCGCAACCTTTGAATTACAAGTCCGACTCTCTAACCATTAGGCCACGACTTCCCTAAGTCATGTCAAAGAGGAACTAAGTTCCTGTCAAATCACTTTCCACTGTCATAGAAAAAATGACTGGTTGGTTTACTTTACAAATCAGTAAGATGGTGCAGTCTAAAAGGCCATTGCACACTGAGTCCGATATTTTCGCATGCGTTTTTTCAGTTTTTTCGTATTCCCCATCCTTTCCTATGAAAATGCATGATACCGATGCGAAAATGTAAAAAATCGAACCTGATCCGAATTTTTTTTTTGACGGACGAAAGTTTCGAGGCAGTGTGCAAACGTGATTGACACAACGTGAGGTTGTATTTATTTTGTGCAGAGACCTTAAGTCAGTATTTTTTTTTAAGGTTAGAGTGGATAGATTTCATCGTGATCAGAAAAGAAGTCAAACATCTGTCTTTGTGAGATTAGGGAGAGTGGAAATTGGGTCAGACTGAAATCTGTATAAAAAAGGAAGCACTAGATGCTATGTAAGAAGTGAAATATCGCCCACAAGTAAAACATTAGCAGATGACTGAAGGCTGACAGCAAAATGTCTTGCACAAACATCTATAAATGTTGTGTTTTATTACTGAGATATTGCAGAATTCAGAATTCATGAATTACTTGTGCTTTTTCATGCAGTTTACAAAATATATAGGATCTGTGCGTCTACTTGTGCGTGTGTGTGTATGTGTGTGTTTGTGAAAGAGAGAGAGATATGAGTAAAGGCTCTCACCTCTGTCCATTGTTTTTATATATATATACATAAACAAATATTCTGTACACAGTAATTACACATATTCCGTTTTCTTGCTTTCCTGAAACCAAATGCATTAATCATGAAAAAATCATGAGGGGGAAAAAAACAATTGTATCTTAACAACCATAAAATTGTAGTTTCTCAAAATGTGCATTTATAGTTACCAGAACACCATCTCATCCAGTTTACAGAATATTAATAATATTTGTCTTTGATGTCCTCGTGGGTGTTGGTGTGGTTTACCAGCCTGATGTCTGTCTAGAGTTAGTCAGCCGATCATTGTTTGTTGGGATTCTCTGGTAAATGTTGCAGGAGGATTTGTTTATACTCTATCATGGAGCGGTTAAAACTGATCACTGCTCTTTTTTTTTATATTATTTCATTTGACCACAGCATGCACCAACACTGCCCATATCCCAAACTACTGTGCTTTATAGTTAATTTACAGTAAACCTAGTTTTTGATTAATCTGATGGTTAATATACAAACATTAAGATGTTTTCATTAGTCAGAGAAACAGAATCTTCTGTTTTTCTTAGTTCTTGTATGTCTTATGAAAACAGATTTTCTCTCATTTATAATCAGCTGATTGTACATTATCACACATATTGCATGGCTACTTACCAAATCAATACTGTATATAAATGTATGGGATTTGTTGGAAATTATTTTAGACAAGAAACTTTTTTTTTTATTTTGTTTTTGTTTAGTCTTGTGCTTCAGATGAAATTCTGAATATTATAGATGTTATAAGATATTTAGTTTTTTTTATCACCTTCTACACTAGCTTGTGCATTATTACATTATAACACTTGTTACATGACTACTTAGCAATAAACGTGGGTATGAAATATTAATTTGATTTGAAATTGTTATTTGAAAAGAAGACATGAAACTAGCACTGCTTTGTAATAAAATGTTAATTTTCAATAGGATCAAACTATTTTCTTTTAATACTTGCCATCTCTGATGGAAATGCTTATCAAATGTTTATTATATATGCAAACGAATATTGCAGTGCATTATGGGATTGCTTACAGTTGTCTACAATTTGAGGCATTCTTTTTGTCAGTTGATCAGCTTTGGTGCAAAACAAGCTGTCTAACACAAAGTATATAATGAAGTAATTTCTTAACATTATTACTTGTTTTTTGCTTTGCTGTTGTGCTTTGTGTTTTTTGTTTTATCATGTTTTTGTTTTGTTTTGTTTTGACATGTTTTTTTTGTTCGTTTTGTCTTTTTTTCATTGTTGCTTGTTTTGTGTTGTGATTTTTGTTGTGTTTTTGTTTTGCCATGTTTTTGATGGGGTTTTTGTTTTACCATGTTTTTTTGTCATGTTTTTTGTTTTTGTTTTGCCATGTTTTTGTTGGGGTTTTTGTTTTACCATGTTTTTTGTCATGTTTTTTGTTGTTGTTTTTCATTTTTTGTCTCTTTTTGTTTTTGTCGTCATGATTTTTATTGTGTTTTTGTTTTGTCATGTTTTTTGTTTTGTTTTTTTCTTGTGTTTTCCATTTTTTTTGTCATTTTTGTTTATGTTTTTTATTGTTTTGTTTTGTCATGGTTTGTGTTTTTTGTTTTGTTTAGTTTGAAAGACTGAAGAGGAAACAATGTTTTGAGAAAAGATTTGATTCAGTGCTTCAAATGAAAATCTAATCACTCAATATTACAATGTTTGCAAAGTCTGCAAGCAGTTTTGTTGTTTTATGCTGTCTATAATTTGAGGCATGCTTTGCATCAGCAGTGCAACTATGGTGCAAAGCAAGCTGTCCCGCATCTTCTGGACAGTAGGGGTGTTTAGGAAACATGTTGGGAAACTATCTTTATTTTTTCCAGTGGTTTGGTGTCGCTAGCGGGGTAAACGTACATATTTCACCTTTAATGATGTAAGGGATCGTGACCCTGTCCACATCATCGCTCACACTCATTAAGTTGTGCTGTTTTGTGGGCTGATCGCTGTGGCCCGGTGGCGCTGATAGCGCTCTTTCATCTCTTTAGGACGTGCTGCTGTAATAAGCTCTCAGAGTGGCCTTTTATCAGATGCTGTAGATCAGGCCGGCTCTCAGCTCTGCTTTGAGTGTAACACAGAGCCAAACAAAGAAGAGAAAACAGTGTTTACCTCTGCTCTCTGCTCACACCTCCACCTGACTCCATTTCTTTTGGGCAAGAAAATATTTGTTCAGTGTTTTGTACTCTGTTTTCTTTGGTTTGTTCTTTACACCCAGCTGTTTTGTATACTCATCTTTTAGAGACTGCTGCTTGAAAAACACCACAGTAACCTCACTGAGTCTTGCATTCGATTTTTAAACTCTTATACACTATTGGTCAAAAGTTTAGGGATTGATATATAAAAAAAAATTGTTTTAAATGTTTTTGAAAGAAGTCTCTTATGCTCACCAAGGCTGTATTTGTTAATCAAAAATATAGTAAAACTGAAATATAACAAAAATAAAAACTATTTTCTGTTTGAATATCATTTAAATTGTAATTTATTTGAAGCATAGCTGAATTTTCAGCCACTATTACTTTAGTCTTCAGTGTCACAAAATCCTCTTTTGTAACATTATAAACTATTGGTTGAGCAATATATTATTTAATATAATATTTTTTTGATGGTCAATACCTTAGAATATCTTAGAGCAGGGTGACCACTGACCAATATAAAGACAATATATTTGATATTAAACATTGATATTATATGTAAAAAATTTATCAATATGAAAAAAAGAGTTTGCGCTTGATAAAAATTAACAGATTTATGCTTTGGCAACATCTTGATTCAGTAATTCTTATAGCAATAGTGTTTTTCACAAATAAAATAAAAAAAAAAACAAGGAAGTGAACAGTAAGTGTTATATTTTCAACACTAACTATATAACAGCATTGTTTGAAATCAAGGGTTTAAATATTATGTTCATGTCTGCATTCAAGTGCTGGCCCTCTTAGTGCTGCCAAAATAAAAGTCCTGTCTGAAAATCTGCTTCCAACACTTTTTGGCTGAACAAAAAATATGTATATCGGTCTCGGTGATATATTGATTGACCTTTCCTATAAACATTTTTACTGTCACTTTTGATCAATTTAAAATGCCCTTGTTGAATAAAATTATTATTTATTGTTTTATAAAATCTTATTGACCCCATACTGTCATAGTGTCTTTCTCAAGTGTCTATATGTATTTGCAAATAGGGTGACTTCCAACATCCACATCTGTTGTTGACTGCAGAAAAACATTTCTTTCTAACAAATCTAGTCATAACTTTGATCCCTAAACTCAACACATCCCTAAGCCTGTCTCTAATCCTGACTCTAACTATCTTTTAACAAATCCTACTTGGTCAAATTATATGCACTCATGTTAATGTCAACACACAAAATCATACATTCAGGCTGTTTACTTAAATGTATGATTCACAGCAAAAAGTCCTTTAGTATGCCCCCCCCCCCCAAAAAAAGGAATAATTGGAGTGTTGTGGAGCACTGTATTCTGGGAAATCTAAAAGTAAAATGCACAGCTTGAATATTTTATTTGTTTAGTACGAAACAGCAATGGTGGAGCAGCTTTATGCAGGTGGAATTAGTGTGCGTGTGTGTGCGTGTGTCTGCGTGTGTGTGTGTGTAGTACACGCACTGAAATCCCTCTTTCATTCTGCGTCTGGAAATGAAAAACTGCTGCGCAGTTCTGCGTGAAGTTGCTGATGCACCAAATATGGCCGAACAAAGGAAGTTTGTTTATTCTTCTTCCTAAAAATGTGAGCCGTTCTCAGTGCTTGAATAGGGTTACACAAAGGTTTCTGCACTTGAGGAGACCGCTAAAGTTATCATTCACCCACTGAAAATGATTCACTCGCCTTCATGTAGTTCTAAACCATATGACTTTCTTTCTCCGGTGGAACACAAAAGGTGAAGTTTTGAACAATATCCTGGTCACTCTTTTTGCTTTGATTAAAGTGAGTGAGGACTGGGACTGTCAAGCTCCAAAATGACATTGTATTTATCATGCATGCTATTTTTATGGTGCAAAGACACCTGATGCCGTATATATATGAAATATTTAAATGTAATGTTAAATAAAGCACTACAGTTAATATAATGATCAAATACTTTTTAAAAAGTGTACTTTAGTGTATTTTTATCCAAATTAAATGCAAATAAATACAATTTCTTAATTTACTTTTACAGTTAAAATATACTTTACAATTAAGTGTACAATTAATAATGACCAAAATTTCTCTCTGTTTTTTAACACATAACTAGAGTTTGAAATTATAATATATAAGTTGCATGGACTACTTTTATGCTGTTTTTTTAGCTTGAATGCTTCAGTCTCAATTCATGGTTATTGAATAGGAAAGCTTGACCAGCACATGCTTCTAAGTTTCTCCTTTTGTTCTCCATGGAAGAAAGATGGTGAGTAAATGATGACAGTATGATGCTTTACAGTTGGACGTGTAATCTTGTACTCAAGTGTGAGAAACAAAGCGTGGAGGAGGGCATGAGACCCACAGGCGGAGCAGATGGAGCCGGCCTGTGGGAACACTGTAACTGTCAGGCCTCAATGTTACACCTGTCCTTTCCCAACTAATGACTGATATCATGAAAGCCTCATCCTGTTTTTATAGAGGTGCTTAGAAAGACCTAAAATGTGTTTAAAATAAGATACATTTACATTAGACTATTAGAAAAATATCTCTCTTACATTTTCCAGTAAAAAATGCCTTAAAATAAGATAAATTTACATTAGACTTTTAGACAAATATCTTAAATTTGTATTGTTGCTTAAAAATTTCTGCTTAAAAAAATAAAAAAATCCAGATTTATCCAGATTTAATATATTTTAGACTGTTTTGTTTTTTGCATAATTGTTTGATTGATTGATTTAAAAAAAAAAAGAAAACTACTTTTTATGAAAAATGCTTATTTGCAGATTTTTTTCTGTTCTCTTAATTACTTAATTCTCTTAATTTACTTATTCTTGGCTGAGAAAGAGAACTATGACAATATACAAACTAAATAAATAAATAATTCATTTTTGTGATTTTTTTCCATTAAAAAAAAAAAAATTGTCAAATATTTTTTGACTGTATCTGACATGTTTGTATTTGTTTGTTTGTTCATTCATTCAGTTAAACTGTAAAAGTTATAGTCAGTGATAATACACACCAGTAAATGTTAGTATTAAACCTGAAATGTCACTCATCCTGCATGTTTGCCTGTTTTCTCAATTTCAGTGATTTTGATCTGCCTCTTGCTTTCTCATGTTTCCAGACTTTAATAACACTCTCTGACTCTAACTCTCTCTCTCTCTCACTTCCTGTCACTCCAGTATTAAGATGGTGTTAATGTGGACCAGTGGAGACACTTTCAAGACCGGTTACTTCCTGTTGACTCAGGCTCCTGTGCAGTTCTGGATCTGCGGCTTCCTTCAGGTGTGCGTGGACTTTGCCATTCTCTTCCAAGTGTACTACTACAGCCGCTACCCACAGAAACCCATCTCACACATCACACACACCACCAGCGCCAAGGCCCTATGAAACACCCTCGCTTCACAGAATGTGCTCAAATCTATTACAATGCATACATACAGCATCTTTATACAGTGTCCCCAAAACATATCTGGATAAGTGATACACTTAAGCCACACTTAATTAAGTCTGAAAGTCATTGTATTAGATACACAACATCAAACTATGATGTTAGATTTTTTTTTTATTAAAATTTTTTGTGCTTGTTATCTTTTCTTGAAATTAATGCCATGTGTTTTTGTTTTTTGTTTTGGGGGGGGTAATGTAATGAAATGACATTCATACATTAAGTGTTGCTTGAATAGTTCACCCAAAAATGAAAATTTGCTGAAAATGTACTCGCCCCCAATCATCCAAGATGTAGATGAGTTTGTTTCGTCATCAGATTTGGAGAAATGTAGCATTACATCACTTGCTCACCAATGCATCCTCTGCAGTGAATGGGTGCCGTCAGAATGAGTCACCCATGATGATTTTTTTCTTACAAACACAGTTTTTCACTTCACAAGATGTTAACTGATGGACTGAGTGGTGTGGATTAGTGTGATGTTTTTATCAGCTGTTTGGACTGCACCCAAGACATTTTGACGGCACCCATTCACTGCAGATCATCCACTGGTGAGCAGGTGATGCAGTGATAAATTTCTCCAAATTTGATGAAGAAACAAACTCATCTACATCTTGGATGGCTTGAGGGTGAGTACATTTTCAGCAAATTTTCATTGTTAGGTGAACTATTTCGTCAAGTGTTCTGATTTTTGGTGCCACTGTATAAATGTACATTGAACCAAACTTTACATGCAATATCATAAAGATATGCAGTTATATTTACACATTTACATACATATACAAACCAGCCCAAGGTAATCATCATGCTTTTGAAAACTTTTGCCTTACAGACTCTCAGAATGACTTGAAATGTATCTGACATCAGATGGACGAATGTACAAAGCTTTTGTAATAAGAGATTAATACAGTTAAAGCCGTTTTATTTGGAGAAGACTGGTTTTACCTCAGTAGCCCGCTGTGGTGTTTTCACACAGTGAAGGCCTAATGAAGAGCACAGGGAGAGCCCTTTGTCTTTTTGAACCAAAAAAGAAAATAACAAACCCTCTCTCCTTTTGGTAGTAGGAGACAATCCTAATACAGTTCACAAATCTACATGACTTGATGGAAGTGTCTTCCCCAAATATTATTTTTGGAGATATGTATAGCAATCCTAGTTCATTTACATGCAATCAGTTCAGTTAGCATGACAAAATATGAAGTCACTGTATTCAAATACTGACTTTTGACCTCTTTAAGAAAGTTTGACTTAAAGTACAGTATTTGCGGCACATTGGGGGTTCATTAAGAGATGTATGACTTCAAGGCCAAGTGCTTCAACCATCAGTCCTTTCTTTAACAGTATTTGTCATATTCTAGTAAAAGTTTTATGTATCTTATAAAAGTTTGATTTTTGCTATTATTAATAATAATAATAATAATTGTACTGCATTATCATGCTTTGGCTTATGCTTAAAGATTGATGTATGGTTTAATTTATTTTTTTTACTTGACAATAAGACAATTAGTTTTGTAAGGAAACAATACCTGAAGGTCCTTAAAACAGGATATGTTTACATACAGTAAAGAAAAGGAGGGGGGGGGGGGGTTCAAATGTTGGAAAATATATCTTTTCACATGTCTTTCATAAATTTACTTTTTAACTTTTACATTTATTATCTTTTTTTTACATTTGCTTAATTAAAAAAAAATCATGAAAAAATATGGCAAATACTTTTTAAGAAAATGATTATTTGCTGATTAATACTGGTCCAGTAGTTATAGTCAGGGATGTTACATGCCAGTAAAGTTATGAGAGAGGTGCTGCTTATCAATATGTTAGATATGTTATTGTGAGGAACAGTTTGACTAAATATATGGCTTTTATGAGACAAGATATGAGTCTCTGATAAAACTCTCCCCATTTAGATTAGAAAGACAAGAGGGTTTTCTTTTAAAGGAAAACGCTTTATTACTATCACTGTTATTTATTTCTGTTTTCTATTTTATTCTATCTTTTTTTACCTGCTGTTCTGAGATATCATGTATTTTACTTGAGCGTCATTTAAATATATATTGTTTCCCTTTGTGCTGTATTTGATCAAATAACTGCTTTATTCTGTATTGCCATTATTTTAAACTGTCTTCTGTTTAATGTTCTTGCCATTGAATGCAAGTAACTGGCATATACTCTGGTTCCCATGATGATATATAGGTTTACTCTGTCATTGCACTCCATACAGTATTGATACTCGCAGTTGAGTGCTGGTTTTGTTTTTGTTTACTGCCTTTCTAGCCAAATGTTCTGTTCTTATTAAGTTGTATACTTTTGGTCATATATTTGCTATGCTACTTTTTTATAGCAAGATTTGTTAATAAACTTTTTTTATTATTATTCTGTATGTATATTGCTGTCATTAATATATAAATTAATAGATGTTTAGAGTTTTTAGTGTTTTACAGTCAGGTTCCTCCACAGATGCATTTGATGTTAGCTTATCAAACAGTTACACTCAGACGTTAAAAATGTTAAAATTTATGAATAATAATCGCATTTACTAAAAACAACATCAGATAGATGGTAAATCTCACAAATCAAATGGAAAAAAATGGAGCATTATTGAAAGTGAAAAAGAGAAAATGACGTGACATACGGCCAAGTATGGTGACCCATACTCAGAATTCGTGCTCTGCATTTAACCCATCCAAAGTGCACACACACAGTGAACACACACCGTGAACATACACCCGGAGCAGTGGGCAGCCATTTATGCTGCGGCGCCCGGGAAGCAGTTGGGGGTTCGGTGCCTTGCTCAAGGGCACCTCAGTCGTGGTATTGAGGGTGGAGAGAGCGCTGGACATTCACTCCCCCCACCTACAATCCCTGCTGGCCTGAGACTTGACCTGAGAGTGCATTCATTATGGCTGTGGTCATTTTAGCAGTGTTTGTACTGGCAGTACACACAGTCTCTCCTGTGGCTTTATGAGCACAGGACTCTCAGTGGAATCAATAAGGATCTATCTACCACTGGTCAGTGTGGTTCAGGACAATCTGACCCTCTGTCACACGTATTTAATCACTTATTACATCAACTAAATGTTAGATGATAATACCATGCTATTGAATTATTACTATATTCATATACCATGGCATTTACATGGTAGTCAAGAATACCCTAGTATCATGTCTAAGTACATATAGTAACATTCAGTTCACTTTCCCTTTTTTAAACTCTAATCTATATATACTACGAACCATCTATCACTCAAGACAGTTTGAAAATAAGAAACCTTTATTCTTTTAAAGGGTATTTCACTGTTTATTACAACCGGCAGATCCTGAGACTATGGCATCTAAAAGCAGAGCTATACAGAAATGTGTTTTCATAAACATAGTTATTGCAAATCAGCTATATAAGAGCGTAAATTAAAGTTTAATAGCCTGTTTTGAACAGTGTAACACTGTATCCTCTGATGCCAGAGAAAAGCTCATTTTACCTTAAAGGTGGATGCAAAATAAAATGGCAATCTTCACAGTCATTCAGTTTTCACAGGTAGGAACATCCATTTTACCAGGAACACCAGCTTAATGAAAATTCAGTCATCACTCACCCTCATGCCAAACCCATATGACTCTCTTTCTGTAGGACCAGTTATATTGGTGCCGTGACCCAAATGGGAGTGAATTTCGAGGAGTGAGAATAACGGAGACAAGCTAATAAGAGCTTCACAGGTAAACTTCACTCCACTGGCCTCAAGAGAGGCCAACCATGTCCAACCACGTTAAGGGCTTTGGTTTTAGGGTTCTTGTTAGCGAGCCTTCCTCTTATACTGGTTCCTCTTATACTCTTATACTTATACTGGTAGGACAAGTTACATTGGTGCCATGACCTAGATGGGAGTGAAATTAAGTGAGTATAATGGAAGCCAGCTAGTAAGATCTCCACAGGAAACTTCACCCCCTGCCCTCAAGAGACAGATTAAGGGCCACTGGTTTCTGCATTCTTGTTAGAGTGCCCTCTTCCCATGCTGACTTATGCTGGTTTGAATCCCTTTTAGAGCGGTGCGAGTGGAACCAGTTACACTGGTGCTATGACCTAGATGGGGGTGAAATTTAGAGGGGTTAGTATAATGGAGTCCAGCTAGTAAGAGCTGCACATATAAACCTCACTCCCTTGCCCTCAAGAGGCACAAAAGTGGCCGTTTTCATAGTGTCCTTGTTAAAGTACCCGCCTACCACTCTGTGAGATTGGCCTCAAGAAGCACATTAAGGACTGCTGTTTCTCTGTTAACGTGCCACATCCCTTTGATAGTGGTGCTGTGACCCGAATGGGAGTAAGGTTTAGAAAGTTAGTGTATTGAGACAAGCTGCTAGTTAGCTGTGCTGGTCAACCTCACAGCCCTAGCCTTAAGAGGTGCGATAAGGTTGTGGTTTTAGCATCCTTGTTAGCATGCCCACCACCCATGCCAGTTGACACTGGTTCGAATCCTTCTTATTACATTGGTGCCTTGACACTAAGGGGAGTGAGGTTTAGGCAGTGAGTGTAACAGAGGCCAAGTGATAGATAGCTGTGCAGGTAAAACTCACTTCCCTATCCGCAGTGCTAGAGGCGGCAGTCTTTAGCGTCCTTGTTAGTGTGCCCGCCACCCATGCCGGTTGACACTGGTTCGAATCCCACTTGGAACGGTGCAGCTAGGACCAGTTAAACATATTCAAAGAGTACAATATGTGTTATGATATATCCAACAACAATGTTGCATCTTGTCACTGATGTCAAGCGTAGTGTGAAACATTTGAAAACTCAACCAAGAATGAGATTTAAGAGCTAACACGGAGGGGAAACTCTGTGCATCATTTTCTCACACAAAGTTACCTTATGGCCTCGGAAAGCTTTGAATATAATTGTATGAGTCATGGACCACTTTTTAAAAATGTGTTTTTGGGTTTATATATCCAGTCTCCATTCACTTTCTTTTATATAAAAACAATTAGCATTCAGCTAAATATTTCCATTTGTTTTCTACGGAAGAAGAAAGTCATACGCATTTGGAACAACATGAGGGTTAGTAAATGATGACAGAATATTCATTTTAGGGTGAACTAACTCTTTCAATAATTGTGCTTTGGACATACAAACCTGTCCATTTTAACATCCCTTTCCCAGTCTATTATTGTCAAGTCACCTGATTATACAGGTACTATTTATGGCCGATCACCTGTAGCATGTCTTTGTACATGTTTTATTTTTTCTTTAGTCTTACAGTCAGCAGTATGCATTACGACTTTAGTGATCTCCTGACCTGTGGTGCTCCTTGACCTGCCACAGCTACGGATCTGCGGTGATGCACATTAACTGCGGCGGTCTGTGTGATTCCATGTAAGGAACTGTCAGTGTCCTGTGAATCCTCACTGTTTTGGGACTTGGTGCTGTCTTGTGAATCGGGCTTGTGCCGAGTGGACCGATTCTGTTCCTCTTTAAGCTCCACATAGGACCGTGAAAAAGTGTGAAATATGGATGTGACTGGGAATGCCATGAGAAGGATTCCACTCAGGATGCTGCTGAGCGCCACCACCTGGCCTGGAATGCTGCGAGGAACCATGTCACCATATCCAACCGTGGTCATCGAAATGACGGCCCACCAGTAGCTTCCGGGGATGCTGGTGAACTCCTGCTTGGCACCCAGCTCGCTCTCCGCAAGGAAGACCAGCGGGGAGAACAGTGCCATGGCCACACATAGGAACAGCAAGAGCAGTCCGAACTCTCGAGTGCAGCGACGTACGGTCAACCCAAGCGTCTGCAGCCCCAAAGAGTGACGTGCTAAACGCATCACGTAGAAGATCCTCAATGCTCGAAGAACTCGCAGGACCAATCCCACCTTCTCCAGGTAGTTGTTTCCTGAGCCGGTGGGACGGTCGCTCACGGACACTGAGTCCACTATCAAAGTGATGTAATAGGGCAGGATGGCCACCACGTCGATGATGTTGAGGGGTGTGCGTAAGAACATGCACTTGCTCTGCGTCTGAATGAAACGGAGCAGGAACTCCAGGGAGAACCAACCCACACACACTGTTTCCAGCACAAAGATGTTGTAGCACCTCTGGGAGCACTCGCCCTAAGAGAGAAAACACACGTTAGTTGAGCTCATGGTTAGGGTCTCATATTCTGTTGTATCATTCAGAGTCTTCATTCAGAGGGTCATTATGCAGTATGTCTCAATATAGTGGCTAATATATATGCTAAAAGAAGGAAATCATAATAGTTAGTTGTTCTTTGATTCAGTCAGTGTGGAAGAACTTGACTGGTCTGCAGAAAGCCAAGTCCTGATCCCAGCTGAACACCTCTGGTGTGACTTTAAATGCAGACCTTGAGCCAAAAACTCCTCACCAAACACCAATGACTTGTACATAAGGGTACTGTCATTTTAGACACTTTCAAAACTGTTGCAACAAAGTTGGAAATACAATTTTTAAATACATGAATTATGTTTCCATCTTTGTTGCCACAGTTTTGTTGGTGCCTTCTTCTGTTCTAAAGAAGGGAGTGTCACAATACTTTTGTCCTTATAGTGTCTATACAAGTCATTGGTGTTTGGTGATTAGTTTTCGGCTCAAGGTCTGCATTTAAAGTCACACCAGAGGTGTTCAGCTGGGATCAGGGCTTGGCTTTCTGCAGACCAGTCAAGTTCTTCCATACTGACCGAATCAATCATGTCTTTTTGAGCCATGCCTCTTATACACAGAGGCACTGTCATGTTAGAATAGAAAAGGGTCCTGTCCAAACTGTTGCTATAAAATTAGAAGCACACAATTCCATAGAATATCATTATATGCTTAAACATTAATATTTGTACTCATAGAAATTACTAAAGTAGTCAAACATGTTCATTAGAAGGGGGTGACCCAATACATTTAAAATGTATTAAATGTATCTTTGTGTTAGTCCCTCACTGAGCTAGTTCTTTGTAGAACTAAACAAGTCAGTTAATAAAATGTAAATGCTTAAGCTTGACCGATGCATATTTCTGAGAGTCTGATCTACATTTTTATACAATTTCTTAAATTATAAGACAAACATTCATTTTAAAAAATGTAGTAAATTCGAAAGCTATTGTATAACGTGAGTGACTTGTACTGTAATAAGCGTCCACTTGAAGGCTGCAGCTTGATTTCAGATAAATGGGAAACTGTGTACTTTCTGAGTAATTTGTAATCATAAAGACACAAAAATGTTCCATGAATGCTGAAGATAAGGTTCTTGGAAACCAGAGATTTAATAACATTTTTAACACATTGGCTATACTCTGAAGTACAGTGAAGGTCATCACTAAATGCGTGAGAGAGAATGGAAGAAGAGCGAATGTGCCCAGAAACTGGCCACCCACCAGTGTCAGGACAAAAAGAAACTTAAGGCAACTCTAATCGACTTATAATTCTCCAACTGTGCATGTGGCAACAATACATACACATAGAAATCTGGCATGAATAGAGAGGAAAGCCTTCAAGTCTAAAGTTGCCCAAAGGCACTCCACAATTTAGATGAGTCTGGCTTTAGTGCTAAATGTAAAGCACACAACACAATACACTAAACACCCCCTCCGTGAAGAGCAGCGGATGCTTTTATGCAGCAGGACTGAAAAATGGGAAAATCGTACAGGGAAGCTTAAAATCATAATTGTTAACAATCTGGAATGACCATTTTTAGCATCAGTGCAATTATATTCCAACTTCAAAACTCACCAAAAGCATCTCAGCTATAGTTATTGACAAAGGCTCTCAAGTATTAATATAAAGTGACCACAAAAAATGTGAAGACATTTGAATATTTAAAATGTCTGATTCTCATTGTATTAAATACAAAATATTAAATCAAGTGGCATGTGCAAACAAAAGCTGTTAAAGTTGTTCTCACAACTGGAAACTTTCTGAGCCATTTTACAATTTCAGTAACACTTTATTTTAGGGGTTTCTTATTAGCATGCATATTACTAGAATATTAGCTTTAAAATTAGAATATTGTTTTAAAATTATCGTAGCTCACTGATTATAATCACTGTACACTACGTTTGAATAATGTTACACCATTTTAATATTGTTGATAAAAGTGTCTTATGCTCACCAAGGCTGCATTTGTTTGATCAAAAATACAGTAAAAACTGTAATATGTGATATTTAAAATAACTGTTTTCTATTTGAATATATTTTAAAGTGTAATTAATCTTTGCTTTAGTCTTAAGTGTCACACGATCCTTCAGAAATCAGGATGATTTGCTTCTTAAGATCTATGTTTGAAGAGAACGGAGACATCACTTCAAAAATATTAGAAAATCTTCATATTACAAATTTTGACAAGTAATGCATTGAACAATATTCTCAGTTTTATTTTGTAAAAACAAAATGTGGAAAATCTGTCTTAATATTTTTTTTAAAATTCATGATTAAGTAATTTATCATTAATACTTTTCTCAATTTACAGAGGATCATCATTTGATGCCTTTATTTATAATGCTAATTAACATATATGCCACATAACACCTGTGCAACCAACCCTTGGCTATATAATAACTTCTTAATACGTTATTGCTGACTCAGATACTGCAAACTGATTAGTGGATCAGACTTAATGGGCATGTCAAGACATCCACAGCAGACCTTTACATCATACTTGAGCTGTTTGACACATAATGCTGTTTCTGAGGGGCCAGACTTGTACAATCCTGCAGGCCATGTTTAATCACACATTTCTCTAGGGAAAAATAATCAATCCACTCTGAAGCCCTGATTGAAATGTATTAATGAGCTTCATCCAGACAAATCTGTTTTTCCCGTCACGGACCAGACAGGCAGGTAGAACACTATGTCTAATTTATTAAAGGTTTCATTTGCCTTACAAGCCCTGCATGACCCCCCTGAAATAATCCGTTTTTTGCATGCAGTTAATGAACTACATTAATATTTAAAGGTATAACTAAATGTGATTATTTCCTAATAATGAAAAGAGTTGATGAGGAGAATGTAGGAGTTTAAACTTAGGAGTTTTCCCAAGTTAGAGTGCATATGACTTTCTTTCTATCTCTGAGACACAAAATGAGATGTCCATGTTGCTTGTTTCCATACAAAAATCTTAACAGCTTCCATACTTAAATCTTAATGCTTAGCAACTGTGGTCCCCATTCACTTTCATTGTGTGGAAAAGAGTAAAAAACTAACATCTCCTTTTACATTCCACGAAATAAAGTCATAAAAGTTTGGAGGAGTGATTAAGTGATTCCTTTTGTTGGTGAACTATTCATTTCAAGCATAGGCATGAATTTTATATATTATATATATACAGTATATATACTGTACTGTATATTGATTTATTATATAATATAACGTAATGATAATTGCCTTGGTGCTGGCTAATGTGTGCGTGTGTGAGACAGAAGAAATGCATTTATAGTCCATTAGGTCTATTCTCTGAAATGCTCTTATGTTGTGGTTTTATCATTTTGCTTTGATGGGAAGCTTTTTGGACGAGAGCTTGTTTTTCTTATTTTTCTCAGTACCACACTGATCAAATTAAAAGCAGACAATTACAGCCCTAATCTGATGTCTTCATCTGCAGGACAAGCTGTGCATTATTCGACATGACTGATCACATACGCTGAGCCAGCACTTTCCCAACACACACAAACAGACCTGTAATGCATTTCATTAATATTACTTTGCATACGTTCAGTTAATTCACTTCACTGAGCATGAGATTCACTTCACCTTACCTACCGCTCTCCCCTATTCAGTATAAAACAGTATCAACTGCAGCCACAATATAATCATCTCTGTTAAAATGTGCTGATAAGTCTGTAATAATTATGTATTTAGTACATTTTAAACACAAATATTTTGTGTAAGATGGCTTGTTATACTTTTTTGTCCTATTTTTCCAGTTAAATTGAACAAAATACACAGTCAAAAAATCATTTTGCAAATGAAATAACCAAAGACAAACACATGCATTATTATTATTATTTACATTTTTCTGTTAATGGTGTGATAAAAAAGTACCTGGGCATTGTAATAAACTAAAATATATATTTTAGTTTATTTTAACAATTTGCTTTATACTTTAGTTTTCAAATGCAAACAATTTCCATTGCAACATTTTATTCCATAGTGCAACAACATGCCCCCTGTTTTAAATGAACGGTAATGTATTCCTGGGCTTTTTTGTTGTCAAGATTGTAAGGTATGTGTCTGTACAGAAATATTGACTGGAGTAAAAGTGTGACAACTTGCCCCAGGCCCACCAACACACATGGCAAAGTAAGGCAGTAACAATGAATCAAATGCAGTTTAGGTGAGAGAAGGCTATTATATTTTAGTGAATGTAAGAGCCAGTGTTTTAATTACTGTTATTCGTCCGTGAGATGCAGCGGAAACAATCACACAAGCCTCTGGCGTTCCCCACTCTTTCTGAAGCCTGTCAACTTCAGAATTCAAAGCGCTGCCTGCTAACAGCTTCTTTGAATTTCATTTCCAAAATTCAAGTGAATATGTGCCTTTGCTTTTAATTTGTTATGAATAAAGACTTTTGGCATAAATTGAACTCTGTCAGCTAGATTGTCAGTGTGTTGCTTCAATGCAATTAAGCATGTCTCCTTTTTACAAGGGACGCCTCGGTTGTTACTCTACCTAAAAGTGGTCATGCAACGAAAATCAGGATGTAAAACTCTCCAAGAAGTCACACACAAAAAACAGGAAAACATCTAAGGATATACAGGACTCTTTTGCACTGGTTGGTGTTTATGAGTTCACCATCAGACAAACACTGAATGTGATCGGTATGTATGGCAGGACAGTAAGAAGCCACTGCTCTCCAAGAACAACACGGCTGCCTTCTGAAGTTTGCCAAAGACCATGTGGATGATCCAGAAGAGTGTTCTGAGCACAGATGAGTCCAAAACAGAGCTTACTGGTTTAAACAAAACATTTGCATTTAGTGAAAACCATTCCTCTGCATTCAATAGGAACCTCATCCTAGCTGTATACTGGGGTAAAACAACATAGAAGTGTCATTAAAATATCAACTCATCAAATATACCTTTTTTTATTAATTTGACCCAAGCTAAAACATATTCTGAAACGCTTGTGCACTACATTAATAATTAACTTTCCAAGATTATCATTTTGAAAGGAATAGCATAGTATCCCATACGGAAATGTAAATAATGCTATATTTGTTACCTCTAATGATATATAATTTTAAAATAGGGAATTGTAAAACAGTAATAATTAAACAATTCAAAAACAGTATCATAGCTATTAAACTTATGATTTTAAATCTGTATTTAACCTCAGAACGAAGTCTGACAGTAATCAGTGTTGAGTAACCCTGCCTGCTTTGAAAATGATTAACAGTTGAAAACATTTGCTAACATTTAGAAGTAATCAAATGTAATCAGTTACATTAATAAAGTCATTGAAATAGTTACACTACTTGTTACATTTTAATTGAGTAACTTGTAATCTGTAACTTATATATGTTAATATATGATTTTTCCCATTTCTAATAGGTATCATATGTGGCTTCATATTTTAATATATTTCATATATGGAAATGTAATATATGCATATATTACAATTGCAAATGGGATTCCTCTGCTACTATTCCTACAAAGTTTGTCCAGTCTTCACAAAATCTGGCTCAGATCATCTTCAGACCAAATGTGACCCTGGACCACAAAACCATTTTTAAGTCGCTGGGGTATATTTGTAGCAATAGCCCTGTTATTGAGAAAAAGCGTCCAGATTTTTCAAATATCGTCCTATCCTAACAAACCATACATCAATGGAAAGCTTATTTATTCAGCTTTCAGGTGATGTATACATCTCAGTTTTGAAAAATTGACACTTATGACTGGTCACAATTATTGGTCACAAATAACACAAAAATCACTTAATGTCATGAATCTGGTCTATGAACTTCCATTAACTCACCACCAGAGGTCACTCGCTCACCACATGGACTCTTGCACTGAATTAACTGTTGAACGTCACCTCAGACTACAATTCCCATCATCCATTGCACTGACGACACACACAGGTGACTGCACTGATCACACACCCTACATAAACCATGGACTTCCTCGTCCTCTCGGCCGAGTATTGTATTGTGTTTATCCTAGTGATAGCTACTCTACGGAGCCCACTCAGTTGTTATAGTCTTGCCTTGCTAGTTTTCTCGTGTTTTATACCTGTCTGTGTTTCCTGGATTAACCCTTTGCCTTGCCGTTCGGACTTTGTTTGCACCTCATTTGGATTATTGCTCGTGTACCTAGATTATCTCTCTGCCTTGCCCTATTAGATATTGTTCGCCGATCGTCGACCCACGCTTGCCCTAGGATTACTCTTTGTCTTGCCTGTGTTCCTGTTTGCTATTTCATGAACCTTGCTTGTTTTGTGACCTTGCCTTTGAATAAAGCTTGCAAATGGATCTGCACGTCTCACGTCTTGTTCGCCCTGTAACACTTAAGTTGTTTATGATGTTCAATATTTTTCTGCAGAAAAACCTTACTAAATATGCTAGTAAAGATGCTAAACAGGACATCAGTCATTATATTTACAATGCTTTTGCTTATTGACATGACACTTGCCTGGAAACGTAAATTTGATGGCCCAATTTGTTACAAAGTAATGAATAATAAGAAATCTAGTTTTAGCTGCTTTTCCTTAAATCGACAGAAAATTTGGTGCTGCTAATAAATTTCACAAAGAATTACAAAGAAATGGCACGGTTTTGTTTATAACTTTGAGATTATAACAATTTTTTTACAGTGTAGGAGTGCGGAGACCATACAAATCTGCTCACTCTTACAGTGTGCTTTTGGTGTGTTTTGGCCCTATAATCAATGTTGCATTGCATTCACGCAGTTCTCACAGTAAACACACATGACTGGCCTGATCTGCTCAGGTAGAGGTGGTTTTGTTGTGGTTGTGTAACTGTTCTCAGGATGAAATGCCTTCCATCCATCATCACCTTTTTATCCTCTTCTAAACTGGGCTACAATTTGGCAATCATCTTTGACGGGCCTTTCATATGTCTCCTGCTTTCTCTAATTCTCTCAGTCAGGGTCAAATGTTTCCAGTGCTCTCCTGTCTGAGTGTGTGGGCACATCTGAGTGCTTCAGCTGGATTTCGTTGCTCCAGAGCACATCAGTACAATTGGCCTGTCCTATAACCTACCGAGAGCTTTGATATTAGAGTGACAGGAGCAATTATGTCTTCCAGCTTTAATCACATTATCAATATTTTTAATATTCATCATGCATGACTGCTTCGCTTGCGTCCTTCTGTCAACATTCATTAGGAATCACAAGAGAATAAAATGTTTTGTGAGACTTTCTGTCCTTCTTTCTCTCGCTCAGTCCCAGCGGCTGCTAGACATCATAACTCAGGGTCAAGTGCTCCGTTAGAAGCTAAATAGACTGACAACTATATGATATTGCTCTCTTCTCTCTGTCGGAGCTTCTTCGGGATCTCAGAGGGGCATTTAAGCTCTGATGGATGGGATCAGTCACCCGTGATGTAAAGGTTTGTGTGTACTGTATGTGAGTGCAAAATCATTATTTTTGTCAATAACTGTTTCAGTGTTAACACTCATAACACTAGGTTGCACTTTGAGATCACTACAAAGTGCATTATGAATGTTTATGGCAACCCTGTGATTGGTGTAAAATGTGTACCCTAGTGAAAAATAAATATACTAAAATGTATTTTAAATACATTTATTTCAGGCTAAATACATTTAAATGCTTATGTGCTTAATAAAAATACCCTGCAATAAAGTTGGTACACTAAACTGGTACACTTACAGTCTGTACTCAGTACTTAATGCACTTTAATTGTGAGGAAACAGTGCTGAAGTCCAACTAAAGATATACTGCAGTATATCTGATTGTGCTAAAGTGGAACTATTGCAAGCATATTTCAGGTACACTTTAAATATCTTGCATTTAAATACCGATATTATTCAAAGATCATACAATCCTTATCAATAGTGACATTAAAACACATTTTAGGCTTAATATTAAGAAATGTGTGTTGTGCACAAATAGTACTTAAAATAAAGTTTAATTAAAATTTTGTTTATCAGTACGTCTCTAGTGATATGTCAGTAAATACTTGCATTAAGTACACTAAAACAAGTACACTTTATCATACTTTAAAAAGTACTTATCACAGAAACATACTTTAAAGGAATATACAGTACTTAAGTGTGAAGTGAATTTTTTTGGACACGTAATTTCATGTTTTTTGCAATTCAATGAAAATATATTAGTTTAAATTTATATTAAATGCAATTAATTGAACTTTAGAGCATTTTTGACTCACTTAAGTAGGTAAATCTTTAAATGCAATTTCATAATTACCTCTATTGTTTTTTAAGTGTACAGCTGAATATACCGACAAGCAATTTTGCTAAATTGAAATGTACTTTAATGTCATTTCTATTGAAACTTGTATATCATGCATTTAGATATATTTTTAAGTAATTAAGTTGCAGTTCAGTGCATTTAAAATGAACTTTAAATGTAATATTGAAAAGCACACTAGTTACAATTATAATCAAATGTATTAGTATGTTAGTCAATACATCAAAATAAGTGTACTTCTTTAAACCATGACGAAAAATATTAAACATAATGATTTAAAATGTCCTACTAAAAAGTAAAACTTTTTAAAGTGCACTTTTTAAAACTCTACTTAAGTGTGTTAAGAAACTGAACTCTCTTTAAATTCACTTAAGTGGCCTTTTATGTCATTAATATTATATCATGTGCAAGTACACTTTTTAAAAAATACTCTAAGATTTGAAGTACACTACAAGTGCACATTTTAGTACAATTAAGTGCACTTCTTTTTCACAAGGGCCACTGGATCTGTGAAATAATCAAGTGCTCTCCAAAAACGTGGCATTTATCATCATCTCCTGTGCGAGAGAAGCTATTTACGGGACTCATCTAGTGTTTTCTCTCTTCTGTCTGTCTCTGAGTCGCTCAACTAATTCTCTAATTGAGGCATTTTAGTGCATCACAAACTCATTATAGATAACAGCAGGTTTCCTCAGAGGCCACAGATAATGTGTCTAGTGTGATAATGTAATTGTTTGCTGTTGTATAATGAATGAATTGAGAGATAGGTCAGCCTTTGAGTTGGGTTTGTACACTTATTGTGGCATTAGTGTAGGTAATGTAGCATATGAGGCTGTAGTTTCAGACAGCCTGCCAACGAACTATCCACCAATTTGTTACTAGGCTGCTACAGTAAGCTCTTCTGAGAAAGGACTGGTGGATGGATTTGCCAAAGGTTTGCGAGGTTTATGGCATCAAATCTTTCAAAGATACTCACACCTTTGAACCCAGTAGAAAAGAGAAGTGCATTTTAGCATACTTTTACAGTTTTCAACTGCTTACACACATCTTCAAACTTTGCCTCTTTTTTTCAAAACTTTACACATAAATCCAAGAATTGCACACACAAAATGCAAAATGCCTCACATCTTTTGCAAAATGAACCACTGCATTCAGAATATCACAAACACATCTCAAAAGCAAACATTTGCAAACACCTTTGCCATAATATTAATTCCTGTTAGATTTTTGTGTGTTACATAGAGAATTGTGTGTTGTGTTTGGCAAAAAGTATTTTTGAAAACTGAAAACTGAGTCAAAGGTTGAGAATGGCTTGGCAGATTTGGTGTGTGGTTCTGGTGTCAGGTTTTAGAAATTGTGTGACAAGTAAAGATTTTGTGTGTAAGCAGTTGAGAAAATCTGTAAAAAGAATACTTATTACAGGAATAATATACTTTCAAAGAATACACTTAAGTGTGAACGTTTTTAGACATTTAATAGCATGCTGATGCATTTTGGCCCACTTAAGTAGGACTTAAGTACTTATTTTTATGTAATTCTAAAATAAGCTAACTTCTTGTATGTCATATTTGTTTTTAGACTTTTGTAATGATCAAGTTGCAATTTACCACATGTAAAATATATGAAATTTACATGTAATTATACTGAATAACACTAGTTCAAAGTATAATCAAGAACTTTACATGTGTCAACACATCAAAATAAGTGTACTTCTTTAAAGCATGACAAAAACATTTTAAGACAAAATTATTTAAAATGCACTAAAACTAAAACATTGAATTTTATATTATAAAGTGCACTTTTTATCTGCAAGTATATAGTTTTTCTTAAAATATATACTACATGTGCACACTGAATACAATAAAGCATTTATTTTTCACAAGGGTATGGCCTTTTGTTTTTTAAACTCACTAACTGTGTTCATTAGGTGATTATTAATATTGGCCTTCTGGCAGAACATTGGCCATTTCCAAAAATACACAATCCCACGGCCTGTAAACACAGATGCAGTGCTTATTTTAAAAACAACCCTGTACAATATGCCTCTCAGTCAGGCCACGCAGGTTAATCAGAGACAAGTGTGTGTGTGTGTGTGTCCCATGCTTGAGTGCTTAGTGTTTGTGACTGTATATGCATGTGTCAGGATGGATATTCATATGACTGTTTCAGCACGCACGTGCATGTGTGTGTGTGTGTGTGTGTGTGAGAGGGTTCCAGAGCAGAATGCATTGCTCACAGTGATTGATTGTCTCTTTGAAGATAAAGAGCTCCCTGGATTCCTTCAGCTGTTCTTCAGTGTGGCCCTTTGATTGCGGAAGACACCTCGCTCTCTTTTTTTCCGCTTTAATCTCTGCCGTCTTTATTGATGTCATGCGGAGGGCTGTGCTCCAGTACACAAACACTCCTTAGTCAGAACTCTGAAAGGTTGAAAAATGCTATAACAGGCCCTGTGCAGGTCCTGTGTAGTATTGTTATGGTTGTTGGGTTTTCCCTTAAACTCTAATCGCATCTGATGGTATCATTACTAACAGTCAAGAGGTTTCAGATGCAAGGTCATATTAATATGTGGTTCAGTCATGACACTCTAAATGGCGCAGACTGAAAGTCCTTTATATTCAATCTGCTAGCAATCATATGATTTACTACATGGCACAAGGTGACTAGCCTCTGCTTTCTGAACATTTAAATAGTCTGGCTCATTGTTTTTTGTAAGATGGTCCTGCAGCATGCTATAAGAGTTCCTCTGAAATCCTCCACCTCCCCCAGCACCACCTGTCTAGATCTGCTACAGCATTTATGTAGACATATTCATGCAGCAACAGCAGCATATCTTACTTGCTTAGAGCAGCATCTGTTTATGTAGTGGTAGTATCTACACTGCAATGATGGAGGAGAAACTTGTCGTGTCTGTCGCAGTAATTTTTTAAGGTTTCTGCTAATATGATAGTTTACTTAACAGCAAACCAAAGATTTTAAAGCGCTTGCTTTAATCCTTGATTAGACCAACAGGACAGCTGATTCGGTGGTTGCCTAGCAACATTAACAAACCGCAGAGCACTGCTCTTTTCTAAATAAAAAAACTCCAAAAAAAGGCAGTGCAGTGCGCCTCATGTTTTCAAACCTGAAAAACACGTTCTGTCTGATCGGGGCCTAACACTGTTATATCCATCAGCATGCTAAAACTATTCAGAGTTAACACCATGATTCAACTGGTGTTACTACATGTCTTAGGCTTGATTAGCACATTAAATATATTATGTTTGAAGTTCACTGCAGCAAGAGCACCAGAGACTGATGCAAATATGACTAAAGTCTCTTCTACTGATTCATTTTTAATTAGTTAAATATTAAAACTTGAAAACAAGCCCCTTGTGTTACCAACCAAAAAACAAAGATGAAAAGTTGACTGTGGGAGAACGTGTGTGAGGGTCAGAGTTTGCCCTCTGTTGTGGGGTTTAGAGCTTAGGGTATAGCAAATATAATTACATTAGCATACTACAAAAACAGCAGAAGAGATAAGGTAGATCAGACAATCCCAAAATGTACTGCTACAAGCTGAAATAAAAATAAATCCAAGACGGTGAACAAAGCAGATAATTACAGATTACAAATTGATTTTAAATGCTTATAGATGGACTCCGGGATTCAGCGTGATGATTGGAGGGTCTGTCGAAAGACTGCTTCTCCTTTTGATTGACAGCGATTTTGTACTATAAAAAGTCGCTGATGCTGAAGCTATTCGAGCTCAGTCCCATAGCGGATTGACAAACTGCTGCAACCTATTTCTTGGTATTTGCTTGGCGAAATTGCTAGCCAATTTTCATCTTACATTTCACACAATTATACACCACATTCCTTGTTTCAGTTTAACCTAATTCCCACATTTCCTCTGTCGAGTTTAATATATTTTTTTTTAGATCGTTTGTTCATTCATTCATTCATACAGTAGGCTAGGCTAGCATCGTAGGGGTGAATTAGCCAGCTAGCAAACTGCACATGATGGCAGACAGTGCTAATATTGTCGACCTGATTTTGGCGAAGCCATTTGAAAGTCTTCCTTACGAGGAGAAACTTAGAATTAAACAGCAGAGCAGATCAACACCTAAGATTGATTTAGTGCAAAAGACTGGGAAGAGTAACAGGTCTTTTCAGCTCTCCTGGTATGACAAAGTTAGCTGTCTGACTGGAAGTGCTGTGACTCTAACTCTCATTAGAGTATTAGTAGTCTGCTAACTCTTTATAGTGTTAGTCTCCTAACAGACATTCAACTGACTATCACTCACTTTGCAAGTACGTCAACTTATTCTAACCCTAACCCTACCAGTACTCTACCAACACTCTCTTGAGATCTAGTATGCAGGTGCAATGTTACTTATACTTATGTGTTAAAGGGACCATCAAAATAAAGTGTAACCTAATATTCATGATAATAAGCAGCTAGATAATAGTGAGAATTCGACCCTAAACTAAAGTGTTACCAAAAACCTTTCACTAAAAAAAAAAAAAGTTATTTTAAGGTGTCATTATTACAGTATAAAAATAAGTACTGAGTAATTGTAATTACCAACATTAACTAACTATTGGTTTAAATTTAGGATTAGGGTTTGGTGTAGGGTTAGTTGCTTGTAATTATGCATAAATTACATATACTGTAAGTAACGTATAAATGTCAGATAATCATATTATTAAAATAAAGATATGTTGTTTAACTGTCTAAATGTGCAGACAGATTTCTTTGGTTGGGGTAGTCAACCAAATGTGTGTGTGTGTGTGTGTCTGGTATTTCTTACATTATGGGAACTAAATGTCAATTTTCAGCTTATGGGAGCATTTTTTTTTTTGGTCCCCATGAGGAAAACAGCTTACAAATCATACAGAATGAAATGTTTGAAAATCTAAAAATGCAGAAAGTTTTGTGTGAGAGGTTGGTTTAGGATTAGGGGATGGAAAATATAGTCTGTACAATATACAAACTATCATGTCTATGAAATGTCCCCATACAACATGGAAGCCAGTGTGAGTGTGTGTGTGTGTGTATGTGCGCATTTTGGGGGATAAAACTGTCCTTAAAAGTTTTAACACCTCTCTTCGTAGATGTCCTTAATCACTAAATTGATTCTTAAATACTGTACTGTTGTTTAGAAGCCTAAAGTGTGACTCCTTTTAGAGGTTGATTTAGTCTATAGTAATTATAATCAGCTTTAAACAGCAGTCACTGGGATGTCCTGAGGAACACAGTGAAACAAAGCTGTGTGAGTGAATGTTGGTGTGTGTGTGTGTTTGTATGTGACTGACTGAGTGTGAGTGAGTGAGTGAGTGAGTGAGTGAGTGAGTGAGTGAGTGAGTGAATGAGTAGGCACATGTGTGTGTGATAGAGGAACAGCTGCCAGGCTTTTACAATAGTTCTGTGGAATATGGCTAATTTGGTATTCATGAAATCGGGCTCTGGACTTGAGATGCTGTCCTCAGGCTGTCATGCCCGTTTCTGTCAGAGAAATATCCCCCTACAGTACACAGTCTAGCTATTGAGACAGTCTCTCAGACACGAACACACACACACACACACTGCAAACACAAACATCTTACACAAACATCTCATGTCTCTGAATTGTTTACAGGGAAAATGATTCACATCTTCAAGCGCAGAAACATGAAGGAGTACTCAGTTATTGTCAGAGGCCAAATTTGAGGGCCAGTTTTGCCCAGAGGTGTTTTAAGTGGCAATACTCTAACTCAAAGATTATTTGAGAAGATGATATTTGCATTTTATGAATTCAAAAATGTTTACTGCAGTTTTGCTAAACATAAATTCTGATTATGTTGATTTCCAGTCTAAATCTCTGTTTAATTTCTAAAAGGTATAGTTCACCCAAAAATTAAAATCCAGCCATCATTTCATATAATTTCAAATTCATAACTTCCCTTCGAACGCAAAATGAGAAATTTTGAAATATTCTTGTTCTTTTTCCAAGCAGTGAATCAGTACTGGAGCTTTCAAGATTCAACATGCATGCAAAAGAACCATAAAAATGTCATAAATGTAGTCCAAAAGTATCAAACCTAACCCTATATGTACATATCTCACTGGTAATCTTTCTCTCCAAGGAGCTGTTAACAAATCAGTGGGTTCAATGTGAATGAACCTTTCACAAAAGTTCTGTAAACCAATCTGTAAACTAACCTTCTGTAATTGGATCTCTTTAAGAAAGTCAATGAGGGTTGGTGAATGATAAAATAAATTTGATCTATCCTTGTAACTGTTTATTAATTGAATTGCATGGTGCCTTCCTGTGGTGAGTGTCTGTTGTTGGGCCTGTGGCAACTTGCAAACTTGCTGCGCTTAATCTACTGTATATGGTGACAGCTCCAAAATGCATTGCAGTGTGTCACTTGGGTATGTCATTAATTTTGTATGGTAACAGGCAAATATATTTAGACTTACAAACAATAGTATTGTCACGGTGCACACACGAGGAGGATACAGGAACACGCAGACGAGGAGGTAAACTTTAATGACTCCAAACAAGGCAGGGCAAGACAAGGCAAGGCTGACACAGACAGGAACAAAGGGGAGTAATGAGTAGACCAGACGAAATCAAACTGAACAGACAGGACTATAAATACACAGGATAATTAACACACACACAGCTGGACAAGAATTAACTAATAATCACACTAAACAAGGACAGGAAACAAACCAAATAAGGAAACATGAGGCGGGAACACATGACAGAGGACTGACAAGTGTAAGGGCACTGCACAACAAGCTTCCTAACTTCTGTTTGGACTGTTCAAAATACATTCAAACCTGCTCTGAAGACTCCTAAAAATAGCTATGTGTGATTTTGAGGTTGACAGAAACTATGAGTGGGACATGTCTGTTTTGCACCATATATGTTAATGCAACCCACATCATTGGAGATATGCGAGACTCTCCAGCTGATTGTCAGGCTGCTGATGCTGCCTGGTGTGATATTTACATTAATTAATATTTATACCACAAAAAAATCATATTTTTAATCAGTATTTTTGTCTGGTTCTCAAAGTAAAAACGAATCTAACCATCCTTAAATTTAGATACACTTTTTAAGAAACAAAATGGAATAAGTTATTAAAACTGAATATTTATAATATTCACATTGACCGCAATAAGTATTTCATCATTAAAGCCACCTAAAAAATTTTTAAAATAGATGGCCTTACCTACCATGTACTAACATCATACACCTACTACAGATTTACTGTGTAACTACATGTTGTTCTGGAAAATGACCACATTTACTTCAAATGTGTTTGAGTTATGGTTAGGATTATAGGGCTTTTTTGCCAAAAACATGCAAAGGACAAGAATCTCAACAACTTGTTTATTTTAGGGACAATAAAAAAAAGAATCTCGAAAACGTTAAAGAACACGAAAAGTCCTGGTGCCACAAACACTGCGTTGCACAGGCCACGTCTTTACCTGCCTTGTCAACTCCGACAGTCAAGGCTCTGACCACACTTCAGGAGCAGACAGCCACCAAGATGAAGAATATGTTTGGCACAGTGCATGCCCTTGCGAGGAAGGGGAGGACTCTATCCGACTTTGCCTGGATATGCGAGTGAATATTATTTATATATTAGATCTATCTACTTAGTTTAATCAATATATGCTCATATACTCATTCTTTATTTTTTCCTTTCACATTTTAGGATGATAGTAATTAATATGATGGCTACAGGCACAGTTGTACTTGTCTTTAAATTAATTTAAAGCACTTAAGCATAAACCTTAAGATAGAATTACTTGACTGAAATGTACTTTACAAAGTTTGTTAACATTAGTTAACTAGACTAGTTAACATGAACTAACAATGGACAGTACTACTTATACAGCATTTATAAATCAACTAAGTCACCGGTTCCCAATCCCAACTGTATGTTTATTAACTAACATTAATAAAAATGAGTAAATGTAAAAATATTTTCGTTGCCAGTTCATGTCAGCTAATGCATAATCAATGTTAACAAAAGAGACCTTATTGCAAGTTTTTTTTTTCTTTATTCCAGATTGGATGAACAAAAAGGCATTGCTGTGGAGAATATATACAGAAATGCAACAGATGTAATGAAGTGTTCCTTCATTACATCTCTGAGACTGAGAGAAGAAAAATAAAAGAGAGGTTGAACACTGCAAAATGCATTGCACTTATGACAGATGGTTCAACAGACAGCTCTGTAAGTGAGGAGGAGATGGTCTATGTTAGAACCTGTGTGGCAGGCAGTGTAGAGTCAAAGTTTATAGGAATAAAAGCGGTGGAGAAGGCAGATGCAGAAAACATTACAGATGCTGTCAAGGTGGTCATGGGGACACTTAGTGATGACTGGATCAAAAAACGGTGTTGTCTATCGTCTAAAAAAAGAGAAAACATACGTTGTGGGAGTCCACTGTATGGCACATTGACTAGAGCTCAGTTTCAAAGATGCAATAAAAGGCGTCAGTCTTTTCCAGAGAGCTGAGGAACGTCTGATAGGTCTATTCACTTTTTATCACATCAGTCCCCAAAACTGTGCAAAACTCATCAACAGCTTCAACGAGTTGGCACTGACTCCTACATGCCTTAAACCACTTTTTTTAGAGGATACCCTGCTATACCCTGCTATAATCCAACACCTACAGCACCCTTTCAAATACAATGCTGATTTTCTTAAATTGAGCTACACACTGAAACATTTTATGGTTGAATAATTAATGAAATATCGTAACTGCAAGTCATAATTTGCTTAGCCAGATTGACTTACTGTACTATGATTAACCAATGTATGTTTTTGTGCAATTTTAGATGACATCCCCTGGTGGCCAAGGAGTCCGTGAGGTGCAGAAAAGCAAGGCTAAGAAATTAAGCAACACTGCCAAATGCTTAGATTTTGTGGATTTCTGTTTGACACCATGACCCATCTCAGTAGCTTGTCTGAGTCTCTGCAGAGGTCCACTACTACCATTGCAGAGGCCTACAGCTGTCTGTGATCCAAACAAGCAGTGTTGCTTAAAGGGGTTATCGGATGCACAAATTCACAAGTTGTTTGAACATAAACGTGTGTTTGAAGTGTGTGTACACATCCATCCTATAATAATAAAAATCCACCCCGTGTTTCTCAAATCCCTTTCTCAAATCAGGCTGTTCTGAGATTCCTGTCAGAATGACGTAGTTCTGTACAGACCGCTCCCACGAGAGTTGACTGACAAGACCGTCTTACCTTAGACCTGCCCTGAGTGAACTGAGTGAGCTGTAAACAGTCCGGCCGCCATTGAGTCGACTCTGGTGCAGGGGAAGACAAGATGTATCTGATTAAGCGATTTAAGTGTTTAGTTATTGTATGTAATTATGAATATAGCAGTCGTCATTTACTCCCGACATCTCAGCCGCTGAAGACGCAGAGGATTAATGTCACTTTCGTTTTGAAGGGAATGTGCTGATCCCCGATCTACATAAATGCATCTATGTTCACGCGAATCATTCGTGTTCCAGCTTCATCTACAGAAGAAGTGAGTATAAGGGTTTTTATGAATCTTTGCAAATCGCCTTTCCTAATATGTGCTAGTTAGCCAGTTTCGCGGCTGAAGTTTACAGTCTGCTCGTCACTCCACGGAAGAGAGGGGCGGGGTCAGCAGAGCTCATTAGCATTTAAAGCAACATGGACTAAAATGGCTTGATGAAAACAGAGCTGATTTTGACAGGGTAAAGAAGGTGTGTTTTACACTACCATTGAGAAATTTTAACCAAAGTATGTTATAGACTTTTCATTAAGACCTTAAAGAATCATATCAATTTGTGTAAAATGGGCATCTGATGACCCCTTTAAGTATAAAACTAGGTGTGCCCTGTAATCTATCTAATACAGTATCTTTATATGTTAAAAGATAACATATACAGATAACACATCAAATAAGCAAGTAAAGTTTTGTATTATTATTTAGAGAAGGATCAAAGATGAAGGCCACAAGCTCCAGCATGTTCAAAGGCATAGCCTTGATTGAGGGTGAAGGTGAAAACAGGCTCCTTATCTCGTCTCGTGAGATGGTGATTTACAGGCTTCTTGAGAGTATTGGAGACAGGTTCAGGCCAGGGATGTAAGCACAGGTGTTCTGATGGCTACAAAACTGACCAGCTTCAAGAATTGGCCAGAGTCGAGAGAGGATGTAGCAGGTTTGTCCTCAGACCAGGCTCAGTGCACAGGACAGTATTAGGACTAGATAGGTCTGTACACATTTACTGTGTGTATTCATAGCTCTGATGCATGACCCTATTATTTATTTCAGATTTTGGAGATGCAGAAATTGAGTGTTTGGTTGACCACTTTTCCCCAGTCCTTTCACCCCCTGAAGTTATTCAAGACCAGTGGACCATGCTGAAAGCAAAGCTGTATCTTGAGCCCCAGCAACTGAAAACCCTGACTTGAGTGAACATAAATCGACTTTACGGAACAACCTGCCCTGACATTCTCAAGCTTATGGATCTAGTCCTGACTATCCCTGCATTAACTGCAGAGTGTGAGAGGGGATTTAATGTAATGAAACAGGTAAAATCAGACTGGCGGTCTAGCCTAAAACCAGAGACCGTATATGACCCTTCTAATTGTACATCTTTCGTCTCCAAGCATTTCTGAGTACGATCCCAGTCCTGCTGTTGAGCTATGGAATACTGACTGCATCAGAAGTTGAAGGCCAAGTTTTCTGGACAACACAGAGCAGTGCAGTAGCAGCAGATCAAACACAGACACATCTGAGGATGAGGGGTAATGGGAATGTGTGTGAAAAAGAGAGTAGGCTGATTTGATTGTCTGGCTTTCAGCCAGTGAAATTAATTAATTCATTATTCAAAGAAACTGGAAAAAATAAATAAATCAGTTTGTTGTTGTTTTCTTGAAAGTAAAGCAAGGACAAATTTAAAATATTTTAAATATGTTTAGTCATTGTAGTATTAATAACTGCTTGTTTTTGCTAAATGTTTCATGGGCGGTAAAAAAACATTTTGGCCGGTTAATTTTCTCACGTCACCAGCCATTGGCAGGTGTAGCAAAAAGTTAGTTTTAGGCCCTGGTTAGGATTATAGTGTCTAGGGTTAGGTTTGAGGTAAGGGTAAAGTTTACATTAGGATTATAGGGGTTAGATTTAGGTTTTAAGTGAAGGGTAAATTTAGGGTTAGGATTGTCAAGGTTCAAGTTATGTTTTGGGCAAGGCTAGGTAGGGTTAGGATTAAAGGGATTAGATTTAGGTTTTGGAATAAGGGTCCAAAATTTACTACATTGTACATTCTCTGTTTAAAAGACTTAAATAATTTAGCTTCTTCCCAAGTCGATTTTAACTCTTTCCCTGCCAAACACGGAATTATCCGTGTTTCAGCAGACTCGCTATTATTATACACTAGGAGACGCTATTACGCATCTCCTGAATGAGTCTTGAATGTGCCGATCAAAAACACAGACCAGGAAGATGCAGAAACAAGCAATCTCATATGTATGCATATGCATATGAAAAATAATGTGCTCATCAACACTAACCGCATATAAATGAAAACTGCCTAATGTTACAGAGAGAAATGTTGATCCAGGAAGTGATAAAGGCCTGTGCAAGCTTTCTGAGTACTGATGGAAGCCATCTACTGCATCTTTGCTTTGATAATATTAGTGCATATGATCCAGATGTAGTATTTGATACAAATGTAAGCTTTTTTCTAAAAATGTTGCTATTTTATGCAACCTACCTACATTCATTCATACTTTAGGTGTACACTCACCCTCTCCTCCTCTTCTCTCAGGTCAGGCATGGTGCTGACACACAGTGTAACTGCCGTAATGGCCACAAAGACCACCGAGAGGCAGGCAAAGATCTTCCCAGGGATCCCAGAGTGAGGGTTCTCCACCATGTCTCTAAGGCTGTGCATGCACCCAGCCAGACGCCCCTCCTCTGGGCTCCCGATGCCCGGCACCTCCTCACAGGAATGTGGCGTGGTCAGCTCAGCCTCCTCCTCCTCCTGCCGGAGTCTCTCTCGCTGCTCCTGCTGGCGAAGACGGAGCTTTCTCAAGCAACACCACTCCAGACTGGCCTCCTCCACACCCCAATACAACAGTTCCTCCTGAAAGGAGAGCGCGCACATCTCCCGCAGCAGACGAAGCTTCCCGGCCGCCAGGAACGTGATGATGGAGCGGAAGGCGCTGGGGCTTCGGTCGAAGAAGAACTCGTTGCAGTGCGCGTCATAGTCGTCACACAAATCGAGGATTTCCTCAGCATTGCTGCAGCTGCGTAATTTCCCCAAACGCGTCAATGGGAACTCCTCAAGAGTGGACCATGGTATGTTATAACGGATGCCACCCACGTTAATGATGGCGGTGCGGTCAACTAAAGGACCCTCGTCCGCTCCAGCTCCTCGATTCCGGAGCACCTCGTCCTCCTGTACGCCGGGCTTGCACTGCAACTGTGCGCGTTTGTAAAACACACCTTTTTTGCTGCTGATTTCATGCTGATTCTCCAAAGGGTTAAAGTGGAAGGAGGTAAACTGATGATCGGTGCTGCCTGCTAGGAAAGCCACCTCTTGGTACATCTCTGCTGTGCGTGGCTGTGCAGGCTGTACACTTCCACAGATTCACAGTCTAGCAGGTCACGGTGGTCATCATGGATGAGCTCTGAGAGATAAAAAGGAATTCATTTTAATGAAGACTTACTTTATAGTTCCAGCTCCAGGTTGCTAAGCCCAAGGGGCACAATGCAACAAAATTAGTACAGAAAACAACAGATTAATTAGTCCAGATATATCCAAAACACACTGGAAATGCTCAACAACACAAAGAAAATGGTCCCTTGTATACTGCACATACTTAAAAGGAAACGTTTGCTGATTTTCAACCAGCTTTGTGTTATTAATTTCAGAAGCATATGGAAATTAACACTGTTAACTCTTTCCCCGCCACTGACGAGATATCTCGTCTTTTATGAGAAAACGTAAAGACGAGATTTCACGGCTTTCCGTGTATACACTGTTATACGCTCGGGGGCGCTATTACACATCTTCTGAATGAGACCAGAATCTCCCGATCAAAAACACAGCAAAGGAAATGCAGAAATTAAAATTTAAGCAGATGCATATGAAAAATAATATAGCATATAAATAAAAAATGCCTAATGTTACCGAGTGAAATGGGAAGAAAGAGGTAAAGGACCGTGCAAGCTTTGGGGGTGGAAGTGACCTACTGCATCTATGCTTTGTTCATCGAACTGAATATGATCCAGTCTTTGATATAAATGCGATTATTTTCAGCTTTTTGCTCAAAATGTTGCTTTTTTAATTAAACTTACCTACATTCAAGTGTTGATAAAAAAGAATGCTTAAAGCTAGAATAAAGTTTTGTTTGGTTCTTTATTTTGATATATTGCATGTTCAGATATTCATATAACAAAATATTCTGGGGGCCATGAAAATTTAATGTAAATGATCAAAAATGCAGGCAGTGGCTGGCAACTTTTTTCAAAGACGCTGACAGGGAAAGAGTTCATATTTAAGAGTTAATAATATTTTAAATGTAATAACTTTGTTTGCAAATTGCAAATATGTTTATTACTTATCATTTATAATAAATACATTTATTATATATCATTGCAAATATATTTAAATACATGACGTACAAGTTTCAATAGAAATGACGTAAAAGTATATTTTAGTATCTTTATGCTTGTCATTAACCTTATTTTAAAGACCAGTTATGAAATTACATAGAAAGATGTACTGAAGTCCTTCTTGAGTGGCTCAAAAAGCACTCTAAAGTGAACTATATTTAATATCAATTTAAACTACAACACATTTTGATTTAATTGTGATTAAAATGCAGCTTAGTCTCTGAAAACATTACATTTAGTTCACACCGAAGTATATTCTTCTAAAGTATATTATTTCCGCAGTAAGCACTCTTTTTAAAAGTATATATACTAGTCATATGTCATATACTTTTATGGTGTTTTTGCTTCATTTGTGTCATCATGCATTGAAATTGCATGGAAAAAGATGACTGCATTGAAGAAAAAGACCATTACATTATACCTACTGAACATTAAAACCTAAATTCAATTCAAATTCAAAAACTACTCCAGGTTTCTCTGCTCTGCTAAAGATTTTGAGTGAAAATGAGTACACTTTTACATGGGTGAAGAATTTAGTCTTTCCAGTACATCATTCCATGAGCTCTGGATTTAAAATGATAAGTAGGTTCAGCACATTAACTGTCTCGAGGGCAATAACGCTCATCGAAAAATATGTGAATGGATAAAAGTTGTCTAACATCAACAGTAATGCTGCAGAATTCATACTAATATATTCATTGTATCAGTCTCCAAATGCAACATCACATTCTCCTGACATATTTGCATATGTTCTTTTTTCAATCAATAGTGAAAATAGGTTCTACCGTGGCTTTGGAAGTCTTAATTGCTCACAAGTCACAGGATGCAGTAAATTCATGTCACAACACAAGTTGACTCCCAAAGCAGAGGAATTAATTATGATGTTTTCTTTGCTATTCATGGATAAATGAGCCATGTTCTCTACACAATGGCAGAGTAAGGTCCAGTGCTCTCAAATGAACATGGCTATAATTAGTGTGACTGAGTCAGGAGATTTATGAAACAGACCTTCTCACTCCAGAGGATTCAGTCATTCTGAGAAACGTCAACCTTTTGTGAAATTAAAGCATAATGTATTTAATCAGCATATCTGAGCAGAAAGTCATGTCTGATTTTTGTCTCCCTTCTTATGGATATTTAAGACGTCAGAAATGACGAATGAAAACTGGTGATATCATGGTGATGGTAAACTTATAATAAAACCTAACCTAACCCTAATCAAATCAAATCAAATCTATCCTAAATTTCCCTCCCATTTATATTATTAATGCAATCTCTTTTAGCATGACTTCTCTACACTTATGATGTAAGCAGCAATTATAGAAACTTTTGAGCATTATACATGATTCAGCTTCTGTCTTGTCTGGGCTTTCATTTTATTTCTTAACAGAGCCCTGAGGCCTCTGACAATCCAAATGAATCACTGTCGAACTGAAACAGTGCAGAGAAAGATGCCATGTTTTACCGCTCGATCCATGAGTCAATATATGACCCAGCATTTCCTGCATGAAGCTCATACTGCCATCATATGAGCTCAAACTGCACATAATGTGCCAGTTTAAGTATGTGCCAAGGCTTTTTTAAAAATGCAAATGAGCCAGACTTTTCTCTTGTCCAAAGATGACACTAGGAATCAACGTCTAACAATGATAAATGGCACACAATACATTTGAGTATTAAAATACAAAGCAGTAAAAAACCAAACAGTTTTTGTATGAACTACTGTTCAAAGATTTGGGATGGCAGGATTTTTCTATATTTTTGAAAGAAGTCTCATGTTCACCAAGGCTGCATGAATTTGATCAAAAATACAGTAAAAAAACAGTAATATTGTGAAATATTTTTTATAATTTAAAATAACCATTTTATATTTTAATATATAGTAAAATGTCATTTATTCCTGTGATGTAAAGCTGAATTTTCAGCATCCTTGAGCACACAATCCTTCAGAAACAATTCTGATATACTGATTTGCTGCTCAAGAAACATCATTATCTGTGAAATTATTTTTAAATAAATGTCACGTTTAAATGAAACTCACTTTTGATCAATTTAATGTGTTAATGTTTTACACTAAAAATGAATAGAAATATTGTTTTGTATGTCATACATTACTGTATTATTTCAAAGTAACTTGTAAAGTTAATTCCATAAAGAATATATAACTTCACAGACGTGCTGTTATTCTGGTCCTGATGGAAGTGCAGAGGCAGCTGCTTTATTAAAGTGAGGTCTGTGGATTTTGGGGGGTAACAGAGAGGTCAAAAACACAGAGAATGTCTGAAAAAGTGTTCACTTCTTTATGCCAGCTAGCGCTCAAGGGAAGTGCTCAAACTGCCGTGGCCTTTGAGGATCAGTCATGTCTCCACGCTCTTCTGAATTTAAAGCAAGTCTTTCTCTCTCCAGACAGACTGGCTTTTTATTATGTCTTCAAGTCATTAATAGATTATTGTATATTTATACCGAAAAGCATAAACATACAATATTACAGAAATAAAAATAAGGATGCATTAAATTGATCAAAAACGACTGTAAAGACATTTATAATGTTACATAAGATTTCTATTTCAATTTAAATTTATCACAAAAATATGAAGCAGAACAACTGCTTTCATCATTAATTATAACAAATGTTTCTTGAGCAGCACTGAAGACTAGACACTGAAACCTGGAGTATTGATACATAAATTTAGCTTCGCATCATGGGAATAAATTACTTTTTAAAATATATTCAAATAGAAAACAGTTATTTTAAATTGCAATAACATTTCACAATATTACTGTTTTTACTGTATTTTGGACAACTAAATGCAGTACTGCTGAGCATAACAGATGTCTTTTAAAAGAAAAACATTTTAACACAACAAAAGTTTTCATAATTTTCATGGTAAAACACGACACAAATTCGACAGTAAAAGACTTTACTATATGGTCAAAAGCTGGATCGAATGGGACATTTAATGAAATTTTAGGGTAAAATACTGTTAAATTTACAGTTTTTGAAAGTGATTTATGTTTTATGTTCAGTCCATAAAACCTAAGAACCTTGCTATAGTTTTTTCAGTAATGTTCTGGCAACCACTGCTGTTTTTTTACTGTAATTTTTGACAGATTTGTTTTTTACAGTGCAGTAGTATATATATATATATATAGGTCCCGTATACAGTATATATACAGATATATTCCCGTGTATAATGCAAACATGCAGACATGATGTAAACATGCACAAAAGAAGTGAAAACGTTTAAATGAATTTCCCTTAAGGCAAAGCGTGTAAGAGACAGTGTGGGCCGATCTGTCTGCTAGCTCTTTCTTTCATTCTTACTTTTCTTTCCCACAACTGTTTGCTCTATTAATTACGTTCACAATCACTAAGAATCCACTCTATTCCTTTAGTCCTGTGGGTCTGTATTGAGATCTACAGAAGCGATGGTAAAAGACCATGAAGACTGTCATCGCTATTTGCAATCAGCACATATCAATTCCAAGATGCCTGTAACATTGATTTCCTTTTTGTGAGCTTCATAACAGCACACAGGAGGCTGGAGGTCTCCGTTCAGACATATGAAAGCACAAGCCACACACACTCTCCAGCTCAGACGGACAGACGGGTCCTGTGGAGCGCTGAGAGATGAAAAGCTAGATGTTGGGCTGCCATACAGGAGCCTGTATGAGTGATGGTGCTGATGATGAGCGTTGCGGTGCTGTGTGTCTCCCGGGGAAGATGAAATTCAATAGTGCTGATGGGGAGATTTCGGCAATGGCACTTTGAGTTAGAGGCTTATAAAGGCACTCAATATGAGCTATTTGTGCTTTTTCTTAATAGATGCTGACGTTATTGACGCTACTGCACTGTAAAACGGATGGGAAGACAATAAGTGCATTGTTTTTCTGTCACTCAGTTTTTGTTTTATGTCTGCAATGAAGATGAGTTGCGCTGCTAGGCAACCCTCAAAAAGTTTATGATAAAACTGCAAGTACTCTTAACAATTTAACACAATAAAAACTAAACAGTTAAAGTGGCATTGTTTCTCAACCAAAAGAGCATTATGTATTTTTATTTATTTTAATGTTGATATAGAAATCAAGTGTATCATATTTCAATATTTTATTTTAATATGTTTGTTACATATAAGAATCAATAAAAAAATACTATTTTAAATTGATATGCTTTTATATTCATGCTTTTGTCATACTGTATACTTTTATCCAAATCATCTTACATTGCATTCAAGGTGTAATTGTTATCAGTTCATGCATTCTCCTAGAATCAAACCCATTACCAAGATGTTGCAAGCAACACGGCCAGAATATGTACAATTCAGAGAAGAAATGAAGAAAAAAAGATGCGCACATCACACTCAGATTAAAATGTCAATTTAGACTATAAATTGATTCATTTAAAATAAATCTCTGCTGGATAAGTGTGACAGGTTTGGGGTCTGTTTCATTTCTAATTAAGGGGTAATTTCTCTCGGCAGACAAAACTGTCAGTTCCTCGGGATTATTGACGAATGAATTTAATAAATGAGGTTGCACAGAAAAACCAAGGGAGTGTCGAGAAGTTTGAAGTGGCAAGAAAAGTAAGTTTATCCTTCTTGTTATTTTTTAACCCTTTAACACAGCAAGAGTGATTCATGTACAGTAGTGCATCTATAGAAATCCCATTTGTACATGTCAGTCACAGGTCTACAGTCAGAACCAAACAGGTCAGTAAGCTCTTTGAAGTCACTTGATTATTTTTGGACATATATCAAACATAGCATTTTTTAAAAAGCTTTTTGATCGTTAAAAGAGAAGGTGTTAATAGCCATTGTACCAAATGTACTTTACGTCATGAGTTAGACTGAAACCGCTGTTTCACCTGCTCATGATGATAAACATGCCATTAAAATTGACCCAGATGTCATCCAACATTCAAAGGACTTGTACTATGCAACCCACTAAAATAAACATGTTAATTGGCTTGTATGTCAATTTAATAGGATGCAATAGGAGGTCAGTGGTCTTTTCACACGTCTCCTGTATAAAACACACATACATGTTGCTGTTGTTCATTTTTTTCACACTTTAAATCAACTAATCAGGGTTTCTTTTTGTACTAATCTACAGATTTTAAATGATTAATTCCTTTCAGTCCTTTATAATCGACATGAAAATCCTAACTTCTTGAATGTACAAATAATGAGCATTATATAATACAGTCATATTAAAATAAAAAATCATAAAGTGGCCATAAAACTCACAATAAGTGTTTTCATCAAGCTTTTTTCGTTTAAAATAAATCATATTGTTTTTGCATGACTGATAAGACATGGATTCTTCAGTAAAACGAAGCCATGTTTTTATTAAACATAGCTTTGACATGAATATTCATTCTTAATTAAGTAACTTAATAGTTTTCCATCTTGATTTGCCTGAAATCAGACTGCTCTCGTCCAAGACAACAGAGAAACAGAACAGCGTAATAGAAATGAAACGCATTAATAAAAGCTCTGTCTGGCGAAATGTCCAAAATAGAACGCGTTTTTTGGAACTCAGAAAGATTCGAATTAACCTGCCGCGGTTACTATTGCGATATCACACACAGAAACAAACGCAAAAGGGTTGCAGATATAAACAGACTCGTTCCAAACAAGCCCAAACTCAAGAAAATTCTTACCCGTTTTAAACCCACTGGTTTTGCGCTGCCCTGCTCATTTTCAGCTCGCACGTGCAAGTTGTGCTGTGATGCACTTTTTTTTATCGCGTTCTCCGCATTGCTGGGTGATTTTACACCAGCATCAGACTGACTCCAGCTCACAGCTCCTCCACAACTGCTGAAGTTCCTCAGTCATCGTGTCAGATCCGGATCTGTTGATGGGTGTTACTGCTGCTCTCGCGCGCGCACTCGAGTCCCCATCTCACCCCGAGCCTGTTTGCTTAGTAATAACGTCGCATTACCATGCAAAAATACATTAAAACTCTTCTCTCTCGGATTTCACGGGTTTGCTAACTAAACCGTGCTCGTTATGTGTAATTCTGCTGAATGCATGTGGACGAGAGCTCTTTCCAGCCAGTTTTAAAACATTAAAGGCACAGTTAATAACTATTTGGCTTCTGCAATGCATTGAAATAATGACATAATGATTCCCATGACCTGCTCTGAATGGACTGTGCATTTCTTGTTTACAGTCATGTTGCTTTGCTCTGAGAGAAATCAAAATTAACTGTGCATCAAGAGAGCTTTGTAATTAACAGCTGAGAGCTGATTTGGAGAAACTTCTGCATGTCAGATGCTCAGCATCACACTGCTCGTTATTGTTTGAACATTATGTAAATCATCTAAGTTTAATGAGAGCGAACTGGTTATGTATTTGACTTGAGAGGAACAATGTTCTCTGTTTTTCCTTGTATCTGCAAATTGGATGTTATGTGACTATACAAATTTTTGATGAGACTTGGATGGCCTATAACATTTTCATTGTTTTGTATGCACGTTTAAAGTCTTAAAAGTTACTCAACAGTCACTATGGTAATTTTGGGAATATATAACCATCATTTTTATGAGTATACAGTGATACATACACCATATCATCATTTAAAGGAATGATTCACCCAAAACTTAAATTGTGTTAAAAATTTGCTCACCCTGAGGTCAACCAAGATGTAGATAGGTTTGTTTGTTCATGGGAACAGATTTGGAAACATTTAGCATTACATCACTTCCTCACCAATGGATCCTCTGCAGTGAATGGGTGCCGTCAGAATGAGAGTCCAAACAGCTGATAAAAACATCACTATAATCCACACCACCCCAGTCCATCAGTTAGTGTCTTGTGAAATTAAAATTTCATGTTTCTGCATGTTTGTAAGAAACAAATCCATCATTAAAAAGTTTTTTACTTCAAACCATTGCTTCCGGCTAAAATATAAGTCCATAATATTGCTTCTCCAGTGAAAAAGTAATCTTTTTCAAATAAAAACAGTTCCAAACAAATATATTGGTGGATTTTGATGGGAGAGGACAACAGGAGATTGACTTTTTATGAATGTTATTATGAATTATGGTAGTTTATCCAACTTAATCTTAATAATGATCTTAGTGATGGATTTGTTTCTTACAAACACACAGCTTTTCATTTCACAAGATGCTAATTGATGGTCTGGAGTGGTGTGGATTACTTGTGGATTATTGTGACGGCACCCATTCACTGCAGAGGATCCACTGTTGAGCAAGTCATGTAATGCTACATTTCTCCAAATCTGTTCCCATGAAGAAACAAACTCATCTTAGATGGTCTGAGGGTGAGTAGATTCCCAGATTTTGGGTGACCTACTCCTTTAATGCACATCGACAGCATTTCTATGGGCTTTTCAATAGAAAACAGCTGAAATGGATTAAGCAGAAGCTGTCTTGTAAGTCTTGCCGAAACAAATGTACGGTACAGGCCCAGCTGAAGTGTTGTTTGGAAGCTGTACTGCACTTGCCCACACAAACACAAGTGACGCAAATGCAGTATTTTCTCCCGAGTGTTGCTCCTGGAGTCCCGGCAGTGATGGTTCCAGCTGACAGTGTCATAATGAGGAGCAATGCTGTGGGTAGTAGGGCTTCACTCATGTCAGATGCACAAGCTAATGACATATGGAAAAGCAAGTGCTATGTCCAAACGTATATCCTCAATCAAGAGATTCCTGCAGGCAGACCGTGCTGTGGATGGCGTAGTTGTCTAAACATCCTCGCAGCGACAATAATGGTGTACGTTTGTGCATGTGAAACTGAAAAATACACAGTGTGCCAAATGTGATGTTTAGAAAGCCATGCATTCAAGTAAATGCGATTACACACATGATTACGGTGTAACGGTGCCGCAGAGAGAACGTTTTGATCATAAATTTCTCTATAGCTGGCGAATGGCATTCATGTGTAAGCGTCATGTCTCAGCGTCTGTTGCCTGTAAGCACAGCACTGTGTTGTTTCTGTAGTGCAGCTGAATGAAAAACAAACAAAAGTCATAGTTAAGTGAGAATTGGTCCTCAAACTATGTGAGACCAAATCATGATCTATTTACTGGAGAAACCAGATCTGCCCTACCACGAATCTCACCTTTGTACCTTATTAAAGGGTGCATATTACAATACATAAGTGTACATATTAGTACCTACTACCTAAAGCATACCAATAAGTACTCAATAGGACCAAAAGTGTACATGCTAGTACCTAAATTCTACATATTGGTAGCTTAAAGTTACATATGACACATCTATGACATATCTTTAATTAAAATATGGGCAGTTAAATATGCAAATATACATGTTGGCCACAACTAATGGAACCCTTTTATCCTATACTCTATATATTCTATAGTATTCTGTACTTTTCTTCTATACACTTCTTTTATTCTACTACTTTTGCAACCGCCAAGATGACAGCTCTGAGTCTCTCCTATAATGCCTGATGAGGTTGGAGATCATTCTTCCGTCCAGAATCTCTCCAGTCCAATTTCAGAGCTCCATTGTGCATTACTTTCTAATAATACTTTCAATGGCCCATCATCAGTTATTCCTTATGTATTTGACCATTCAATCACAATAAGGCACCAGTTCAGAGCTCAGAACTCATGCGCTGTGTGAGAAGCAGCTTTTTGTGTGCGTGTTTCAGGTATGTTCACGCAAACGTCTCTCAAAGCACGCACATATGCCAACACTTCTGTTGCCTATTGCACTCGAATGGTGTAAAATCACTTGTTTTTAAACTGCAATACTTAAAAACGCATTGAACTGACAAGTTTTTCACGTAAACGATAAAGACACATTTTTAGCAGTTTACCGTGTCTACCGGTATATCGCCCACACCTGGTGAGCCTCGCTTATTTGATGGTTTGTTCCAGTAAAGGTGAATGAGTTCTGAGTGGGACTGAAGAGTGATGGATGAGTGTGTGTTTCTGACTGTCACAGTACAATATAAATGTGTGACTGATTCTGCTGCTTCTCTTCAGGACTGTAATCTTGTTCAATTAAAGTGAACTCGGAGCACATCAAGCGTCACAGCGTGATGGTTTCCATCGAATGTGAAGTGATGTGATGTGACGACGCCAGTGGCAGGAACCCAGGGTTTGATTAACATTTATAATATTTGTTAACATTCTTATTGTTTTCAAGCACTATTACAATATACAATATACAATAAAACAAAAAAATATAATAAAATACCTAACTACATAATACTATTATTGTTAGAAATTTCAACAATATAAATATAATGCATTTATACATTTAAAAATTTAATTAAAATAATAAGTAAACAATAAATAAACAATAATATCCTGGCCAGAGGAGAACTGGCCCCCCGACTGAGCCTGGTTTCTCCCAAGGTTTTTTTCTCCATTCTGTTTTGGTTCCTTGCCACTGTCGCCTCTGGCTTGCTCACTTAATTTCTAGCGATTATCAATTTGATTTCACAGATACTATCTCTGGCTCTCTTTGGTCATTTTTGACCGAAAAATTTAGCATTTTGAAATTTTAAAAATCTTAGCTTCATCAGAATGAGATGACACTTGGTGACTTCTGTCACATTAGCAATATGAACACACAAAAAAAATCATGGACATGAATCTTTTGGTGGTACAAACTACAAATCAGTCACTGGTCAGAAAAAAGTGTGCAGCAATCAAGGGGTGACTGTCTGGAATATCAGGAGTGCAAAATAGACACCCACACATGCGCACACACACACACACACACAGAGAGAAATTAGCTGGTAAGACAATTTTAGGGTTGGTGACTGCAGAGCTGGTCCCTCCGCGGCTTGTGCCTCACCTCATCTAATCTTTTAGAATGTCTAGATATATATCTAAATGCAAAACCTAAAAAAATTAAGAAAATTATGTCTAATAAACAACAGGAATCCAAAAGCCTCTGTATATATCTATATAGGTGCTAATACAAGAAGGTTATGCAACATTACAGTTGCGTACAACATTACATAAGTTTTTATTTTTTAATGCCTTCAGATGGCCCAATTCTCACTTCAAAAAAATTGATTTTAAATGCCTTCACTATTTTAATGTGAAATATTGCATTTATTAAAAAATAGTAAAAAAAGTAAGAAATAAAAAAATAAAAAAAAAATACATATGAATTCCAATGGAGAAAATAGCTAATTAAAATTGTATAAATATTGCATAGTATCATAAAATTCCCTCAAAATCATAAATAATAATAAAAAAATATTATTGAACAAAAATATATTACATTGATTTTCCTGAAAAAAAAAAAAAAAAGTTACATTTCAAGGCTTCGGTCACTTTTGACCGCAAAGAAGGCAAGTGTGACCCCTAAACGAAGAGGGCCAGAGGGTTAAACTAAACTGAGCTAGACAATGACATCTCTGAATTCAATAATTAAATGCCTTTAACTGAAAATTGAGTGTTTAATCTTATCATTATACATTACTGACACTCTATCCTCCAGTTTGATACTGTTAATTGCTTTGACACAATCTGTATTGTTAAAAGCGCTATATAAATAAAGGTGACTTGACTTGACTTGATTACAGTGCAAGTAAATAATTTAGAACCATTGTCATAACATTTCTAAGCCACAGAATTAGCAGAAAACTTGTGCCTTTTGTTGTGAGTTGTGGATGCAAGCAGCGTCTGACACACATTGTGTTTCTATAAACCATTGCACTCGGAGTGAACAAATTAATAACGTGTCTTGTTTGACAGAAACATTGCCAAGGTTACTGACTGCTCTGAACAATTCACAGCCAGAGCTGTTTCACGCTCCAATCCAGTTTTAATCAAATTTACATGTTGACTACAATGTTTTGTTTATCTATAATTATAAACATATTTAATCTACTTTGAAGCAGTGGCATAGTTTCTGCCAACTTGTCTTGCACTTTTTGTTTGAACATTTCTCCTGATAACTTTTGACAATGTGTTTAACTTCTGGTAGACATTCTATTAATTATAAGTAGCATTAGTTTGCTACATGTACGGAAGCCCATTTCCAACAAGTAATTGCAACTTTATATCTCACAGTTATGACACAATTGCGAGAATACGTCTTGCAAGTCTGACTTTTTTCTCAGATTTGCGAGATATTGTGAAAGAAACTAGCAATTGCATATTATAAAGTCAGAATTGCAAGACATGAACTCTGAGAAAAACTGTATAGACTTCGAGATATATATTCTGAGAAAAAAAAAAAAGAAATTTAAGTCTGAGAAAAGTCGTCAGAATTGCGAGATAAAAAATTGCAATTGCGAGAAAAAAAGTCAGAATTTTGAGATAAAAACTCACAGTTGCAAAAAAAAAGTCAGAATTTTGAGATAAAAACTCACAGTTGCAAAAAAAAAGTCAGAATTTTGAGATAAAAACTCACAGTTGCAAAAAAAAAAGTCCGAATTGCGAGATAGAAATTCGCAATTGCGGTAAAAGTCCGAATTGCGAGATAAGTTGCAGTTACCTTACTTTTTAATTTTTTGTTCAGTGGCAGAAACAGGGTTCCATAAGAATGTCTAAAGTGGACTATCAAAATAAAGTGTTACCGATAAAGAATATTATTTAGTGATTTTATTTAGGAGAAAAGTTCTTGGAGTTTGCCCATATTTACATTAACATAATGAAAACTCAAGTTCTGATAAGCCCTGTAGTTAGTTTAATGTAGTGTGCTGTCCTGTAAGTGGCCGAGAAACTGCAGAGGAGCTGATGAAGTGTGTTTTGTCATAATGCTGTCATGTGCTTCGTGGTCTGATCACAACACGCCACCATTGGTTACGGGATGTCGTGCAGTTTTAATGTGTACTACAGCATCTCCTGTGCTTGTTAAGTTGCTCTCAGCTTGTCAAATGTTTTCTCTGTCTTCTGAACACTCACTGTGAGCTACACGGACCATTTTATCCTTCACTGGACGTGCAGAAACAACATGAATGCTTTGAATCAACAAGACCGTCCCTAATAAATAACGCACAGATCTTGTGCTGGACAGTCAGACAGATGCATACTTATATTTATATTTTATATTTATAGTTATCAAAAATAAAACATTTTGGTATCACTTTTACAGTGTCCTTGTTACGTGTTACTTGTATAGTAAATTATGCATAATATACTGCATGTCATTATAGCACATATTTTTATTAAAAACAAAACAATTTTGTAATACTTTATTTTACAGTGTCCTTGTAATATGTACTTACTATAGTAATAACAGTAAACTATGTATAATTACAAACTATTGCATACGTATTATTGAAGTTTACATTATTACAGTATTTATGTTATGAAAAATAAAACATTTTGGTAGTACTTTTTGGTAACGCTTTATTTTACAGCATCCCTGTTACGTTACATGTACTTACTGTAGTAATACCAGTAAATTCTGTATAATAAACAATTACATAAATATTTCTGAATATTACATTATTATAGTATTTATTTTTTTATGTAAAACTTTGTTTATGTCTTGCAATTCTGACTTTATAACATGCAATTGCGAGTTTATTTCACAATATCTCGCAAATCTGAGAAAAAAGTCAGACTTGCAAGACGTATTCTTGCAATTGTGTCATAATTGTGAGATATAAAGTTGCAATTACTTGTTGGAAACGGGCTTCCATACATGTAGCAAACTAATGTTACTTATAATTAATAGAATGTCTACTAGAAGTTAAACACATTGTCAAAAGTTATCAGGAGAAATGTTCAAACAAAAAGTGCAAGACAAGTTGGCAGAAACTAGAAATAGCATATTTTTGCAATTATAATAAAATATTTTTGATGTTTAACCGAACTGTGAATGTCTTGCTGTTTAATTGTCTGTCTGTCTCTCTATGTAGGCAAAACTCTCAAAAATCCTGTCACACCGCTGAACTGATTATGAAGTTGAAGTCCAGCGCCAAAGGGAACTTCAGCTATAACGAGCTTATCGTCTCATTTGTGTGTCAACCCCAGAAAAACCTGCAGTGAATATCTACACTGAAACACAAAAATCCTATGTGTGTGTGCAGGACGGAGTCTTCAGCCCTCAGGACCGATGGAGCAAACTGACCTCTAGAAGATTTAGATGAACTTAGTGTGAAAGATCTGACAGTCTTATTCCCAAATAACAGCACTCCATTTGCATTCATACATTAAGTGTCTCTGTGTTTGATGTTTACTTCAGCGGAACGAGTGCACTCAAAGAACCTCAGATTTATTTGAAGAAATGGGTACAATGATTGACATACAATCTTTATCAAGTACTCTAATGCCTGTACACTGTAATTAATGTCAATTGCTTTGCCAAACATCAAGAGGACTGACAAATGGAGAGCAAATGATGTAGGCGACTTTTGTAGTAAGCGGTCACAGTGCAGTTCCTGGATGAAACCATCAACCCAGCACACATACTGTACAGCTTCAGACGTGCGGGTGGGTGGGTTGCAGATCGCAAGGTTATAAACTTGTGTGCTTTGTATTTTAACAACTTTAACCTTGGAATCATCAAAAGATGGTCAAAATGCTGATTTTTCTCATGACTTTAAAAATCTTTGCTCATGTGCTCATAAAAGATGCCTTCATTAACTCTTTTTGTTAATTTTTGTTTAAAAGTAGAGGATCTGTTCTTTATTTTGATGTACTGCATGATCAGATATTCATACAACAAAATATTCTGGGGGCCATGAATTTTTTGTGAAAATCATCCAAAACGCTGGCGGTTGCTGGAAACTTTTTTCAAAAATGCTGGCAAGGAAAGAGTTAAAGGTATAATTCACCAAAAAAATCACTTTTTTTTTTTTTTTTTTTTTTTTGTAGAACGTAAAAGAAGATATTTTGAGAAATGACTCACTTTGTTTAAACCTGGCATTAAGATGTGTTTTTGTCAATCCAGTCACATGTGGATAACACTAAATACAGGTGTAAACAGCATCTGAAACGTTTGCTTTCAGAGTATAGATACTTCTAAACTTTGCTACTTCGGATGTGTTGAAACAAGCTAGCCAGATGGGATTTAAACTTTGCCAGGTGAAATTGTACGTTTCATTTGAAGGCAAGAAATGTAAAAAGCACAATGAATTATCAGTACTGTTTCAAACACAAACCCACAGCATTCGGTGTAGTTTTGCAGCTATCAGATCAGAAACAATAGCTGCTGCTCTCCATATAATTTTATGTTGTCTTCTTTCGCATTCATATGTAAATTGTGCAAGCTTATTTTGCGATATTACATCGAAAGTTCAGAAAAAGCCCATACGTACCCCACCCATAGGCAAGAAATCAGAAAAGTGGGATTAAAACACCAAGTGTAAACAGGAATGTGACTCCTTCATCTACTTGTGATACAACTGACCAAAGCAGGTTTAATACCAGGGAGCTGATACCAGAAACTAAAACTATGGCAACCAAAACTATTTGGTTCTTTTGTGTTCAACACAATTAAGTTTTCAGTTTTGGAATAACATTTTTCGGTGAACTGTTTTAATAACGCATACAGCAAGACCTCATTTTGTTTTTACAGTGATGGCGAATGCTGTGTTGAACTACATTTTGGCATTTTCTAAGTAGTGTTTGCCCATGCAAAAAATTCCGTCCCATGATGCTGAGGAGATGCAGATGGTTTCTAGGGTGTTCTGGGTGGCAGCCAGGTGGTCAAAAAAGCCCACCTCCAAATTTCTATGATATACTGCTCTCTATATGACTCTGGTCCCTCCATCCCTCGCCCTGAACATCTCTGATTCAGCGTCTGCTCATAAAATGATCAAATTAGGCCCCTAATTAGGGTGCACTTTACCTAAATGAGCACTAATGAATAATTAGCTCTTACGCAACTCCATAATTGGTAACATTTCCTGTTGGACTGAGCTGCTGGGTCAGACGTCTCGGGCATGTTTGCCTGTGTATATTTCACTGTGGATTGCTTCCAGTAGATCAAACAATAGAGCGTGGCAATGCTAAGGTCACAGGTTCCATTCTCAGGAAAAGCATGAAATAATAAAATATGTACACAAAAGGTTCTTTAGATGATAAAATGCTCTTCACACTAAGAATATATATATATATATATATATATATATATATATATATATATATATATATATATATATATATATATATATATACACACAGGTGCATCTCAAAAAATTTGAATATCGTGAAAAAGTTCCTTTTTTTATTGTAACTAATTTAAAAAAGTGAAACTATCATATATTGTAAATTTTTTGATGATTAGAGCTTACAGCTCATGAAAGTAAAAAATCCAGTATCTCAAAATTTTAGAATATTTACATTTGAGCCTCATTAAATGACCATCCCTACAATATAAATTACAGGTATCTCTTGTTCTTTGAAACCACAATAATGGGGAAGACTGCTGACTTGGCAATGGTCCATTAGACAATTATAGGCACCCTCTACAAAGAGAGTAAGTCACAGAGGGTCATTACTGAAAGGGGTGGCTGTTCACAGAGTGCTGTATCAAAGCATATTAAATGCAAAGTTGACGGAAGGAAGAAATTGAGTAGGAAAAGGTGCACAAGCAACAGGGATGACTGCAAGCTTGAGAATACTGTCAAGCAAAGCTGATTCAAACACTTGTGAAAGCTTTACAAGGAGTGAACTGAAGCTGGAGTCAGTGCATCAAGAGTCACCACGCTCAGAAAGTCTTAAGGAAAAGGGCTACCAAGCTACTTCTGAAACAGAAACATCGTCAGAAGCATCTTACCTGGGCTAAGTAGAAAAAGAACTGGACTGTTGCTCAGTGGTCCAAAGTCCTCTTTTCAGATAAAAGTAAATTTAGCATTTTGTTTGGAAATCAAGGTCTGGAGTCTGGAGGAAGACCGTAGAGGCACAGAATCCAAGTGTCACTCTGTGTCTCGTGTTTCCCCTCCTCTCGTGTCCATATTTGGCCTTCCTGTTCCTTGCCTCGTTCCCTGTTCATTAGTTGATTAGTCCCTAGCCCTGTTTAATTACTCCGCACCTGTTTCTGTTCTTCCTCTTTGATTTCCTTGTGTTCTTAAGCCCTGTGTTTCCCTGCCCCTGTGTCCGGTCTTATTGTCTTCACGTTGGTTTCAGTGTCTCCTGCGATCCCTGAGTTTGTTTAATAAAAGTCTTTTCGTTACTGGAGAAGTTCCTCGCCTCGTCGTTCCCTGTGTCCGTGTGGATCATGACAGAAGACCGGACCTTAAACTTGACTAAGGCTGAAGACAGGCTTTGGTGTCTGCGGCAGGATGGTCGGGAATTGGTAAGATATGTGGAGGAATTCCTTGAGCTTTCCAACGAGGTGAGCTGGATTGATGCCTCCCTCGGTGTCTGTTTTCGGCTTGGGTTGGACGATGACGTCATCAGCTGCGATCTCCCCTCGTCCAGTTTTTCCCTGATCGAGCTGATTAATGATGTCCTCTGTGCCCATGGCATTGAGCTAGAAGTAGTAGTTTGCAAAGACGATCTTCGTCCAACCCCAGCCGAAAATCACCTGACACCACCAGCTCACCCCTCGCCAGGACCCTCCACATACCCAGCCAAATGTTCCGGCCACCCAACTCTTACCAGCACCGCCGCTGTCCTCAGCCCAGAGCGCCCCCGCGAATCCGCGCTTCAAGAGCGCCCTCCTGTGCCTGCTCCTCGCAGGTGCTCTCCTGCGTCTCCGCTGGTCCTGTCCAGCTCTCCTGTGTCTCCGCTGGTGCCGTCCAGCTCTCCTGCATCTCCGCTGGGGCCGTCCAGCTCTCCTGGGTCTCCACTGTTGCCGTCCAGCTCTCCTGCGTCTCCGCTGGTGCCGTCCAACTCGCCTGCTTCTTCGCTGGTCCCGTCCAGCTCAGCTCCTCAAGAGCGCCCCCAAGTGTCTGCGCTTCCAGAGCGCCCCCAAGTGTCTGCACTTCCAGAGCGCCCGCACGTGCCCTCCCGCGTCTCCGCTGGTTCTGTCCAGCTCCGCGCTGCAAGAGCGCCCCACAGAGTCCGCGCTGCAAGAGCGCCCCACAGAGCCCGCTTCCCCAAGAAAATTTTGGGGGGGTAATAGGGTCAAACCCGCCATGGCCTCCCGAGTCCCCTGACCCGCCATGGCCTCCTGGAACGGGCGCCGCCCTGGAGGCCGGTAACCCTGCCCCCTGATCCCTGGAGGCCTCCAGAGCGCCCACCCTCCCTCCCCATTGGATGGTGTTTGGTGTGAGGACACGCCTTCCGGAGGGGCGTGTCATGTCAGTCTGTGTCTCGTGTTTCCCCTCTTCTCGTGTCCATATTTGGCCTTCCTGTTCCTGTCCTCGTTCCCTGTTCATTAGTTGATTAGACCCTAGCCCTGTTTAATTACTCCGCACCTGTTTCTGTTCTTCCTCTTTGATTTCCTTGTGTTCTTAAGCCCTGTGTTTCCCTGCCCCTGTGTCCGGTCTTATCGTCTTCATGTTGGTTTCAGTGTCTCCCGCGATCCCTGAGTTTGTTTAATAAAAGTATTTTCGTTACTGGAGAAGTTCCTCGCCTCGTCGTTCCCTGTGTCCGTGTGGATCATGACACCAAGCTGCTTGAAGTCCAGTGTGAAGTTTCTGAAGTCAATAATGATTTGGGGTGCCGTGACATCTGCTGATGTTGGTCCATTGTGTTTTATCAAGTCCAAAGTCAATGCAGCCGTCTACCAGGAGATTTTAGAGCACTTTATACTTCCATCTGCTGACAAGCTTTATGGAGATGCTGATTTCCTTTTCCAGCAGGACTTAGCACCTGCCCACACTGCCAAGACCATGATATTACTGTGCTTGATTGGCCAGCCAACATGCCTGACCTGAACCCCATATGGAATCTATGGGATATTTTCAATAGAAAGATGAGGAAACAGTTGATCCAACAATCCAGACGAGCTGAAGGCTCAATAGTGCCTCAGCAGTGACACAGGCTGATCGCTTCCATGCCACACCTCACTGATGCTAGAGTTTGTGCTAAAGGAGCCCCGACCAAGTACTGGGTGCATTAATGAACATATTTTAAAGAACTTGAACTTCTCTGTTTGGCAAATCCGTTTTTGATTGATCTTAGGAAATATTCTAATATTTTGAGATACTGGATCTTTGACTTTCATGAGCTGTAAACTCTAATCCTTAAAATTAAAACAAAAAAAACTTTTGAAATGTTTTACTTTACATGTAATGAATCTCGAATATATGAAAGTTTCATTTTATGAAATAAGTTACAATAAAAAAATTATATTTTTCATGATATTCTAATTTTGAATATATATATATATATATACAGTGCCCTCCATAAGTATTGGAATGGTAAAGGCAAAATTGCTCTGTTGGCTGTGGAGTAAAGACATTTGCAAATATGATTAAAAGATGAATCCAACATTTTATTATTAGCCATTTCAACACACACATGTTTTACCAAATAAAAAGAACAGCACTTTTAGAGTTCATCCCACTCATTGATGTGAGCATACGTATTGGGACAGTTGAACATAAGGCAGATATAAAAGGTTAAAAGCTATTATTTAGTTGCAGATTCCTTGCACACAATCACAGCAGTGAGTCTGTGACCCATAGACATCACCAGACTCTTGGTCTCCTTTGCAATATTTTTCCCAGCCTTTAATGCAGCCAATTCCAATTGTTGCTTGTTTTGGGGAGTTTCTGCCTTTACTCTCCTCTTCAGCTGGTGAAATTCATGTTCAATCAGATTTAAATCTGGAGATTGACTTGGGCAATCTAAGACTTTCCATTTCTTTGCCCTTATAAATTCCTTGACTGAACTGGCAGGGTGTTTTGGGTCATTGTCCTGATGCAATATGAAGCACTTCCCAATGAATCTGGTGGCATTTTCTTGAATATTGCTAGGCAAGATGGTTTTGTACATTAGGGTTCATTTTCACAGCTTTTATGATTTGTCTGTCATCAACTACTGTTGTTTTCTCAGCTGATCAGGTTGTTGTTGGTTGCTCGTGTCGCTGGTGGTTTGACTTCTCCATGCTCTATTTTTGCTATAGCTCTAATGGACTTCCTCTTTTCTTTTAGTATCCAAATTGCTTGCTTTTCTCTCATAGTCAGCTCCCTCATCTTCATCCTGGTTTGTGTGTGTCATCATTGAATGCAAGATTCAGAATACAGAAGTAATGGATATAACTGATACGACACATTCCCTGCTTTTAATATCTGAAGAATTAATGCAACAGGACACAGCTGATCACTTAGAAAGACCTGTGAGGCAACTGATCCAATACTTATGCTCACATCAGATAGAGGGATGAAACTCTGAAAGTGCTGAACTTCTTAGCTGGTAAAACATATATGTGTTGAATTACCAAATAATAAAATGTGACATTCTATGTGTTTTAATCATATTTGTAAATGTCTTGACTCCACAGCCAATAGAGCAATTTTGTCTTTACTGTTCCTACTTTTGGAGGGTACCGTATATATATACAGTGGTGTGAAAAAGTGTTGGCCCCCGTTCCTGATTTTTTATTTTTTTGCATGTTTGTCACACTTTAATGTTTCAGATCATCAAACAAATTTAAATATTAATCAAAGATAACACAAGTAAACACAACATGCCGTTTTTGAATGAAGTTTTTTTATTATGAAGGGAAAACAAAATCCAAACCCACATGGCCCTGTGTGAAAAAGTGCTTGCCCCCTAAACCTAATAACTGGTTGGGCCACCCTTAGCAGCAACAACTGCAATCAAGCGTTTGCGATAACTTGCAATGAGTCTGTTACAGCGCTGTAGAGGAATTTTGGCCCACTCATCTTGGCAAAATTGTTGTAATTCAACCACATTGGAGGGTTTTCGAGCATGAATCGCCTTTTTAAGGTCATGCCACAGCATCTCAATAGGATTCAGGTCAGGACTTTGACTAGGCCACTCCAAAGTCTTCATTTTGTTTTTCTTCAGCCATTCAGAGGTGGATTTGCTGGTGTGTTTTGGATCATTGTCCTGCTGCAGAACCCAAGTTCGCTTCAGCTTGAGGTCACAAACAGATGGCCGGACATTGTCCTTCAGGATTTTTTGGTAGACAGCTGAATTCATGGTTTTATTTATCACAGCAAGTCTCCCAGGTCCTGAAGCAGCAAAACAGCCCCAGACCATCACACTACCACCACCATATTTTACTGTTGGTATGATCACACTGAACACTGGGGCCCCCCAAGGATGTGTGCTGAGCCCCCTCCTCTTCACTCTGCTGACCCACGACTGCGCACCATCACACAACTCCAACCTTTTCATTAAGTTTGCGGATGACACGACTGTGGTGGGTCTCATCAGCAACAGAGATGAGACAAACTACAGGAGCGAGGTGAGCCGCCTGGCCGGATGGTGCAGTGACAACAATCTCTCTCTGAACGTGAAGAAGACGAAGGAGATTGTTGTTGACTTCAGGAGAGTACACACTCAGCATGCCCCTCTGACGATCAACGGTGCGACTGTGGAGAGAGTGAGCAGCACCAAGTTCCTGGGTGTGCACATCACTGAGGACCTCTCCTGGACTAACAACACTGTAGCACTGGCCAAGAAAGCACAGCAGCGTCTCTACTTCCTCCGCAAACTCAGAAGAGCCAGAGCCCCGGCCCCCATCATGTGCACCTTCTACAGAGGCACCATCGAGAGCATCCTGACTAGCTGCATCACTGTGTGGTATGGCGCTTGCAACGCATCCTGCCGCAAGTCGCTTCAGCGCATAGTGAGAGCAGCTGAGAAGATCGTTGGTGTCTCTCTCCCCTCCCTCCAGGACATCTACAGCACCCGTCTCACCCGCAAAGCCCTCCGCATTGCAGGCGATCCCACCCACCCGACACACAGCTTCTTCAGTCTGCTGCCATCAGGGAGGAGACTGCGGAGTCTCCAGGCGAGGACCAGCAGACTGAAGGACAGCTTCATACATCAGGCTGTCAGGAAGCTGAACTCCCTCCCGTCCTTGCCCCCCCTCCCCTCTTTCACCCCCATTTAACACAGCAACACACTAGGAACTCTGACTCTGTGACAACCCCCCCACCGACCAACAAACTGTGACCGGCACCTGTCACTTGTGCAGCATTGGCTGATCACTACCCATCCAACATTGACTGCAAATTACCTCTTCGGATAGTCTGACAAAAACTATCCGAACAGTCACTTCGACTTGTCACTTTAACAGACTGATAAGCTCTTCTTGCACTACACTCATAACAAAACAAAACATCTGCACAGTTTTGTTTTTGTTTTTTGTACATTCAACTGGTTTGCACTCCATCTATTCTGCCATGTGCCTTATGCACTTTATCTATCTCTCTTGTTTTTATTTTCTACAATGTCCTCAGACTGATAAGCTCTTTTGCACTACAAATATATCTACACAGTGTTGTTTATTTAACTGGTTTTGCACTCTATCTGCCATGCGCCTTATGCCACTTTATCGATCTAATTATTTTTTTCTACAATATCCTCATTTGTATAATTGTTTAGTTGTATGTACATATGTTTAAACTGTATTTATCTGTATCTGAACGTGTTTAATGTTAACTGTATGCACCAAGGGTCTGAGAGTAATGCAATTTCAATTCTCTGTATGTATGTACTGTACATGTGGAAGAATTGACAATAAAGCTGACTTGAACTTGACTTGAACTTGAACTTGATGTTCTTTTTATGAAATGCTGTGTTACTTTTACACCAGATGTAATGGGACACACACCTTCCAAAAAGTTAAACTTTTGTCTCATCAGTCCACAGAATATTTTCCCAAAGTCTTGGGGATCATCAAGATGTTTTCTGGCAAAACTGAGACGAGCCTTTATGTTCTTTTTGCTCAGCAGCGGTTTTCGTCTTGGAACTCTGCCATGCAGGCCATTTTTGCCCAGTCTCTTTCTTATGGTGGAGTCATGAACACTGACCTTAACTGCAGTTCTTTAGATGTTGTTGTGGGGTCCTTTGTGACCTCTTGGATGAGTCGTCGCTGCACTCTTGGGGTAATTTTGGTCGGCCGGCCACACCTGGGAAGGTTCACCACTGTTCCATGTTTTGGCCATTTGTGGATAATGGCTCTTACTGTGGTTCGCTGGAGTCCCAAAGCTTTAGAAATGGCTTTATAACCTTTTCCAGACTGATAGATCTCAATTACTTTCTTTCTAATTTGTTCCTGAATTTCTTTGGATCTCAACATGATGTGTAGCTTTTGAGGATCTTTTGGTCTACTTCACTTTGTCAGGCAGGTCCTTATTTAAGTGATTTCTTGATTGCGAACAGGTGTGGCTAGAGAAACTGAACTCAGGTGTGATAAACCACAGTTATGTTTTTCACACAGGGCCATGTGGGTTTGGATTTTGTTTTCCCTTCATAAAAAAACCCCTTCATTTAAAAACTGCATGTTGTGTTTACTTCTGTTATTGTTGATCAATATTTAAATTTGTTTGATGATCTGAAACATTAAAGTGTGACAAACATGCAAAAAAATAAAAAATCAGGAAGGGGGCCAACACTTTTTCACACCACTGTATACATATATACAGTGCCCTCCATAAGTATTGGAACAGTAAAGACAAAATTGCTCTGTTGGCTGTGGAGTCAAGACATTTAGAAATATGATTAAAAGATGAATATGAGACAAAACTACAGAATGTCACATTTTATTATTGAGCGATTCAACACAAACATGTTTTACCAGCTAATAAGTTCACGGTTATATGCAAGCATGCACACATAAATATGCAAAAACAAACATATGCACAACACATGATATTTGTTTGATCATGATGATGATGATGATGTACACTCTTTCAGTGGTGACAAAGACAAATACTAGCAACAAATATTAGCCTTCTCACTTATTTTCCATTTTCGTTTGCATACAATGGCACAGCGTGAAATTTCCAAAACTATTAGATAAAGATGTTTTAACATGCAATTTATCAGCATAATGCAGTAACGCAACACAATTGCTATTTAGGCTGCACCATGTGATATTGCTTCACTCCTTTTCATTCCACTCTTGGGAAATGTCATATTCATAATGACTCGGTGCTTGAGTGCTTTCATGAGGCTGTTTCTTAGTCTTTTGTCGGAGGTCTTGAGGGTGAGCTGACAACTGATTTCCGCTCTTTTACAGACGTCTTGATGGAGCTAATTTGAGAAGGTGCTGGATGGAAATATGAAGTGATTGACATTGTATAAGTCATAAAGTGAATGAGTCCCTTTAACCCTTTGCTCACCAAATGAAAAAAGAAAAGTAGCATGGAGTATTTTTCTCTACAACCACAAAAAATTCTTCAAAATGAAAATGATTGTGTATTACATTGTTACGACATTGTAATAAGTGATAAGTCTAAATGCCTGTTAGATGATGTTTTAATTTAAGGTTGTTGTCATTTTTGTCTCATCCTCAGACACTGGTATTGTGCAAAATCAGAAAAATTTCAAGATTAAACCCCAGGATCTGTTCTTGTGGCATTAGTCGTGATGTGACATTGTGCAGAACTATTATTCCATCACATTAGGCACAGAAAATGAAACATGCTCATTATACAAGCCTGACTGAACAGGTTAACACTACTGTTAACTCTACTGTGTCTTTGCTCTCTCTCTCTTTTTTTTTTTGGTCTGACAGTGCGGATAGTAATCTTAATCTAATTCAGTGAACACTTGTGAGGGTGCATTCGCCACTATTTACAAGGTGCTCATGCAAGGATTTTGCATAACAAGGGTAAATATCTAAACATGGGGGTTGGCTGAAAGGGAGTATTTGGGAAACCTTTTTGAAAGAAATTAAATACTTCTACATTAGGAGTGAAGCTCAAGGAAAATCAAAGACAGGAGTACAAGTCTTTCTTCCCTGCTGTCCTGGCTCTCGCTAAAAGCAGAAACTGATTTGAAAGAGCCGGTTTCTTTGGTAATTCTCACTTGAGCGCTGCTTTATTTTTAGGTGGAAGCGTTTCATTACATTTAAAGCTGTTTTAGATATTTACAAGGTCAAGTCCTGAAAAAGTACCATCAGTAATCTCTGAGGACTCTATCAAGAGAGTTTTATGAGCAACAAACCGCACCAGCTGGAGGAGTCCAGAGTTTCTGACAGCAGGACAAGAGCGTGCCAAAGCCGAACAGATTTCAATCTCTGCTCCTGCAGCTTTGTTGGCTTGAAAACTATCTGTCAGTATGATGTGAGTGTGCGATTTATAGGTGAAGTGTGTCATTTCTGCTACACTAAATTACAAAAATGGTTCCCATTGTTCATACAAACTGGTACCAAAACTCATGGCATTGACTCATTTACTGTGCATTTTAGCATGGGATTTTAAAAATGGGACATCATGTTAAGGATAGAGGGAGCCCCTTCGAAGTTTAACAGTGAAAAACACAAATGCTTGAGCTTAACTTACAAAATTTAAGAATGTTACAATACTTTATAAACAAGAAGCTGTTTCTGGATCTCAAGGTTGAAGATTTAAGCCCCATACACATCTTAAGAGGATGTTATGCACAAAAGGTTTAATTTCAGAAACTGACACACTGACCCCCGGTTTAACAGACAATGCTTAAGCCTAGTCCTAGACTAAAATGTAAGTCTTAGCTGTTTCAACTGAACAAAACTTGCACTGACTGATCTTAAAATATATCAGTGCCTTTGTTTTGTCTCAAGAAGCACACCAGTAATGTTTTTTCTAAGCATGTTTATAAAAATTGCTTATATGTCCTAATTGAACTATGGCCTAATCCTGTCTTAGTCTAAGCCCTGTCTGTGAAACTGGGCCTTGTAATGTTACAAAAGACTTCTATTTTTAATGAATGCTGTTCTTTGGAGCTTTTCATTCATCAAAAAAAAGAAAATGAACAAAATGTGTCATGGACAAAAATGTGAAGCAGCACGACTGTTTTCAGAATTTTTGCTGTTCTTGAGCAGCAAATCAGCATATTATAATGATTTCTGAAGGATCATGTGACATTGAAGACTGGAGTAATGATGCTGAAAATTCAGCTTCGATCACAGTAATAAATTACATTTCACAATATGTGACCCTGGAGCACAAAACCAGTCTTAAGTCGCTGGGGTATATTTGTAGCAATAGCCAAAAATACACTGTAAGGGTCAAAATCATTAGGACATTAAGAAAAGATCATGTTCCATGAAGATATTTAATAAATTTTCTACTGTAAATATCTGAAAACTTAATTTCTGATTAGTAATATGCATTGCTAAGAACTTAATTTGGACAACTTTAAATGTGATTTTCTCAATATTTTGATTTTTTTGTACCCTCAGATTCCAGATTTTCAAACAGTTGTATCTCAGCCAAATATAGTCCGATCCTAACAAACCATACATCAATGGAAAGATTATTTATTCAGCTTTCAGATGATGCATAAATCTCAATTTTGAAAAATTGACCCCATGACTGGTTTTGTGGTCCAGGGTCACATATATTCAAATAGAAAACAGTTATTTTAAATTGTAACAATATTCAACATTATTACAGTGTTCACTGTATTTTCGATCAAATAAATGCAGCCTTGGTGAGTCTTATTTAAAAAAAAAAAAACACTGAAAATGATAGTTATATGTGGCAGATTTGGGGTAGTCAGCGATTTTTTTTTTTTAACAATTCAACAGGACCTATACATAAAACAGAGCACCTCAAATCATATATAAGAGGATTTTTATTAGATATTATTATATATCACAATGCATCGCCTCAAAAGGATAAGGATCTCTGACAGAATGCTGTGTAAGAAACAGTCATTTGTGGAAAGCTTTAACCAGTGCTTAAAATGCAAATAACTTCAACAGATGAAAATCACAATTGCACTTCATAATCTATGCCAATTTGTTTCCACCATGACACTTTAATTAAACGGATACTTTTACTTTTAAATACTTTATACTTTGTTTTAATACATTAAAACAGATATGTTATACTTAAAAAAAATAATAATTCAACAAACCTGCATGACTTCTTTCTTCTGTATAACACAAAATGTCCAACCTGCTTTTTTAACATACAATGAAAGGGCACAGAGATCACTGGTTGTCATGTTTAGTTATGACGCTGATTTATTAAATAACAGAATAGAGTTAAAACAGCAGTTCAGACGAGTCCTGTCATCATAACGATTATAGAGCAGCATGTAGAGCTTCAAGATGAAATTGTTAGTAGTTTAAAAGTTGAAGTAGTAAAACAAAACTGGTAAAACTTTGAACCATCTCGTTAGGGCCACTGTGAAGTCCATGGTAAGAAAATGATAAAAACATAGTAGACACTATAAGGATCAGGCTGCCTGAGTAAAGTGAGCATGAAGGGTAATGGACAGACGAGTGATCGGAGGCTGATAGAGCTGCATACACCAGGCCTCTGTGGTTGAGAGTCTAGAAAGACAATTTATAGAAGGACATGTCACCAGTTCTTTGAGTTTGATCCATTTAGAGTTTACTGAAAGCCATGTGACAAAACCTGAAAGCCTTTTAGAAGAAAAAGCTCTAATGATGTTAAACTGAGCTCGATGCTGTGAAAGTAAAGCTACATTTAAAGCTATATATCTGACACTCGTGTTAACACCATCCAGTCTCAACACACCTTTGACTCGCAGCAAAACTCTTAGTTTATTGGTCTATCGTGACCAACCACTGGTCATGTTTTTGTGTGTGGCTTGAGATAAATGGATGCCTGCTCATTTCAGACCAATTTTAACAGACTGAATGGCACATTTCTGCATTAATTGCTTTCGGAATCTATTGTAATGAGAGTCAAAATCTGAGGAAAAGCATGCTTTTTTATTTTAATGATTAAAAATGTTTGATCATATTAATATTTTTTTGCAAGCACATTTAAAAGATATTTTCAAAGGTAATTTCTGTTGACATGCTTCTGTGTTATTGCTTTAAATGAGCTAAACACAACAGTTTTGTATGTTGGCTGTAAGCAAGACATGTATCTGTGGTGGAATAGACAAGTAAATACAAAACTCTGGGTAATATATTATGATACATATTCATTTTAATCATTATAAGGCATTCATGTAATCAGCAATCGACTGTATCCACATTTAAAAGGTTTATAAACCAATTGCCTCCAGGTCTGTATGATAAATTCAGTCCTTGTGCTCCAAGAGCAATACATAACAAATTTGATATAAATTAGTTTGAGGCCTTATGTGCAAGATAAGTGATACTGAAGACTGGTTTCTGCTCGTCAGATTGGATCAACAGTTTAGTGTGGAAGCCAATATAACCGCACAAATCCCTGGAGTCAAAGCAGAGAATCTCTCAGAATCAAACACACAGATCTTTAAAATGAAAATTAAACCATCTTCTGAATGATTTATTAGTCGTCTCTGCCTGATGTCAGATACTTCTGCTGGTAAAAAGCATCACACACTCGTAAGGAAATGTCACTCTGGGTTTAATCTGCCACACCGGTGAAACGTCACTCTGGTGTAATGTACAACAATACTTCACCCGAAGATATTATAACTTGTATAGTGATAAAACTAATTTTTAAAATTCTGTCATTTAATCATCATCATCATGTGGTTCCAAAGGGGTTGATTTTCTGTCTCTGTGCAGCATCAAAGGAAGTTTCTTCCAACAATGCTCGAGCTGCTCTTTACCATACAAACCATATGGTTTATATACCATATTAATACCACACAGACTCCAAATATGAACTAAATAAATAAATAAATCACTATAAAACTGGTCCATACAGCTTGTCATACAACAGCTTTGTGTGAAATTGCTGTTTACTGACAATCTCTGTAGGAAAAATTCTACATTTTCTGCTTCAAGACAGAATAAATATATGTGGAGTGCTGTTTCCCTATGAGACAGCTCCGTACGAGTAAAACAATAAAGATTCATATCCTACACTGATCAAACACTCTTATCATCATCGATCAGTATCTATCTTAATAACCTGTCTGTGCATAGAAATCAGTTTCCAGTCTGAAAGGAGATATTATCCTTTGTGGAACATCAATTAACTGACTAAAATATTCATCTTTTGGATGAACAAATGTACTCTTTCCTCTTAAAAATCTATCTATCTATCCATCCATCATCCATCTGTCAATCTATCCATTCATCCTCCATCAATCTATCCATCCATCCATCCATCCTCCATCAATCTATCCATCCATCCATCCATCCATCCAGTCTCCATCAATCTATCCATCCATCCATCCAGTCTCCATCAATCTATCCATCCATCCATCCATCCTCCATCAATCTATCTATCTATCCATCCATCCTATATCAATCTATCCATCCATCCATCCATCCAGTCTCCATCAATCTATCCATCAATCTATCCATCCATCCATCCAGTCTCCATCAATCTATCCATCCATCCATCCAGTCTCCATCAATCTATCCATCAATCTATCCATCCATCCATCCAGTCTCCATCAATCTATCCATCAATCTATCCATCCATCCATCCATCCATCCAGTCTCCATCAATCTATCCATCCATCCATCCATCCATCCAGTCTCCATCAATCTATCCATCAATCTATCCATCCATCCATCCATCCAGTCTCCATCAATCTATCCATCAATCTATCCATCCATCCATCCAGTCTCCATCAATCTATCCATCAATCTATCCATCCATCCATCCATCTCCATCAATCTATCCATCCATCCATCCATCCTCCATCAATCTATCTATCTATCCATCCATCCTCCATCAATCTATCCATCCATCCTCTATCAATCTATCCATCCATCCATCCATCCAGCCATCATCCATCCATCCATCCATCCTCCATCAATCTATCTATCTATCTATCCATCCATCCTCTATCAATCTATCCATCCATCCATCCATCCTCCATCAATCTATCCATCCATCAATCTATCCATCCATCCATCCATCCATCCATCCATCCATCCATCCTCCATCAATCTATCTATCCATCCATCCTCCATCAATCGATCTATCTATCCATCCATCCTCCATCAATCTATCCATCCATCCATCCTCTATCAATCTATCCATCCATCCATCCATCCATCCTCCATCAATCTATCCATCCATCCTCCATCAATCTATCCATCCATCCATCAATCTATCCATCCATCATCAATCTATCTATCTATCCATCCATCCTCTATCACCCATCCATCCAGCCATCATCCATCCGTCAATTTATCCATCCATCATCAATCTATCTATCCATCCATCCATCAATCCATCCATCCAATCCATCCATCAATCCATCCATCCATCCATCCATCAATCTATCATGCATCATCAATCTTATCTATCCGTCCATCCTCCATCAATCTATCCATCCATCCATCCATCCAGTCTCCATCAATCTATCCATCCATCATCAATCTATCTATCTATCCATCCATCCTCTATCACCCAGCCATCATCCATCCATCAATCTATCATCCATCATCAATCTTATCTATCTGTCCATCCTCCATCAATCTATCTATCCATCCATCCATCCATCCATCCATCCTCTATCACCCATGCATCCATCCATCCATCCATCCGATTTTTTTAAATTAAACAGTTTGTTAAACATTAAGACAAAACATAAGAAAAAAAGAAAGAAAAAGTTGACATATCTACTTATTTTGATTCATCAGGTTTTATGGCTAAAACAGTAAGATACAGGAGAATATAGAGCTCATACATGTGGACAATATGCCAATTTTATTCTGAATTCATTAATTTATTCACTGGGCTCCTCAAAAGCTTTATGTTCATATTTGATACTACATTTTAACGTTTTTTTTTTACATTTACATTTACGCATTTAGCAGACGCTTTCATCCAAAGCGACTTATGTTGCATTCAAGTTACAGTTTTTACATTTTTTTTTCTCTTCTAAAAATTGCCTGGATAATCAAGTACACCTGAGTTGCTTCAGTCCAATAAGTGATCATCTTAAAAGATTCCTAACAATATAAAAGTCACTCTTATGTTTAATTTATAAAAATCAGTAAAGATTTCACAGCAGAAAAAAACATGAACCACAAGCTGAAGGTTTTTCAGAAAAGGTTATGTTGATCATCAAATATCACACTGCAGGCTCTACAGGGTAGTACCATTGTGCAACTCCCTATACCAAGTGCTTCCTATTCACTGAAATGTATACAGACACCGCCACGTGTTTCTGAGACACTGAAGAGCTGGAAACCTTGAGCAGTCAGTGAATGCAATGCTAACACACCTGCGTCCAATGATGAAACAGCTCCAGATCATAACCACACACCTCCAATAATCATACAAGAACACATCCAAACACCATTCCACTGACAATCGTCTAGCTGGATGAGAAGATAAAAACATTATGAGAGTATAAAGAATTAGTATAAAGATGCTGGTTGATGAGGATGTTTCAGCAGATGGTTGTTTTGCTCATATTTTATCTGATGTAGTGGATGTATAGCTAAAGCAGCAGGTCTGTTCTTGACATACGCTATTAAAATAGATCACATTCATTGTCATATATTGCTCCGTTTTAAAAGGTAATTTCTTCAACAGTGTCTGAGATGGAGAGCATTCATCCATCAGCGCACGCTGTATATGAGGACATTCAGCAGACGGATATTGTGAGGTCCAGCAGCCCTGCAATAAAGCCATCGGTTCAGGAAGGGGTGGCTGGTGTGTAATTTGGTTTGGCAAAGGACTATGATGGAGAGATGAGAGATAAATACATGGCATCTGCCAGAGCTCAGTCACTATTAGCGCGGAGGTGAGTGGACAGAGCAAACGCTCTCGGTTCACAATAAATCAAAACACTCTTTTATTGGCTCTCTTTGGTTAACTACATTCCCTCATTCTGAAGAGATACGCACCAACATGTTTCAGGACATAAATGGTTAAATGACAGCTGTGGTTGCCAGAAATTTACTGTAAAAATATTTCAGGTATGACATGATGGCATGTTAGGGCCTGTATATTTCATTAAGTGATAAAATGTTACTATAACAATCTACCTGAACCACCAAAATCTGCTGTGCACCTTAAAATGTAGTGACAGGTGGTACAACATAAAAGCACATGATGAGTTCATCGTACTGTAAGTGTCCTCTCCATAAAACACAGCCAAAACACCATCAGGGTAACATACATTACACATGAAATAACGCAACTAAATAACAGTTCACACTTACATATATTTAGCACGAGTAAGGTAATGCGTATTTGGCGAGTATAGTAATGCATACTTTGGCATGCTGTCCTGCGGAAGGGCTCCGGGCTCAGGAGGAATGGCCCGAACCCAGAGTACCCCCCATAGTGAGGTGAGAACTAGTGATACCTCTTGAGGGGAGAAGGGGTGGTGGAGGGATGCTGATTAACCGTCAAATGAATAGAGGTATGTCAGCTGTATTTATCTTCGTGTGTTGATTAACTTGAGTGCGAACCTCCTGTGTTAATTAGGCTAAGTATCTGACGCGCTCCTCCCGAACTTTGTTAATAAAACATCATAAAATGTAATACAAAATGCCCACAAAATAAGAAAACTATTTAAATAAAATCATATTTGAGGTGTCACACAGGAACTTCTGAGAATGTCGTTATTTAATCACATATTATAAAATAGTTCATGGTTTCTTCTTCCAAAAATTATAAATATGACAATAAAACAGTACATTTTTACAATAAAAGTACCTATAATGCATAATTTTTCACCATATGGGAAGGTAACTTAACTGTAGCTCTTTTAGTTAGATGTTTAAATCCTTAAAAGCCCAACTAACTGCTAATATGTTCGTGAATAAACATTATTTTAGTCACATGATGAGCTCATTTATTTTCTAATTTAGCTAAAACTAGAGGACATTTATTAGCTATTTTCTCCCTAACGGCAGAACATTAATCCTGACAGCTGAATCAGTTTATAGGTTTTTTAGTCAATCTATAAATAACGTTATCATATACTGTATGTTGCCATTATTGTATAGCAGTATTGTCATCCCTCAAATGGCAAATAAATAAATCCTGGTCAAAATATATGTAGCATATATGCTAAATATACAGTCCCCTCCATAAGTGTTGGAACAGTAAAGACAAAATTGCTCTGTTGGCTGTGGAGTCAAGATATTTGCAAATATGATTAAAAGATGAATATGAGACAAAAAAAAAAATGAATATCTGACAATACTTTTGTAGGGTACTGCATACATAAAATTAATTTAAAATATATTTTGTTTAAACCTTTAAACGGCAAAATATATTTAAAAATGGTTTATTTCAATATACATATATATTGCTGTATGGCCGCAGAAGGGGGGGGGGGGTAATTTTAGCAGTGGATGGAGAACAGTACTTCTGAATTCATTAGTCCATTGTCTTCTTTTTTTTTTTTCTCAGGAAATTACAGCCGACGGCCATTTTCACTATCTGTATGAGTGATGGTGATGTAATTGTCTTGCACCATTATTTCCACTCTTGGTTGTGAGAGAGCTACTGCAGAATATATTTAATGTTTCAACCACTTTATGCTCTCCCACAGCCTATCTGTTCATCAGATAAAGAGACAGAGCTGCTCTGTGGATGCTGCAGGAGAAACTCAATGAATGATGTTTCTAACAAACAAAACCCACAAATACTTCTAAAGTTCTCAAGAAGTTACTGGCTCTGCACCCTTTACCTAAATTCATTACTTCAGACTTATGTGCCTCTAGAAGCTTGCAAGTGAACATCACTTTATTGTACCATCCCAAAGAGGCACAAAATCACTTTCACAGACTTTTTCATTAACTGTTCCCTCCTGGTGGACTGACCTGCCCAACTCAATCCAAGCAGCTGAGTCCTTACCCATCTTCAAGAAACGGCTAAAAACACATCTCTTCCATCTTTACTGGACACTCTAACTCTAGCACTCTCTATTCTTATATATATATATATATAGAGAGAGAGACACTTATGATTTACAGGGATAAAAATAAATAAAAAGAGTGGGGGTGGATTTTTATCATTATAGGGTGGTTGTGTACACACACTGGCAACACATATTTATGTTGAAACAACATGTAAAATTTCATTTTGCATAATAGGTGCCCTTTAAAATCGCAGTTTAATGGCATTTAGTCCATTACTGGATTAATTTTTTTTGCTGCTCAATTATTCACTCATTACCTCATTAAAAGGAGTTGTTCACCAAAATGAAAATTTACTGAAAATGTAGATATAGTTTGTTTCTTCATAGGAACAGATTTGGAGAAATGTAGCATTACATCACTTGCTCACCAGTGGATCCTCTGCAGTGAATGGGTGCCGTCAGAATGAGAGTCCAAACAGCTGATAAATACATCACAATAATCCACACCACTCCAGTCCATCAGTGAATGTCTTATAAAGTGAAAAGCTGCGTGTTTGTAAGAAATTGCAGAGGATCCATTGGTGAGCAAGTGATGTGATGCTACATTTCTCCAAATCTGTTTTGATGAACAAACAAACTCCTCTTCATTTGAAATGACCAAAGGATTTTCATTAACTATTCCCCACATAGTATATTTGCAGTGTTGCTTTTTAATTAATAACTTCCTCAGCATCAGTTACTTCTGAATGAACATGTGCTCATTTCAGTTTGATTAAGAAGCCTGACCTTCAGTAAAAATCATAAACACAGACGTCGGACAACAAAACATCTGCCAGGTCTTAATCGTTTCTGTTTCCTCAGGGAACTGCTGCACTACCAGTGTACATGACAAGAGAGTCGGCCTCACCTGCCAATCAACAACACGAACACAAAAAAACTATTTATTGGCTTTCTGAGCTTCATTCATAGTATTTCCCCCGTGGAAACTGGCAAACTTACATGGCAGAAAATCAGTGATGAGAAGAAGCAATTCACAGAGCTCCATTGATACAGCTGTCAGTCAAAACATAAAGCAGCTGTTTCTGCTGGACTGTGCTGACCTTTTCCACCGCACACCCCTGAGAACAGACCGTGACAGAGCAAGAGAAAGGGCTCATGTATACTCACCACAGCTCTGAGAGCCAAACAAAGCCAATTTCACAGCTAAATAACCTGAACATCATGTTAAAGCCTATAAATCTGAATGTATAAATGGATAAAAGTACAGATTTACCAACTCAATTTTGCTCTCTAGCTGATCATTTCAAATAAAGTGAGGAAATAGTTGCCCCAAATTAATTTACTTTACTGTCTGAATATCACTGCATTAGATCAATCAAAAAGTGATGCTAATTGTCTTTTCTTTATACATTCTACTTTTCGAAAATGAATACTTTTATTCAATAAGGGTGCATTAACTTCATTGAATGTGACAGTGAAGATATTCATGATGTTACAAAACATCATATTACATTGTTCAATGAAAATGATGTGGATGTTTAGGGTTCTTTTTGCAACGGCACTTGTATGTTTCAAAATGTTCTATTTTTGCATGTGAGTGTACAGATGTATGTGTGTGCGCACATATGTACAGTTAGGTCCATATATATTTCTATATGGACACTGACACAACTTTCATAATTTTGGCTCTGTATGCCACCAGAATAGAATTAAAATGAAACAATCAAGATGAAACTGCAGACTTTAAGCTTTAATTCAAGGGGTTGAACAAATATATAACATAAAAAGCTTAGGAATTACAAACATTTTTATACAGAGCCCCTCCATTTTCAGGGTCTCAAATGTAATTGGATAAATAAATATAATCATATATAAAATGTTCATTTTGAACATTTTGCAATGACTGGCTGAAGTCTGGAAGTCATGGACATCACCAGAGACTGGGTTTCCTCCTTTGTGATGCTTTGCCAGTCCTTTACTGCAGCTGACTTCAGTTGTTGTTTGTTTGTGGGTATTTCTGCCTTTAGTTTTGTCTTTAACAAGTGAAATGCATGCTCAATCGGGTTGAGATCAGAAGATTGTCTTGGCCATTGCAGAATATTCAATTTTTTTTAACTTCAAAAACTCCTGGGTTGCTTTTGCTGTTTGTTTTGGGTCATCGTCCATTTGTACTAAGAAGTTGAATGACTTTAAGCACAATATGTTTTGGTCAACAGCTAAAATAATAAAAATTGTGCCTGTGTCCAAATATATATGGCCTAACTGTATATCTTTTATTATTATTTGGTGTAGTATTATTGAATGTTTTGAATATCTGTTTTTGTATTTGAGTATTTTGTATTTGTTTTTCTTGCAAGTTGATCTCAGTATTGCTAAGTAGAAAAGTAAATAAACTTCAAACTAAAAGTTTTCTATTTATTCTAATTTCAAATAAATGCAGTATTATTGAGCAAAAGAGACAAAAATATTTATATATTTTTTTTAAATTACCAAACTAATTTGAATATCAGTGTATATAGTGTTAACATTATTTTTGTTTTTAGAAATTAGTTGCTCGAAAAATTATGCTTCTTTTCAAATATATGCCAATTGACTTGATTTTTATATTTTTATACTGTGCCTAACTCCTTTCAAGAATAATAAAAGTTGATTTTTAAGTGCCCAAATACTTTTGGGCCATGGAACATTATCCCTTAAGTAAATATAATACCTTACATATTAAAGCAGCGGTTAAACTGGGAGACTATTGAAGACAGAAAAGTTGAGACTGCATGAGTTTTTAATATATTCAAGATCGTACATAATCCATCTAATATTAATTGCATAGATGACACAATTAAAAGATTAGTGGGATTATGATTATTCTGAAAAGCCCATTGAGGGATCTAATGCATAATCTGAGGATTAATTCAGCGCCGTGTTATGAGATTTTAGCAGAGCCGAGACGTACAGTAGAGTAGCTGTGGGATCTGTAGTGATTCCCAGATGAAGATGAATCATTGAAACTAAAGCGCAATCCTCAGTCTGGAGTGTTTTCAGATATTTGAGACACTCATCCACTCGACTGCACTGTAAATCGGCATCAGCAGTATTCCAGATGTGCTCACTGCACTGAAAGACTCTTTAGTGTGTTTTATTGAATGATTTCGAATGGGTGGATGAAAGAGGATCCCGAGTCAAATCACTACTGAAGCAGCACTGCAGGCCCAATGAGCTTCAGATAATTTTACTTCAGGGAAATCCAATAGAAACTATTTCTCTTTAGCACTAGTTTTTATTAATGGTTTTCATGTAATCCTACCGGTTTTTTAAGAGACATTTAATACATTTAAAAATCTAAAAAGCCACGTCCAGTTTGTTTTGTCCCACTATTTGTTCACTTAAAAATCTTTTTAATCAATGTGTATAAATCTGTACAAATCCAACTTCCATTTCGTCAGGCAACACTATTTTTAAATGCTAACTGAACTATCAAATGTGGATAAAGTTGACATTAAATCAATGTCAAATTTTAGACTCTTTAGTATAAGTTTGTGCTGTTTACAGTGTTATTAGACTTTAGCCGTTTATATTTTTATAAGCAACTGAAAAAAGCACAAATGTCAAAACTTCTCCAGGGCCCCAAAACACCCTCAGACCCCAGGGGGTTAATATTAAACAGCAAAAACTTTAGATGTTTGGTTTTGAAGGTTTTGGCATGCTCAGATTCATTACAAAATGTGTTTTCGGTCAAAACATGAAGATTTATGGTGTTAAATATTTGTTATTCAGAAATAATTGATGTTTTAGCTTTATGTAGATGTTTCAGATCTTCAGATGTCACCATTATAGTGATTAGTGTTTCAATGCAGCCTATGAATCTGAATTTATGATGCTAAATGGATGAAAGTACAGATTTGTCCCAAATGCATTTATGTCTATATGTCTTAATGTCATTGCATCAGATCAATCAAAAAGTGATGCTTTTTTATCTTTATTTATACGCTCTACTTTTTGCAATAAGGATGCATTAACGATCAAAAATGACAGTAAAGATGTTTATAAGGTTACAAAAGATTTCTATTTAACATTTTATTTTTTATTTAATTTCTATGTATTCTATTTCAAATAAATGCTGTTCTTCAGCATTGCAGCACAAATATATAATTTTAAAATATATTAAAGTAACAGACAGTCATTTTAAATTCTAATTTCATTTAATATTTATTAACTTCTACTATATTTTTGATCAAATAAATGCAGTCTTGGTGAGCATAAGAGACAAAAGCATTTTTTGGTCAAAACATGAGGATTTATGATAACTATGCGTTATTCAGAATTGATTGATGTTTTAGGTCTATGTAGGTGGTTCAAGTCACCATTATAGTGATTAGTGTGCATTATAGTGAAGTTTGTTCTATTTCAGTAAGCATATACTAAATTTTGTTTAGGTGTGTACAAACATAGTAAAGGTCTCTGCACACGGAGTCCGAAAATTATGCACGTTAAAAAATAAATATGACCTCATGTTGTGTCATTCACGTTTGCACACTGCCTCCGAAACTTTCTCCGGTCGAATTTTTTTTGGATCAGGTTCGATTCTCTGCGTTTTCACATCCGTAGCATACATTTTGATAGGAAAGGATGAGGAATATGAAAAAACGGAAAAACGCATGCGAAAATTTCAGACTCGGTGTGCAATGACCTTAACTCCATATAAGCTTCTCAGTTTCCTCAACAAATTGATACAGAATTTAGACACTTCTACATTTCTATTGTGTACAGTAATGTTCATGATCAGCTTAAAATTTAAGATCAATGAACAAATCCACAAGTTACAGTATTTTTATTTATTTTTTAGAACATAAGTTGGCATAGGTTTGTTTTTCCCAATATGTTGAGTATATTGAAGCTGGCTGGCTCAATTTTTTTTTTGTTTTCTTAACTTTATAGCATAATCTGTGCTATTGCTTTTGTTATTTATACTAACACAATACATTGCATTCAACAATACAAAAAACCCCTCAAAACACTGGTTTATAAAACAAATCTTTATTAAATGAAAAGCATTTTCTTTGTCAAGTACGAAATAGAATATACAAATACTTTACATTGTTGAAAACAACACCACAGTGAAAGTGAAAGAAAATCCATCAGTCAAAAACAACACGAGAGATGAGGTGCACAGACCTCTGAGAAACTGAGTTAGATCTGGACGTCTCATCGTTCAAGCAGCTCGGCAGAAGAAAACCAGCTAGAACCAGTGAATTCATGAAACTGGTCTTAGACAGGTAGTCTTGATGCCCATGGGTCCAGATCTGATCAGTGTGTACAGTGATGGTTCAGGGTGGCGTGACAGCCGACCAAACACCCGGTTTAACGCTGCCACAGTGTTCACTGTCAGCACCTGAAGCCAAATGAAGATGACGAAATCTGTACGCTGACATCACTATAAAAGGTGGCATTTCAATGTCATCTTAGGAGCAGAAAAGACCACAAGCATCAATTTGTAGGCAGCTACAGAAACGGTTCACACATTTACTAGCACATGTTGTTCCAAAGTGTCATTTTCTTTCTTTTGCGAAACACTAATGAAGACGCAGAATGTCCGAGCAGCTTTTATCTACAACAAAAGTTGGATTTATAATATTAAACTCCAAGATGAAGAAAGGCATTAAAAGTGGCCCATGTGATTCATATGCGTCTTTCAAAGGATTTAGAAGCAATATATCATTTTGTGAGAAGCAAATTGATAATCTTTCACTCCACCAAGCTCTAAAAAGCCATATGGACTATTAAAATAGTGCATTGATATCATTAATATCTATTGTCTTGTTACCAAATTTCATGTCAAACTTGCATCAAAAGCCAAGTAAACAATGACTTTCCTGTATTTTCCTCACATAAAGCTTTTTCAGAAGACATGAAATATGCACATACAAGTCATATGGATCACTTTTATGGTGTTAAAGTTGGACTGTGGCAGCTCAGACATTCTACCTACTATCTCCTTATATGTTTCTTGGTTTCCAACGAGTTAGTAAATGATGACAGAACTATACAAGTCATTTTTGCGAACTATTCCTTTAATATCGTAATAAATCAGTCTCAAAACATAATGGTGGAAGTCTTATCAGTTCTTCATGTAGCAGTTTTGAGGTTTTTTTCTGGTAATATGGCTGTGAGCGTGTCTAAAGGTGCTGGTATTGTGGGATTGGTGCAGCACAGTGTCGTCAACGGCACAGACCAAAGGAAAGAGACAACACTGGACACATTCAGACGTCAGATTTTGACTGCTGGTGAGGACCACAAAGCCCTCCAAAAGTTTTCTGAGGGGTCCATGAGCAGAGCTCTTCAGACTCTTTGGCATTCATTACCAATTAGAAGAAATATTTAATTTCATTTACATTTATATAAAAATTAATTTTGGAACAGAAACTAAGTAAAACATCAGACACAGAAGCTCTACTTCCCACACCGCTATGTACTCTAAGTAAATTCACAATAAAATGACTTTGTGTTTGACTTATCCTACTAAAACTCTATCTGTACACATCTACTTTGTAAACCCCTTTGTTTTTTTTCTCACACACACACACACACACACACACATTTACTTGCGCTGTATAACAGCGACACGAACACATCTCTGGGACCTTATGAGAACACAGAATAGTTCATATGCATCGTCGTCCAATCAGCTCACATGAAATCATTTAGCTCCGCCTCCAGCGCAGCAGCCATCTCATCAGCCTCTGAACTGCTGCCCTCCTCATCCTCATTGGAGTCTTTACTGGAGTCATCGTTGTTATCTTCTCTGCCCTCCTCCAGTTTTCTTTTGTGGCCCCTAAAGATAGAAACACAGAGGCGTCGGTCAGTGATGCTCGTTAGTCAAAGAAGTTTGGAGAGAAAAGCTCCCTGGTTCAAAGCGGTCTGGTTGCCAGGTTTATGTATGGCAGTGTTGAGTGTTGTTGACAGTGATTGGTTGCAGCACTCTGTCATGGTTTGCAGGCCGCTGGTTCACATGTCATCATGAGCGGCGGGGATCGGTGCCAGGAGCCTGAAGCACCACAAAACAAAAAATGCCATCCTAACTTAGATGGCACTCTTTGAGAATAGGAACAAACTGGTGGCTACGTATGCTTGCCTAAGAGCAATAAAAGAACAAATCTCATGCTCTTTGGAGTGAGAACTATGAAATATTCAATTAACTATTCTCTATCATGACATTAACAGAAAAGTAGCTAGTAGAAAAATAAGCTCCCCTTAAATGGCAGGTTAGTGTCCTCGTTACACATTTCTTGTAGTTGTTGTAAAACAAATATTATTGGAGTATATTTTACTACAAAATACTATTTTCAGTCCTTCTACTTAAAAATTTCACGTTTAATTCAATGTGTTATTTGCCATTTCTTTATTAATTTTGAAATTTACTAGAAATTGACAAACTACTACACCTTTGTTTTTTCTCAATTTGGGGATTTTCTAATCTGTATTGTAGAAAAAATATTTTTAATTAACGACCAAAAATGTAACTTTGGCAGTGGCCCACATTTTTACTCAACTCACTAATGCAACGATTGTGAAATTAAGGGAGTGATATCTTTTGGACCCTTTCTACAGCATGACGGGAAGACTATGGTGTTATGTTTGTGCCAAAACAGTAAACGGTACAAATCAGTCAAACACTTTTTTGGCACAATTGGAACGCCATATTACACAAGTAAATAATCTCATTCCATTTTTTCAATTTTTACACAAATTTTAGGAGTTACATAAGCATCAAACTGAACCATTTAACCCTGTTAGGTTACATTAATTCAAATTTATATTTTTAAAAATGTATTTAATATTTAAAAATAATGACCTCACACAACCCAGTTTTTAATTTGAATTAAGACATTTCATTATCATAAAATAAAATAAGTTATTCAATTATCACAAACCCCAAGATGGTTACCACAACCCTAACAACATACTATAGATATGTATGAATTAATTACTTTATCGTCTACTTAGACTACCTTGAAAAAGAACTGGACTCGCAAGGTGCTATTGATGGATGGATTATATAACTGATTCAAAGAAAGAGACACTATTCTACCACTAATAATGCAAATACTAAAATTCAAATGTCATGCTAACAGCAGAACTGCACTTCTGATACCCCTCTTTCACAAAACATAGACTTACAGAAGAAAATATGGATGGGGCACTGAAGAGAGAGCACATCCTCTCTCATAAATGTGTATTTCTGTTGAAGCGCTTCTGACAGTACGATGATGCAACACACCGTCCTGCTCACAGCCGCTGTGCATGAATACTGCTCTCATAAACACAGAATCCTGAACACAAGATTCATTTCAAATCTGATGCCCTACTGATTGGGCAAAGAATTCAGTTCAATGCTAATTAATTAAAAGATTGAACCCATCGATCACTGCTCCACCTAGAAGAACACCATTCAAAAGTTTGGGGTCAAATAAATAAATTATTTTATTCAGCAGCAATGATGCATTAAATTGATCAAATATGATAGTAAAGATATTTATAATGTTACAAACGATTTCTGTCTCAGAAAATGCTGTTCTTTTGAAATTTCCATTCATCAAAGATGAAAAAATGAAAAGCAGCACAACTGTTTTCAGTATAGATAATAATCCAAAATGTTTCTTGAGCAGCAAATCAGCATATTAGAGTGATTTCTGAAAATGCAGCTTTTATCACAGGAACAATATTCACATAGAAAACAGTTATTTGATATAATATTTAGTAATATTACTAAATAGTAATATTATTTCACAAAATAACTGTTTTTACTGTATTTATGATCAAGTAAATGAGAGGTGAGCTTACCGACTCAACATATATATATAAAAAAAATTAAACCTGTATAACTTCTTTAGAGAATATTTCACAGATTTTTTTCATACAAAGAAAGCACATGATTTGTGCGCAATATTAATTCTTCTGAAGTCATACAATACCTTTTTGTGAGGAACAGACTGAAATATATATTTTTTTTAATGTAATTATTTGTTAAAAATCTTCCACTGTAGTTCTTTCGCTTTAAATTTCTGTCACACAAAGCTATGACTTGACATCAGAAAACTTGAAATAAAGAGCACAAATCAGAGAGAGACATTTATGCTACTTTTATGGTGCTTTTGTGTTTCATGGTAGAAAGATATGAATACAGGTTTGGAAAGACTGAATACATTTGCGGGTGAACTATTCCTTTAACGCACCCTGCAGTAACATGTGTAGGAACATTAGCTTCACATACATGGAAGCCAATCAAATTGACACTGACAAACACACACAACTACCTTGTAAGCAAGTTTTGAAGAAGTCAGACATAATAATGCTCTGCCGGAGCTAAATAAGCGCCAGCTGTCATTAGATGTGCTGACAGTACAGACAGCTGCTTTGATCACTGGATAGTATGTGCATCTCACATTTAGTGTAATGATGAATCCACTACCACCTGCTGATAAAGAACCAATGAATAAAAGATCAAAGCAAAGGAAGGACAGAAAATGGAAAACATTAGGAAAGAAAGTCAACCTGACAATGGAGCAGACCGTGTGTTTGATATTTATGGAGTAACGGGGGAAATGAGGCTCAGTGTTGTGTTCACATAATTTCTGTCCGTGTCCATGCACCTAGGATAATTAGAAGAAATACAAACAGGAAGTTTGTCTCAAAGTTCTGGAAGCTGTTTGAGCATTGCAGTACTATCATGTAAATTCACTGTGCATGTACACAAACTGCAGATTTTAGTTTAACAGTGATTCGTAACACCACACAGTCTTACATCTTCAATCAAAGCACAGCGCTGATACTCAGACTGCCATTATTACCCTTTCTTTATGTGATATTTAATATGAGAAAATCTGAAATCAGATTTAACTCAGAATAAAGAAGAATATGAAGTTAGGAATAAAACAGAGGTTGCAAATTGCACATGGGAGCTCCTCGTTAAGGTTATCATCTTAGCCAACAAAAATAACTACATTAACTACAAAACAAAGAAATGAAACGAAAAGTGGGGTTTTAACTTTAAACAGAATTACATAATGACTTTGGTTGTCATATTTTCAATCAGTGCTAGACAGTCTATTATATCTATAAGTTTTTTTTATTTAATGCACTTTGTAGTGTTACAAGAAAATGAAAAGCAAAAATGAAAACTAAAACTATACCAAAACTAAATAAAAATGAAAAATATTCACAAATTAAAATCAACTTACGCCCCAATAAAACTACAGCGATAGCCAAAACACACAAATAAAAACAGCAAAATTACAACAACCATTCCCGCACATTAGGCTGCTTAAAAATGTGGAAGAACGCATAAATCACAGATTAAATAGTTTTTAATTATTCTCTTGTTTAGCACAAAACGAAAAGTAAATTGATCGAGGTAAAAAGCCTACGCATAATTTCCCTTCATGCACACACACACATACAGTTCAATACACACACATTATAAAACACCTATAACGTGGCAGTGTAATTATGCTGGGATATGCACACGGACAGTCTCTTTGTAAATGCCAGAAATTTATTAACAAGTACTCATTGCAGCAGGTTTGCAAACATGACTTGTGTGCATGTTTTATGCATATACTTGTTGCATTAAAAGCATATATTTAATCAGTTCATGTGTTCCCTGGGAATCAAACCCATGACATTGGCGTACACTCTGCTGTTTGAACTACAGAAATGCTTAAACAGAAATAGCCAAAAATGGTCTTTTTATGGTGCAACTATGAAATCACAACCCCGTAACATACAGTGTTTGGAAAAAGACAAATCACTGTTTCTGCGGACAACTCCACAAAAATTACAACTGACCAAAAGCAAAACCAAAAGTTTACATGAAACCTCATCTTCAGACTACAAAGAAATGCTGTATTGTTGATTTGTCTGGAGAGTTTTCTGACAACGGCTCAACACTCTGTGTCTGTGACCCCGCTGACTCAACAACACCTCACAGCACACGTCTGAAAATAATATGCATGCTTGAGACACCTCAACACAGAGCACCTTCTCCATTGGGAATAGTGCTGTCAGGCTGGAAAACCAGCAGGACACATGGAGGACTTCTTTTCAAACCGCAAATAGACTCGTCGCTAATGGCGCAGTGGCAAAACAGAACAAAAGAAGGAATATCCCTGTTTCTTACATTCTGTCTCACTCCCTCAGTCTCTCACTGTCTACAAGAAAAGATTACATAAGCACCTGAAAGATTTAAACAGGACAAAGCCCTCATAGCCGAGAGAAAGAAAGGCAACTTGAGGAAAAGCTTGGTGATGAGGAAAGACAAAAGAGAAAGTATAAGACAGGGAGAAATACTGAAAACACAGAAAGAATAAAAGCACAACATCATTTTTTTTAGCCTTCATATCGGGCCAAACCTGTATTTTCTTTCTTCTGTGGAACTCATAAGATGGTTCATGGGAAACTGAAGAAAGGAAATCATACAGGTGAGTGAACGATGACAGAATTATACTATCCTTTTAAAGCCACAAAAGAGGCTTTCAATCAACCCTGGAGGTTTAATGATGTGTGCTCGATTGAACCCACAAGGCTTCGTTCTCATACGGCCGTGTGTTAAGCACCATGATGGGCAGTATTGATTGAAGACAATGGGGGTAATTGATGGGTGTACATGCATGTAGTAGACAGCACGGGTCAATAAGTGTCACATTTTGTCCTGATGCATCCTCAAGAATCAGTGTGAAGATGAGGTCAGGACGGGTGAATGAGGCATGAATGTTTGCAGATCGTTTCAGACATCATGGAGTTTGTTTACTGTAGCATTCGCAAAGACAGACCGCACACATTTAAGTACTGTGGCCCATCAATTACTTGGGAAAAAGACTAAGCTTCTGTTGGCAGAAAAAGGGAAAACCCAGCAAAATGACTGCTTTTAATGTTTATGTTAGTTTTAAAGGGGTCATGTGATGTTGCTAAAAAGAACATGACTTGACTAATCCAGTGCATTGTGATCGGCCGAATACCTCAAGCATGTGACGGAAATGTTACGCCCCTTACCGTATTGTGATGCCGTGTCCCGCCGCGACGAGACAAAAACAATAAAACCCATTATAAACGAGGCATTTGTTGCATAATTACTGATTATAATGACTTATACTGTCTTTTACGCATCGCGTTGCATCATGCCGCGTAAACATTACCATGTCTTCATTTGTGATCGGAGAAACAACAAACAACAAGCGCTACTCTACACAGCTCAAAACTCACGTTTGAATCATCAGTGGAAAAATTCTTTAAATAAGAAAACATACTTACAGGCTGTGAGTCAGAAGCGCCAGACTGTCCTTGCAATGTTGGAATTGCCCCACTTTATAGAAAAAGCCTTTGTGCACAGCTGGCAGGCTACTCTCACAGGTTCAGGAAATAGTCCTCCGTAAAATGCGCTGCACACACTCTAATATTTGGGTTGAACTGTTCTGGAACAGTGTTGTAAATATAACTTAACCACTGATTTTTAGTTGTGTACTCATTTGGAAGCCCAAACAATGTACTTTCGCTTTCAGAACGAAACACACAGCGTCTCCACGACATGGCGCCAGCGGCAGCAACAATACTACAGTGAGAATAAAAATCACGCCTATACGTTTGGGCGCTGTTATGCAAATCTTCCCACACCGTGACATAGACATGTGGGGGCGTGTTTGAACGAGCCGTTTTAGGAAGGCGTGGTCGAGTCTTAACTTTTATAAAGAACAGCTTCAGGGATCTTATCTATGCACAATCAGCTTGTAACATCCACACTACAGGCTGCATTTATTTGATCAAGTACAACAAAAGCAGTAATATTGTGAAATATTATTATAATTCAAATGAACTTCTATTGGAATATATTTTAAAATGTAATTTATTGCTGTGATGCAAAGCTGAATTTAAGCATCATTACTCCAGTCTTCAGGGTCACATGATCCTTCAGAAATAATTCTAATATACTGATTTGCTGCTCAAGGAACATTTCTGATTATTATCAATGTTGAAAACAATTGTGCTGCTTCATATTTTTGTGGAAACAGTTTTTTTCAGGATTCTTTGATAAATGTCTTTGCTGTCACTTCCAATCAATTTAATGCATCGTTGTTGAATAAAAAGTATTAATTTCTTAATATTCTTACTGACACCCATATTTGAAACATTAGTATGATATTAAAGGGGTCATATGATGCGATTTCATGTTTCCTGTGTCTTTGGAGTTCTACAAGCTGTCCGTGCATTTAGAAGATCTGTAAAGTTGCAATGACTAAAGTCTCAAACCCAAAGAGATATTCTTTATAAAATTTAAGGGTGTATTCACACCTGTCTTGTTTGGTTCGATTGAATCGAACTCAAGTCCTTTTCCCCGCTTGGTGCGGATCTTTTGGGCAGGTGTGAATACAGCAATCGCACTCGAGTGTGGACTAAACAACTGAACCGAGACCCGGCTGAAGAGGGGGTCGCGGTCCGCTTCCAAATGAACTCTGGTACGGTTGAATGGATGAACCAATGAATGGATGACCTTACGCACATGTGTGGTTTTGTTTACGGTTTCTGGTTCACTTGCAAAAAGGGCAGTGTGAAAGCAAACCGCGCCAAAAAAATTATACATTATAACATTGTACTTGGTCTGGAGCAAAGCAAGTGAACTAGTGGACATTCCTGGTGTGAATAACCCTAAGACTCATCAACACCTTCCTAAAACGGCTCATTTAAACCTACCCCCACAAATCTACGTCACTGTGTTGGACGATTTCTATAACACCCCCCAAATGCAGAGGTGGGTAGTAACGAGTTACATTTACTTCGCTACATTTACTTGAGTACATTTTTTGGGTAACTAATACTTTTAGAGTATATTTAAAAATGGGTACTTTTACTCTTACTCAAGTATATTTTTAGTGAAAAAACTGTACTTTTACTTCGTTACTGTGGGCGACGCTCCTCTCGTTACTTTATCTTAATGCAATATAAATAAATATAAAAAAGTAAAAAATGCTTCAATTTATTCCAAACGCGCCATCTACTTTTCTCTGGGCAATAAGCGATGCCCGTTCGCGAATGATTCATTCTTTTGAGTCAATTCTGTTCAAAGGCTTGATCGAACCATTTGGCAAACCAGTGAATTGGTTCACAAATCAGTTTGAATGATTCGTTCAGTTCCCTGCTGCATAATCGGAGTCGTCTGAAGCGGTTCTCACTCAGAGTTGTAACAGAAAGTTTAAGAACATCAAGAGCGTTGAAGACGTGACTTTGGGTCTACAGTCAATTGAAAGCAAATCTTCAAAGGCTATTGTTTGCTAGCTATGAAGATCTTTATTAGATGAACGCCACGTGTGCTGTCTACGGTTCCACAGGTATAGATTTGATTGCAGTACATGATACCACTATGACATTACCAGTTTGTTGTACATGTACCTTATACATTAAAAACAATGTATAATTTATACATTAAATAAGCTGTCACAGAGTATGAAATGAACACCCGCCAAACCCGTGTTATCTCTGCGCAGTGGCGCGCAACCTGTTCCAGGAGGAATGCCTTTTTGCCTAGACACAATATTGATATTTTCACAATATTTACGCTTATAGAAATATTGTTTACATTTTGCAGAACAGATGGAAGAAGATCCGTCAATGTGCATTTGTTTCGTTATGTTCAGATGTTCATGTGAGGAGTTTTCACTCTTCTCCGTGGTTATATACATATATAATGCATAACTATTATACTTTGAAAACTGGAGTAAAAGCTGATATAAATTCTGATTTGCATCACTGAATTAAATTATATTTTAGAGTCATATGATCCGTCAGAAATGATTCTAATATATTTATTACCAGTGTTGTTGAAAAAACAGCATATGCTGGTTAGGTATGTTTTGAAGCTAGGATGCTGGTCATGTGCTGGTCTTAAGCTGGTCGGACCATCTTAAACCAGCAAAGGACCACCTTAAACCAGCTCAAACCAGCATCCTATGCTTCAAAACATACTTAACCAGCATATGCTGTTTTTTTCAACAGGGAACAGTTTTACTGCTTAATATTTTTTGGAGCCTGTGACATTTTGTTCAGGATTCTTTTTTGAATAGAAAGCTAAAAAGAACAGCACTGATAATAAATCAACATATTGGAATGATTTCTGAAGGATAATGTGACTGAAGACTGGCGTAAAGGCTGATAAAAATTATGATTTGCATCACTGAAATAAATTACATTAAAAAAACTAAAAATCTTTACGGCAGTGTGTTTGTGTATATATATATATATATATATATATATAAAATAACTATATATATAAAAAATAGACTATAGATATTCAGTATATGATCCAAAGTACCTAGTAACTAACTAGTTGAGTAGTTTTTTTTTATCCGATACTTTTTTACTCTTACTCAAGTAGCTATTCAGACTATTACTTGAGTAAATATTTCTAAAAGTATTTTTACTTGAGTACAGTTTTTGCATACTCAACCCACCTCTGCCCAAATGTTTATGGAAAGAAAGAAGGTGTAACTTTTATTCTCACTGTAGTATTGCATTGCCGTCGTGTTGTAGAGACGCTGTATGTTACCAAATATGGTAAGGGGCATAACATTTCCGTCACACGCTTGAGGTATCTGGCCAATCACAACGCACTGGATAGCTGGCCAATCAGAGCAAACCGCGCTTTTCAGAACAATGAGCTTTTTAAAAATCTGAAAGCCAGAGCAGAGAGGAGTAACAATAATGTACGGTATGTGGAAAATAATGTTTTTTGAAACTTAAACCATGTGTAAACAGTGCGTTACACCAAATACACAAAATAATGTTATTTTTAGCATCGTCATATGACCCCTTTAAACTTCTGAATGTTGACAAAAACTACAAATGGATCATATATTGATGACACATGCACAGCACATGATCATATTCGATATGTTTCCATACGCAACTGTGTGAACAAGATATATATCAACAGGAAAATTATTCAACTATTTCATTTGGTCCTTTAAATCCTGATTCTGAGTCCGCTGGTCTGGGTCACTGGATGCTCTTTAAACAGCAGGATGTCAGACAGCGCTGTACAGTCTTCATTAAAAGCACCGCAGCACACAGCAGGAGTCTCGTGGACTGACCTGGAGCTTTGATGGTTCTAGCAGGTCTATGTAACAGATTTAAGGCTCAGTGATTTTAAGATGGCTCCATTAACTTGTAATTAATTAAACCACACAGGCAGAGTTCTGATGTAAAAAATAAGAAACAGCAGTGCTTTTAATGAAGCAAATAGACAGTATGAATGTTTTAGGCCAGTTAAGGTTTCAGGTTAGTTTAGTTTTCCAACATAACATGCTGGTGGAAAGAGTAAGTAAGGAAATGGTAAGCATGATGATTGTGTTTACAACAAACTTTCAGATAAGCAATGTCACTTTCATTTACAGCTCTATTGCTCTCTATCCCTGTCTTTCCTGTCATTCTGCTAGGAGGCTTCCTGAAGTGGACGTAAAGTGAATGTAATGACAATATACTGTAACTTTTTTTAGTTAAATATCACTACCTTTGAAATTCATCCATTTGGGGTAAAAATAATATTTAAAAAAAAAATAAATTAATACTTTTATTCATAAAGGACACATTCAATTGATCAATAATAACAACAGTAAAGACATTTATAATGTTACTAAATATATTTCAAATAAATGCTGTTCTTTTGAACTTTCTATTTATCAAACAATCATGAAAAATAATAATAAATGTTTCTTGAGCAGCAAATAATTATATATTGGAATGATTTTGAAGGATCATGCTACACTGAAGTAATGATGCTGAAAATTCAGCTCTGCATCACAGGAATAAATTTCATTTTAGGGGAAGTCGTGGCCTAATGGTTAGAGAGTCGGACTCGTAACCCAAAGGTTTTCTGTTTCAGCATTTTCTGTTTTACTGTACGTTTGATCAAATGAATGCAGCTGTGGTGAGCAGAAGAGACTGCTTTCAAAAACATCTTAAATATCTTGGGGTCTTTAAAAAATCTCAACAACCCCAAACTTAGTATATTTGTAGCTTTTAGTGCATGTATGGCATATAACAACATAAAAACATCACAGCACTAACAGCTCAGAGAAGCGACTCTGGGAGAACAGACTCTAATCACGCTTGACATGCTGCCAGTGCTTATTAATTTATGAGCAATTTAAGAGTGTAAAACTTTCAAGCTTAACACTGCTCATCATAAACCAATTAATCTCTAGCCCTGAAAACATAAAACCATAATTAGCCCAAACAGCTATAAAAGTCAGGATTATTGACACTGCTCTCATAAGAGTTTAATGTAGGACAAATGATTGTTCTTCCAGAACAATAGCGTGACCTGTAACAAGCAAAATGAAGATTAAATAAAACAACTGAGAGAAAACTAAGCTGATCTGCATTTCATAAATCCACACAAACATGAATCAGTGAATACTTTTCAGACATAATTTACTGGCAGATGACAAAACAAGTCAAAAATCTAATAAAATAGATGCACTAAAAGTAATCTGTAATCTCTATGTTCTCAATCATATAGATTCAGAATCAGTAGTTGTTTTCTGTAAACTGTCATTTTTGAGTGATCGATCTATCACTTTACCATTAGAATTAGCACTGTCTTGTTAAAGCACTTATTGTGTGTTAAACAAAACTTTACAGAAATGCAGTTCAGAAGTGCATGACACAGAGAAACAAGAGAGAAAGTGAGGGGCCGGTATGAGAGGGAGGAAGTCCTTGCACCTCATCATCCATCATCTCAACAGTCTTTCACCGTATTTAATCCATCACAGGTCTGTTCTGGGAGGACATAAAAAGAAGCCGGCCCTATTCAAAGATCATCCATTTACCCAGAAGCCCCCGGACGCAGCGGCAGTGATACATCAATTACAGTGTGCATGAGAAATGCAGCTGCATTCATCTACAGTAAGGGCAAAAAGTCACCATTTAACGACAATTACCAAGTAACTAAGGAGTGATGAGAGTGAAATTTCTCATTTATCTCTATTTAACCACTGGAATAAAATACAAACGCACATTTCCACGAGGAACCTCAGATTTGGAAGGACTAATCGGGAAAGCCGATTAGTCACCAGAAGAGACGGACGACCGCTCGCGTAAGTGTTTTGAATAACTTGGTCGCAGTTCTGTTGTTTAAATTATTTACTTGCTACTAGGAAGGAATAGTTCGTTTCTTACCTATTTCTACTCTGCATTTTCGTTGGTTTTTCTGTTTGATTGCACTTACTGGTAATTAGAATAATTTGCGCCTCAGCTGAGAACGAGCCTGTGTGATTGTGCAAAGTGTTAGTTTCGTCTTGAGCTATTAGCAGTCCTACCTTATTGGCTGGGCTGATCAGAAGCCGGCAACAGCTGTTTTCACTCTAGTTTCTTAGACTGTATTTATTTGATGTCAGAGCGCTGACGTTCAGCCTCCTCGTGTGAAGACCAACGAGTGTAAAGACAGACGACTTTCTCCTGCGCGACTTTGACCGAGCAACGACACCGAGCACACACTTGAGTATCGTTTTTATCTTCCCTCACGCTTTCCTATCCTCTATCATGCGTTTCCAAACCATTCCGGTTCTCTCTCTACCTCGCTCTAAAAACACACGCAGAAGGTTACGTAACCTGCTAACCTCTAAATCTCTACATCTTCCACCTCTTTTGCACCTCTTTCTTTCTCTGTAGGTCTTTGGAATTGCCAGTCAGCTGTCAACAAAGCCGACTTCATTTCTGCATTTTCCTTACATTCCACACTCAGCATCCTGGTCTTGACTGAGACCTGGATTCGTCCAGAAGACACGGCAACCCCAGCTGCGCTCTCTCACAATTTCTCTTTCTCTCACACCCCTAGGCAAATTGGCCGGGGTGGGGGCACTGGTTTGCTCATTTCTAACAATTGGAAATACTCTACCCACTCTCCCCTAGGCAATCTCAACTCATTTGAATCGCATGTCGTTACTGTGACAGCTCCTATAAGACTCCAGATTGCTGTCGTAATCTATCGTCCACCGGGTCAAATACCACCAACCTTCCTAGATGAGCTGGACGGACTGCTGTCCTCTTTCATGGAGGATGGCACTCCACTCTTAGTCTTTGGCGATTTCAACATTCACCTAGACAGGCCTTATGCTACAGACTTCCAGTCACTCCTAGCTTCATTTGATCTCAAACGCCTCACCACTACTAGCACGCACAAATCAGGTAACCAACTCGACTTAATTTACACACGCAATTGTTCTACAGATAACATTCTGGTACAACCACTACATATCTCTGACCATTTCTTCATTACATTTACTTTACATTTTGCTACCCAGGTGCCACCATCTCCCTTACCGGTTACTTTCAGACGCAACCTACGCTCCCTTTCCCCCTCCCTTCTTTCCTCTGTAGTATCCTCCTCTCTTCCCTCGCCTACCCATTTCTCTTCTCTGGATGTAAATGCAGCCACTGACACTTTATGCTCTACCTTAACCTCTTGTCTAGACGACATCTGTCCTCTCTCCTCCAGGCCAGCACGGGCTGCTCCTTCTAACCCCTGGTTATCCGATGTTCTTCGTGAGAATCGGACCAAACTCAGAGCGGCAGAGAGAAAATGGCGCAAATCAAACGATCCGTCGGACCCGAGTAGGTATCAGTCTTTGCTTTCATCTTTCTCTACTGAAGTCCACACTGCCAAATCCTCACATTTCCACAACAAGATCACCAGCGCTCCAGACATGTGTAATCTCTTCAGAACATTTAATTCTCTCCTCTGTCCCACTCCTCCACCTCCCACCACTTTGATAACCGCTGATGACTTTGCCTCTTTTTTCACAGACAAAACTAGAACAATCAGTAACCAGTTCTCAACTCCACAGGACCTCCAATCAACCACATCCACTGCTCTAACGCCCATCTTCTCCTTCTGTCCCCTCACCGAGGCAGAAGTATCCAAACTTCTCCTCTCCAGCCATCCTACAACATGTCCTCTCGACCCGGTCCCCTCACACCTTCTCCAAACAATCTTTCCCACACTCTTACCGGCACTCACACACATTATCAACACATCTCTCCTCACAGGCATCTTCCCCACAGCATTCAAGCAGGCTCGGGTAACCCCACTGATCAAAAAACCTACATTAAACGCTTCTCTTTTAGATAACTACAGACCTGTCTCTCTCCTTCCATTCGTAGGGAAAACACTCGAACAAGTTGTCTTCAACCAGCTCTCGCGGTTTCTTTCACAGTACAACAAACGGGATGCTAAACAGTCAGGTTTCAGGAGTGGCCATTCAACAGAGACTGCGCTACTCTCAGTCACTGAAGCCCTGCGAACTGCAAAGGCTGATTCCAAATCGTCAGTCCTCATTCTGCTGGATCTTTCTGCTGCTTTTGACACTGTCAATCATCAGATTCTCCTGTCTACACTCTCATCACTGGGCATCACTGGGATTCCTCTTCGCTGGTTTGAATCCTATCTCACCGGTAGATCCTTCAGGGTGGCCTGGGGAGGGGAGGTATCCAAACCACATCAACTGGTCACTGGAGTTCCTCAGGGATCGGTTCTTGGACCCCTCCTCTTCTCCACATACACTACATCGCTGGGTCCCATCATACATGCACATGGCTTCTCCTATCACTGCTATGCCGATGACACACAGCTCTCTCTCTCTTTTCAACCAGATGACCCAACGGTAGCTGCACGGATCTCAGGCTGCCTGGCGGACATCTCGGCATGGATGAAAGAACATCACCTACAGCTCAACCTGGCAAAGACGGAACTTCTGGTCTTCCCTGCCACTCCGACTCTACAGCATGACTTCACGATTCAGTTAGGCTCATCAATGATTACCCCATCAATTTTGGTCAGAGATCTTGGTGTAATCTTTGATGACCAGCTGACCTTCAAAGAGCACATTGCAAAGACTGCTCGATCCTGCAGGTTTGCACTACACAACATCAGAAAGATCAGGCCCTTTCTGACAGAGCATGCTGCGCAACTTCTTGTCCAGGCCCTTGTTGTTTCTTGACTGGACTACTGCAATGCTCTTCTGGCTGGTCTGCCATCAAACACAATCAACCCTCTACAAATGATCCAGAATGCAGCGGCACGACTGATCTTCAACAAGCCCAAAAGAGCGCATGTTACACTTCTCATCATCTCCTTGCACTTGCTACCAGTGGCAGTTCGCATCCAGTTCAAGACACTGATGCTTGCGTACAGAACTACCACAGGCTCAGCACCCTCCTACTTCCACTCACTATTACGAACCTACATCCCCTCCAGAAGTTTGAGATCTGCTAGTGAGCGACGCCTTGTGGTACCATCACAGAGAGGCTCAAAATCACTCTCCAGAACATTCTCGTTCACCATTACTGGCTGGTGGAATAATCTTCCCACCCCTATCTGGAACGCCGGATCCCTGGCAATCTTCAAGCAACAACTAAAAACTCATCTCTTTCGGCAGTACTTGACTTCATCCTAAACTCAAAAAAAAAAAAAAAAAAAAAAAAAAAAAAACTTTCCCTCTATCTTTCTCTCCGCTTACTAGCTTGTACTTATTTGAACAATGACTGAGACTTGGTGTTACGAGCACTTCCTCTGTCTGATTGCCTCTTCAAGATTAATCGCTTTTTGTATTCCCTAATTGTAAGTCGCTTTGGATAAAAGCATCTGCCAAATGACTAAATGTAAATGTAAATGTAAATTTGGAGAGCGTTGCGCACTAACACCTTCATTAAGCAGTCAACAGGCAAATTATTTCAGCCTCATTAACTTCATAAACGTGCCATTCATACACACGCTAGTGAAATCATCATTAGCGAGGAAACAAGTGGAAGGATCTTCTAAACGGATCCCATGGGACATCACAAATCCAAATCCTTTTTAATCTGCATTAATTTCATCGCTGTTTGTTTCCATGGAGAACGGACCCAAGACATGGGCAGAGGTAATTAAATCAGATCGGGAGTATACCATACTATTTCTCTGGCTCTATAAGCCTTTAAAATCATGTTGGGCTGTTCAGAGCGCTCTGATGGATCCATTAAGAGTGCAATAATGGGCCTCTTCCGTGTGTTATTTCACAGCCCATAATATTCACCATCTGAGGAGATTGAATGTAAAACAGCACCTACAGGTCTGTTGCCATGGCATTAAGTGGTGGCCTCAGGTCTTGAAAATCCTTTGAAAGCCGTTGGAGGAACTGTATATTGTGCAGATAGGTGAAGGCTTATGAAGCTCAAGGAAATCCATTAACAGCAATGTTCTAAAAGCACCATCTTTCATACAGGTTTAACACGGAGAACAACAAAAGAACACACTTCTGTATGATGATTAAAGGGATAGTTCAGCCAAAAATGAAAAATCTGCCATCATTTACTGAACGTCAGGTCATTCCAAGCCCATAAGCCTTTGTTTGTCTTCGAAATATAAATGAAGATTATTTCTGTTCCTCTATTGAAATTCCATTCCACCAACACTTTCAAGACCTAAAAAGTTCATAAAAAGTGTGTACAGTTCATAAAGACAATGTAAAAATGATCCATATGAATCATGCAGTTTAATCCGATAAACATAATATGATGAACTGACTTAATTTATGTTTTTACTCGCATAATCATTGATCAATGCATACATGGAGATCATCAAATATGTGACTCTGGACCACAAAACCAGTCGCTGCAATAAGTCGCTGGGGTATATTTGTAGCATTAGCCAACATTACATAGTATGGGTCAAAATTATTAATTTTTCTTTTATGCCAAAAATCATTAGGATATTAAGTAAAGATCATGTTCCATGAAGATATTTAGTAAATTTCCTACTGTAAATATATCAAAACTTAATTTCTGATGAGTAATATGCACGGCTAAGAACTTCATTTGGACAACTTTAAAGCCGATTTTCTAAATATTTCGATTTTTTTGCACCCTCAGATTCCAGATTTTCAAATAGTTGTATCTCGGCCAAATTTGGTCCTATTCTAACAAACCATACATCAATGGAAAGATTATTTATTGTAGAAATGTTTAAATCTCAATTTCAAAAAATGTACTCTTATAACTGTTTTTGTGGTCCGGGGTCACATATGGTAAACGGAAGCATCAAGGTGATTCTTGATGAGTGAAGTGAGTGAAGTGACATTCATGAGCAAGAACTGATGAGGTTTGTTCTTGCGAGTAACACAAACATGTTTCAGTTTCCATTTATCATAGTTGATGAGGTGTGTGTATTTGTATCAGCAATAGGTGGTGTTTATGTTCATGAAGGGGAGAGAGTTTAATGGGATATTTGCAGAAAAGCTGTAAAAAGAGAGATAACCGAGACATTACTAAAGAGGAATAGGTCAGAAGAGTATCAATGGAAAATCAAGGGTTACAATCAGGCAAGAACTACAAAAAGACCTGCGTTGGAAAAGCTTTCCAGGGCTAAGCAACCCTTTGAGTACTTGAGTAACATTAGCTTCGTTATGTTACACAACCAAGATATACTGTTGTTGTACTGTTAGGTATAGCAACGAGACAGATTGTAGTGTCTGGAGCTGGTGTTAACTACCAACAAACTATTTCCTGTATATACTCATGATTGTTTGCTTTTTCTTTCGGTTCAGGTTATCATCACTATAAATCACTATCACTACTATCACTATAAATCCTTATTCTTATCACACCTGTAATAGATTTGTTACCGAATCTGGGGTCGGAGCAATGAAGGGAGGGGTGTGTTTCTTTTGGGTGTTGATTCCAAATATCAAAAGTGTTTCTAAGAAATCACTTATGGTGCTTAAATGCTTAATTTTCAACCATTCCATTAGATTTCCAAAATTATGAGGAAATTTATATTCAAGTCAAGTATCTAAACTTTTGACCTCTTTATGGCAAGTTATAAAGACATAGTCTTCTAACACTGTAGTTATAAGATGAAACAGCATAATTTAGGATATTTATGTGAGTATATCTGATAGTTCTCAGCAGTTGGCACTCTCAAAAGCAAGACTCATGCTGATTTCTCTTGTGTATCAGCATCGTATGTGTGTATACTATGCACTAATTGAAACTTTGATCAAAAATGACTTACAGGGACGACCCCCCCAGAGCAAAGTTCTTTGATTAAAAGAAGAGTTCACCAAAAACGCCATTTTTGGTGCTTTCGAGATGTTGTCCTTTTGGAGCTTGAAAGACCCTGGTCCGCATCCAAAGAGGCGAGCGAACATTCTGACTGATTTTATGTGCGATTAAAAAAAAATAGCAGCAAACAGTTTTGCAAAGACATGATGCTGAGTAAATTATAAAACTTGATGACTCATTCCTTATGTGGCTTTAGGAAAAAAGAAAGAAACTTCAATTAAACATGAAAAAGCATCAATTTTAAAGACTCAAGTGCCAATGTTGCTCTTGGATAAAAAAAAAAAAAAAAAAAAAAAAGGGATTTCATCCCCCAAAGCAAAATATCTAAAATAGTACTGCTGTTGTAAAACATTTCAAAATGTTAATTATGGTGCTCTTTAACAGTCTGCTGCATATCCCATAGTGTTCCCAAACTGAGCTCAGTTCAGACTAATAAATTAATTAATGAAAGCTGATGATGAGCACTTTTGAAGACTTTGTACTGTTTCTGAACAAAGTCGTCAGCTTGAAGAGGCAGGGGAGGAATGTGTGTATACTTGCGCTGATAATTGAGTTAATATGGCGACTAGGGCCTTTTCACAGCTAAGCAGCCAAAATGAACGCCCATGAATGTGTGTACACATACACAGAAAACACATAAGTATGGAGAGACAACAGCTTTTCATCTCTCCACCCACGGCATGCTCTAATTGGCCCTCAGGGACCAAATCCACGCTACGATGCCACATATTTATGTTGCAGGAAACATGTCTGTGAATCTGCAATGCACATGCAATCGAAAGTGAGACATCTGTTGTCTATATGCATTTGTATGCAACAGCATGACATTATATGTATTGTTGATGAGCGATAATTGCTGGTGTTTGCTAAGGCAAGCTTCACGTTTACTACTGCTCATACTTAAGGGTCCTGACATTAAACCTTATTAGAGACAGCTGCGCTGTGAGTAAACGATCAGGCTTAATTTTAATATCCTTAAGCTTTAGTCAATATTTCATCATATCTTGCCGTGTTTAACGCTTGTTATTGTCAACAGTATGTTTTAATAAAAAGCATTTAATCGTCATCAAAATGTCCATTTTTGTCTTGTCTAGAGCTTTCACTATTGATTATTTTGGTGATTAATCGAGTTATAAGCTGATTATTTTGACGATTTATTGAGTAAAGTGATGTTTTTGTATGTGTAGTAAGCGATAAAAATAGACCCAAGTGAACAATAGCCTTTAAAATGACTTAAAATACATTTATAACAATGGGGAAATAATTTGATCAATAACGTATCAAAGAGTACTTTCTCAAAAGCAAGTACTCATATGGTTCTTTTAAACAATACTGTTAAAATCATCATGAAAATTAGTCAAATCATTTAAATTTTAAACCATTATTTGTAATGACAATTGTAATAATGACTGGATGAACTTCTAGTTATTTATTTATTCTTGGCCAAACTCCAATTAAATCAAAAGATTCTATAACTCAGTCGATTAATCGATTAACTCTGTTGACTTCTTTACGACAGAAATTCTACAGTGACTGTAATGTCTTGAACATCAAACTTGTGGACATAAAACCATGCAAACTTAAAGCTGGGTTTGGACTTTTTTTGTTAAATCACCAATGAACAACATACTCCATATTTAGAAACATACCGATAAATTCACACATTTATTTGAAAAAAAAAAAACAAAACAAAAAAAAAAGTTGCCAACTACTGTTTAAACGCTGGACGGTAGAAACGGTCTTATAATGCAAATATGGAATTTTTATGTATTTCTATGAAACATGGGTCATGGACGTCTGTGGAATGCGTCACTTTTAGTATTACATGATACACAATTTGTTTTAAATCCAAGTACTTGAATTTAGTTGAGTAACTGTGACAGCCTTGTCTTGCCTTTGTTATCGTTGAAGGAAAAAAACAAAAACATTTTCATTAATAATTTTACAAGATTTAACACTAACTTGTAAGCTGGCAACCTAATAGCAATGCCCTGACAACCATGCAAGCACTGCAGTTTCAAACAGGCAAAAAAACTAATATTTTCTTCAGAAAACATGAAAAAACTTGAATTATACAAAGGTTCAAAGGATAATTTGTTCTTCAAAGCCAGTTCTTGAAGCATCAATCAGCTCCATCCAAATTAAAAGCTGGTCTGGCTCAGTCACCAATGGCTTCAAATTCCAGGAAAAATTAGCCAGCTATTCTTTATAGACTGAAAATCAAATATCAGTGTTAGCCTGGAGATGAAGGTTGCCATGGAGATAATGTGTATAACATGACAGATACTTTTCCTGGAATCAATCACCGGATTTTCCGCAAGCACAGCAGGAGAAAGGGTCAAAGACATGAGGGCTTTTTACTCATACACATCAACCCTGTTTCATTAGCATCTAGCAGCAAACTCAAAATCACCACCATCCACCTTCTCCCTCAGGTTTCATCCTGGAGATCCAAAAAGTAGCTGAACACCCAGAGATCTGCTTGGTTTCTTGCGGTGGTTCAGCAGCAGGGCTGATGAACTGCGCTGTGGATAACCAGGGTCTCCGAGATCATTAAAACCCTAAGCAGACAGGCTTCCTCGCCGTAGTCTGAGTGATGAGATCTCCATAGAGAACAGCGCTCTCGCTCTCTCATTGAGAGGTCCTAAATCCAGGGCTGTGCTCATGACTTTCTCTTGCCCTGAGGACGCAGGATCAGGAATTTCCTGTAGCTGCTATCTTAGCCGTGTCAGAAGAGGGATGTTACTGATGGGAAGTAAAGGGAAGTGGCAGTGTTTGGTGCTCCAGGGGGAATGATGCCTCTGATCACTGAACAGTCCTTCATGAGGCGAGTCCTGCCCTCAGGCATCTGCCAGCCGATGCTTCAGAGAGGATCTCCCTGGGTTTAGCATGGCCGGTGTTTGAGAGGAGGACACAGGCCTAACAGCTCCTCACGGCTGTCTGATTTACAAATCTCTGCCGAAAAACATTAACTTTTTTCATGGTCAAATATTCATGAAAAATTAAGGACAGAGGCTCTGATTGGTGACTATTTCTTCTCAAGTTTTCACGATCATTAAGCTTTTTTTTGTAGTTCACTGTTATATTTTATAATAATTTAACGAATGTACACACACATATTGCATATAACATTTAAATATATTAATTTTAACTACAAATATTTTTCCCCATTATACAAGAAAACTCATAAAACATCCAAGATAGGCATTATTTATACAATAAAACAAGAACTAATATTAATATTTAGACAATTAATATTTACTTGCTTTTAAAATTGTAACCATATGCGTGTCACCAATCCTGGAAACATGTAAAAAAAAAAGTTCCATTCCCTTCTTTTTTTTAAACAGCAACTGTAAATATTACATGAGGACTAGTTCTTTTCATGTTTTGTTTTACATAGATAAAATTATGTAAAAAATTATGTATTAACACACACACACGTACACGTACGTTTCCCATTTTAAGCAATTTGTTCACAGTTCTGCAGTGTTTTATTTAATTTGAACTAAATATATACTTTACATTTAAAAATTTTAGTTTATATTAATTTGAACTACAATTAAATAATTTCAATACTTTATTTTTATATTGCACAAGAAAAACAAACAATGTTACAAAAAATTCATATACATATACATATATACATATATATATATATATATATATATATATATATATATATATATATATATATATATATATATATATATATATATATATATATATATATATATATATATATATATATATATAAATAAAATTGTTTCCGGGATTGATGGCATGCATAGCAGGTAACAATTTTTTACTCTCTTTTTTTTTTTAAAGAAATAATGCAGTTGTTTTTATAACAACTATACACAATATTTCTTAAAGAGCTAATTCCTTTATATATATATATATATATATATATATATATATATATATATATATATATATATATTCTCAACAAAACCATTTACAGTTCAATAAAATCTGATTGTATTGATAGTTTGACGTGCAGTCCTTTTACTCAATTTACTAAAAAAAAAAAAAAAGCACTCTTTAAAGCATTTTAAAAATTATTGATAAAAATATATAGTATTAAATGCATAATATATATTAATGTATAAAGTTTGTTTTTAGAATTATTCTTTTAATATTAGGCCATAAAACGGCTCAGATTCCTCCTTCAATACAGATTTGTGGGATTCTTTTTGCTCTTTTTATAATCTCATCACATACAAGCCATACAAGTAACTCTTTTTAATATACAGTGCTTATGATTAGGTCTGTTTAAATGAGAAACTGTAATATTGATGCAGGTTAAAAAATAATAGCTTGACAATAGTATCATGTCATACTGTAGGACAGTGCTGTGACATGTCAATGACCCACTTGCAGTGGTGCTGGGTCAGGTGACCACGTGATGACAGCATCATAATGGCACTAGCAGCGAAATTCATTTCATTCTCTCAGAGGATCAAAAAACAAGGTGGGCTGCTTGATTTAATTCATCAGCATCCCACATGCACACAGTTACAGCGCTGCAGTACGCAAAAACACACAATTCAATCTGCTCCCCGCTCTTTGTTGAAACAGCAGTCCCACATCAGTAATATGCTTAGAAGCAGGAAGACTGAACTAATTTAATGTGGCGCAGAGACGACTCCTCACAGCACTATGAAGACACGAGGCCATCCTTTCACTCTAACTGCAACAAAAACAAAGACACGCAAAGAAAAATCAAACTAATAACAGCCCACCGCATTGTTTGTGCAGCTCTGAACACTAACGTTAATTAATGCAAATCTGATCCTTTTCATGCTTAGAGAATAATCTACCCAATTAGAAGATATAAAGGGACTATTTTTCCCACTCAATATTTAGTTGGCACGTTAATGTGCTTTAGCTATACTGTATGACTTATCACCGATTCTTCCTTCTTTCTGTCTTCTAATGTTACTACCCATTTTATGCTTTTGAGTTTTTTTAACAACTTATAGTTTATTGTCTAATAATTTATATGCAGAACTGATTTATTTTAATTATGACATTATAACTAATAATTTGACTTCAATAACAGCATTATGTATATAAATATTTAAACAATGATAATCTATTAATAAACGAATTTGTGTATTTTCATTATTAATATTAACAATAAAAATATTATTAATAATAATAACAATAATAATTTATTAAATGTAAATACTGTGAACTGTTATAATAATTGTCTTTATTAAAAGCATTAATAATAATTACAATAATAATGATTTATTATTATACACGGCATTTTTGTGTGTAATTTCTACCTGATGTCTATCTGGGAAAAGTGAACTGTGGGTTAAATAATTACAATTAATAATATCATTATTAACAACAACTATTTATTTTTCGTTTTTGTGTGTAATGTCTATTTGATGTTTTGTGAATGGTTGCCTGTGGGTTGAATAATCACAAGTTATAATAATTTCTCTATCCTTAATATCATTAATAACACCACCCTGCATCATATTTGCTGAATTCAATTTAATAGTAACTATATTTAATAATTAAATGTAATACTTATAATATTTAATAATAAATTAATAACTTTCTTACTAATTTTTGGGGTGCTGATTCCAAAATATTGCCTGCTTGTACAGAACTTCACACTCTCTAATAAAATATGTGCATTCTGTAGCATTTGTGCTGTTCGACAAGCGTTTGCAAGCTGAAGAAGTCTTGTATTAGCCCTTAATCAGCCGCCAAAAAAATAAAACATGATTTCTGTCTTCCTCTGAGCCACATTACAACTACTTTTTCCGTTCTTAGATGATTTTCACAAGCATGAATAATTCTGATTTGAAGGTTAGAATTATAGCCAATGACAGAAGAAAATGCAAACATGAACCAGATGTTCTCTGCTACATCTGTAGGTGTTTTACTACATCCGATCTGCAACAGAAAAACTGTATACGATAACTCAGCATTATCGATATTAGGCCTTCTTAATAACAACAATTTATTAAAATTAAATTATAAATTGGAATTTTTGAATGCAACGTCTTTTTGATATTCTGTGAACGGTGGACTGTACAGAGAAAAATGCTGCTCTGTGCTTTTTATCTCCACTGGAGCCGCTTTAGACCAGGAGATTTAATGATGAGCGCATCAGGTCCATTCCCACTGGCAGAAGATAAATACTGGGTGAAATCAATACTGCCTTCAGATGACTGAACCAACATGAGCACTGAGATGACAGTAGAACCAGCTCGGCTGCGTTTCATCTGGAGTTCAACACCACCGCACGAAACCTCGTGAATTCAACTCGTAGCAACAGCAAAAGAAACCAGATTTTTTGCAGGTTTTAGTTCCAGTTCCAAATGTGGATTATAATATGTAATATGTAACAGATTAGTACTAAATGCTGAACATTCTAACAGATCTGAACATTATATTATTCTAAAACAAATCAAATGAAATGAAAGCAGAGCAAGTCACATGCAAGAAAGCTAATATAAAGTGAGGATGAGAGGAATCATGGTACACATTAGTGTCTATGACCAGAGCTAGTGCTTTAAAATCACTGTCCACTCAAACGACTGTAATAGCTTTCAAAGCGCTCACTTTAGAGTGAGAGAACAGACTTTAGTTACGCAGTGGAGTCAATGAACTTTTTAGAGCTTTTCATTTAAACACAGTTCTGCAGCGGACGCTAGCCTCTTGCCTTTAGAGCACTGATGCACCACTAATGGAGTGTCTCAGTGCCTCACAAGAGCTGATAAAAGCCCACCGCGGTTTTCCTTTTGGTAAACAACATTTATAGTCAGTAGCGTGAAACCCGTTCAAGTAAGAAAAAGAATCAAAAGCTCTAATGAATCTCTACTGCAGCATAAATCACAGAAGTGAGCAACAGCAGGTCAGTTATTTAGCATCTGTGTACTGTGTACTCGACTCAGGTGCAGGGGAAGACAAGATGTCTCCGATCAAGCGATTGAGGCGTTTTGTTGTTGGATGTAATAATGAATAAAGCAGTCATCATTTACTCCCGACATCTGAGCCGCTGAAGATGCAGAGGATTAATGTTACTTTTGTTTTGAAGGGAATGCACTGATCCCAGATCTATATAAATGCGTCTATGTTCGCGCGAATCATTCGTGATCCAGCTTCATCTACAGAAGTGAGTAGGGGGGTGAGATATGTCGATTTTTGATCGTGGACGATAAAAATGTCTCCACGATTTGCTTTTGAAGAAATATTGTAGTATCGCACATTCTATCAGTTACAGTTCTGGCGCCGCCGTATCAAGATAATGTACAACACCAAAAACATTCATATCAGTGTTAACTCGGCGGTGGAGTAACTGTCACGGGACACTGCACTTATTCGCAATCAAAAAAGTACATTATTTGCGTGTGTTTTAAAGGCTTGCCGGTTAAACATTTCATTCACGCGCTGGTCTGTCATGCGCTTTTTCTGAGCCCATACATCTGAAGAGCGCGCACTAAAAAGCATGTCTAATAGCGCCTAATTACTCAACTAAGTTATCTTTTGCGCTAATACGGTCAAAACACACAAGGTTTACATATAGACTAAGTTGGTTATGTCTAAACTGAAAGCAAACAGTGGAAAGAAAAATGGATGCGTGCAGCTCTTAAAGGGACAGGAGAAACATGAAGCCCACTGTCATTAAAGGGATAGTTCACCCTAAAATTTTATTTCTGTCATTATTTACTCACTCACATGTTGCCCCAAACCTGTATTCATTTCTTTCTAGTGCTGAACACGAAAGAAGATATTTTGAAGAATGAGGGTAACCAAACAGTTGCTGGTCCACATTGACTTTGATAGGAAAGAAAAATCCTATGGAAGTCACTGTGGACCAGCAACTGTTTGGTTTTCCACATTCTTCAAAATAGCATTTATGTTCAGCAGAAGAAAGAAACTCATTCAGGTTTAAAACAAATTATAGTAAATGATGGAATAAATATAAATGATGGTATAAATAAAACACCATGACAGAATTGACAGACAGATTACATAATTTTTATTATTTAATAATTCTTTAAAACAACAAAACGCAAAGAGAAAAAAAAACGAACTACTCTTGACTGAAAAAAAATAATACAGTTGCTTTCATAGGAATCAATCTATATAGTGTTTTATTTTTATATTTGTTCATTCAATTTCTTGAATGCTCCTGCTAAATATGCCTGTTGTACCTGAAAATACACTGTTTGTTTTATTTGTATATTATGTGTATTTGTAATGTGTATCTTTGTTCTTATTTTTTAATAACAAACATAAAATAATGACAAAGATTTTTTATATCTTCGCCCACTTTGGCCTAAATATCCACCATTCTTTTTAATATTTTGTTACCTTGAAAGGCTTTGTCTTTATAATAGGGAAATTATTTTGGCTGCACTGCTCAGACAAAATAGTAAAACCATCGTGACAACAATAGTGAAATAATAAAAAAAAAACATGCTAGTTAGCCAGTTTCACGGCTGAAGTTTACAGTCTGCTCGTCGTCACTCCATGGAAGAGAGGGGCGGGGTCAGCAGAGCTCATTAGCATTTAAAGCAACATGGACAAAAAAAATGGCTTGATGAAAACAGAGCTGATTTTGACAGGGTAAAGAAGGTGTTTTTTACACTACCATTGAGAAATTTGAACCAAAGTATGTTATAGACTTTTCTTTAAGACCCTAAAGAATCATATCCACTTGTGGAAAATGGGCATTCGATGACCCCTTTAAATCTAAAATAAAATAGTACTGTATATGAATAACTACAAACAAAGTTATCAAAATAAATAAACATTAATATTTATTATTTTGGATTCAATTTAAGTTTCAAAATTCATCTTTTAACCCTAAATATTTCTCCGTAGGTATTTCAAAAAATTGATTCATTTGATTCATCTATCTAAGAAAATAAATAATTTGTGTATAATGTATATTATACCCCTTATGCATAATGCATTAAAGCTATTCAAAATGTACATTGTAATGCATTATATCTTTCATAAATAATTGCAAACAAAGTTAAAATGCATTATAATATTTGACGTTTATTTGTCATGTGTTTTAATGCATTATAATTTCTAAAGGTGTAACAATGTTAAATAGATCATCATGAATAAATCATGTTTTTTTTAATTAACAGATTAAAGGCTGGAATACACTACATGGCTTTTAAAGTCAAAGTCAAGATCATTTGTCCTGTATAGTGCTTTTCACAATAAAAACTGTTTCAAAACTACTTTACAGAAAATCTTAACATTACTTTTTTAATATATTAATGCCTTGCGATCACATTTAGCAAACAAGAGCGGGGCAATAATATAGCTTACATTTTGCAGCAATACAAAGCAATAGAGGTACAGTACAAAGTAGATATATTGCCCTGCGCAAGTATACTCTACTGTATGCGGATAAAGTTGGACTTTATATATTCAACTTTATATAAAGAGCTGGCAGATAATTTAGTTGCGATGAAAAAATAAATAAAAATCAGGCAGTTGAGATGTGCTGTAACAGCAAATCTGAACAAATTTTACTTGGACTTGGGTTAAATGCACAACATTGCCTTTTTAAAATTCATGTGTCCTCGTAATCTTCAATCAAAAAGATTACCTTTCCCCTCCCTCTCATAACAAGAGGCTTCAAGGACAATGCATTCCCTCCAATAACCTGTCCTTCACATTTGATCACAACTCCCAATGGAGAAAATCAAGTCCCTGCCATTTAAAAAAACATTTCATTTGGATGTAAGTCACAATAGGGAAGAAAAGATGATCATACTTCACTTTTATGCTGACTCTAAAACTTGAATTCAACAAAAGTCCGTGACAGTAACCGCCATCAAAGTGTCCAAAATTTTGAGCCAAGCCCATCCTGTTTAATTCCTATTTTACAGCATGTTATGCAGTGGCTTACTGGTGATGTAATGACTCAGCCGGCCATTCAGTTTTATATCCTGTTTAATGTCAAGAGAAAAAGAGAGCATGAATTTAACGGATACCAATAATTACGTAATGCAAATAGAGCCATGGAGGGAATGAATTTGTGAAGCTCTCTTGAGAACTACCTTCATCTGGACCCATGCTGCAATGCTAACAGTAATCCTCCGTGATAGCGTGCCTGTGCCAGATGATCTGAATGGCTACAGCCTGAGGAAGAGAACATAAGAGAGCAAAAGAGAAAGCGAGAGCTCTAATCACACACACACACACCGTTGCTATCTCTCCTCAGCAAAAGAGGAGGAGAACATCATTTGGAGACTGATGCCACTACATTCACTAGGAAGAAACAGCACATTTAAGAAAACTTTGGACATGTGAGACAAGACCCAAATTTGAATAATCTTTCTCTGAACAGCAAAATGCAAAAGGCCTGTTCTTTACACAAAGACACTGTTGGAATATTCATGAACTGGGTGTCAATTTTATGCACCGTTCTGGTTTTGTCGTTCAAATGCAGGCCGTCTCCACAGGAGTCTGAGTCATACACAACACGATATCTGCAGAGGATTCCATGTCAAATTTAAGACTTTTTTAAAAACCAGCTGCACAAGCAAAGTTAATATTATACAACATATTGGACTTGCTGCTGCAATAATAATGTGTTAATAGAATTGAATGTGTTAAATAATATTTAGTCTTTCCTTCCTGCGAGCTACAAGATTTTATATTGAATTAAATCCCAAATACGGTTTATTGTGTAACCAAAATATCAATAAAAACAATAAAGTATAAGATTTTATGTATAATGCAAGACCTTTAATTATAAACAAGCCAGAAATACATTGGGACTCAAACTTTGAAATGTCTATCCTATACTACTTCCAGCTTCTCAATCAAAAAGATACAACCATCAATATAAACCCCATAAATGAAACGCTCTTATAATTCATTAACAGTAGACTATAACCAATAACTTGACATAAATGTATGGTATTCACTGATTGTGAACTGCTCTGAAATGGTGCATGTGCAAAAAGTAACGCAGTTATTCCATTTAGTATGTATTGTGATCTTGTTTCTTCTGTCCCCAAATTCAAGACCTCTTAAATGATAATTAAGACGTTCACAACACCGTTTAAGATATTCACCATTTAAGATACTTTTTCTATCCTTAAAGGGATGGTTCACCCAAAAATGAAAATTAGCCCATGATTTACTCACCCTCAAGCCATCCTAGGTGAGACTTTCTTATTTCAGATGAATACAATCAGAGTTATATTAAAAAATGTCCTGGCTCTTCTAAGCTTTATAATGGCAGTGAATGGTGGTCGAGATTTTGAATCCCAAAAAAGTGCATCCATCCATCATAAAAAGTGCACCACACGGCTCTGGGGGGTAAATAAATGCCTTCTGAAGTGAATCGATGTGCTTGTGTAAGAAAAATATCCATATTTGCAACTTTAGAAACCGTAATCTCTAGCTTCTGCTAACTGTTGTTAAAAAAATAAATAAAACAAGTAAATAAGGAATAACAATGTATAAATTGACAATTGTATGTGCAGGTATATTATGTGCAACTTTTAAATGTAGACTAAGTATGTGTGTTAGATAAATAAGTGTATAAATAGTGTTGGGTGGTCCACAGTTATTGTCAAGTGTTCATGAGATGGCTTGCCTGAGGGAACACCTCTCTCTTGTGAACGTGCGTTCGACATTAGCAGAATCTTGAGATTACAGGTTATAAAGTTATAAATATAGACATTTTTCTTACACAAACACATCACTTCACTTCACAAGGCTATTATAAACCTCCAAAGCTGTGTGATGGATGCACTTTTTTGGGCTTCAAAATCTCGACCACCATTCACTTCTATTATAAAGCTCGGAAGAGCCAGGACATTTTTAAATGTAACTCCAACTGTATTCCTCTGAAATTAGAAAATCATATATATACACTCTTGAGTCAGGGGGGCAAGAAAAAAGCAAACTGCGCTCCAATTATTGTCGCTAAAAGCATCACTGCGATCTTAAAGTTTCATTATAATCAACAAAGCTCTCTAAACTACAAAATCAATTTCTTATTTACATCACCAGGGGTAGACAATAAGGGAAATTTGCCACTGGCCCTCTGGGCCACTGTCTTTTGAAGTTCACTGGCCCAGGTCAAAGCGTCGGGCATTGATCCCAATAATCACGAAAAAGAACAGTTTGCTTGAACAACATGAATAACATTTATTTTGTTTTAAGGTAGGTTTAGTGCAAAGTGCAGCAAAACTGTGCAAAAACATGAAACAAGTGCAAATAAACCTATTGCATAGGATTCATTCTCCGTATTCACACAGCAATTCATTATATTATGTTCATACCATAGGTTTCATACACGTTAACGTTTCTCTAACTTACTTGTCTGCATATGTGGGCATTGATCTGCAGAGCTCACAGTAAACCTCTTTTTTTTCTTGATCGTAGCCCAGCTAGGGGTGGGCGATATGGAAAAATATCATATCACGATTTTTTTTTTAGAAATATCACGATTCACGATTTTATCACGATTCTTTGTCATGTTGGTTTTACAAGTTGTCTGAGCATTACAGCCAAACTAGAAAGACAAAGCCTTTCAAGGTAACAAAAAAAAAAAAAAAAAAAGACATGGCAGATATTTAGGCCAAAGTGGGCGAAGATAAAAATCTTTGTTCATTCTATCTTTCTTATTTTTTAATAAGAACAAAGATACAAATTACAAATACACATAATATACAAATAAAACAAACAGTGCTTTATTTTCAGGTACAATAGGTGTATTTAGCAGAGCATTCAATGAAATTGAATGAACAAATATAAAAATAAAACACTAGATAGACTGATTCCTAAAGCAACTGTATTAAAGTTTTTCAGTCAAGAATAGTGAGTGATTTTTCTCTGTGTTTTGTTGTTTTGTTAACGTTAAATGAATAGTTCCCCCAAAAATAAATATTCTGTCATCTGTCTGTCAGTTCTGTCATAATGTTTTATTTTTATACCATCATTTACTCAAGTTGTTTTAAACCTGAATGAGTTTCTTTCTTGTGCTGAACATAAATGCTATTTTGAAGAAGGTGGAAAACCAAACAGTTGCTGGTCCTCAGTGACTTCCATAGGATTTTTCTTTCCTATCAAAGTCAATGTGGACCAGCAACTGTTTGGTTACCCTCATTCTTCAAAATATCTTCTTTTGTGTTCAGCACAAGAAATTAATAGAGGTTTGGGACAACATGTGAGTGAGTAAATAATGACAGAAATTAAAATTTAGGGTGAACTATCCCTTTAATGACAGTCGACAGCATGTTTAGTGTCCTGTCCCTTTAAGAGCTGCACGCATCTAATATACAGGCACGCATCCGTTTCTCTCTTAACTATTTACTTTCATTTTAGACATAACCAACTGAGTCTGTATGTAAACCTTGTGTGTTTTGACAGTATTAGCGCAAAAAATAAGTTAGTTGAGTAATCAGGCGCTGTTAGACAGGCGTTTTAGTGTCCGTGCTTCAGGTGTATGCGCTCAGTAAAAGCGCACATCAGACCAGCGCGCGAATTAAACATTTAACCAGCAAGGCTTGTGTGCAAATAATGTACTTTTGCGATCGCGAATAAGTGCAGTGTCCTGTCAGAGTAACTCTACTGCTGTATGTCGTGTTGTACAGTATATAGAGACGGAGGCGCCAGAACTGTATGTGACATAATGTGCGCTGTAGCACGATACTACCATATTTCTTCAAAAGCAGATCGTGGAGACATTTTTATCGTCCACGATCAAAAATCGTCATATCGCACACCCCTAAGCCCAGCCAATTCCAGCGGTCTCGCCACTGGGGCTGAAACTTTCTCTGCCTTTTCTTTTCGTATTCCCTTTCGCTTTCCCTCAATTCCTCTGGTGATTTTCTCTTCCGTGCCTTCTCTTTTTTACCCGGCGTTTGGCCAAGTGATGTGGGTTTCAGAAACATGTAGCCTAGCTTAATAGTAGCTATAGGTAGGTGCTGAGCAGCAGTGTGCAGTTTGCACGCGTGACCGCGGGAGCGAGCAAGGGATCACGTAACGTGTTAGCGGTGGTTACCGAGACGATTTAACAGAAATCAAAACACAGAACCACAGGTAATTAATGTGAAATTAGACTTTTTTTTAATTGAGGCATTATTTTTACTGGCCCCACCGGGCTAGTGGTTGGAGCGATCTGGTGGCCCTGACGGTTTTAAAAGTACGTCTGGGCCACCGGGCCAATTATATTGTCGACCCCAGATCACGTCTGCACTTATGAGATGATTCACGAGCGTGCAAAACTCCGGCACCTACAGAGGTGAGCATATTCTGAAAACTCTTCTGATTGCACACTGAGTTGAAGAAATCAACATATATGTCTGTGATTGGCTACTTTGCTCAATGCTGCAAAAACACATTGGATGGTTTGCAAGATCTTTAATTTCATTTAAGGGTATTTAGCGCTGTCTAGTACCCCCGAACAACCAGGCCTGGGCTGACATCGGGATTCCATGACTAACGATATGGGGGGGGGGGGGGGGGCTTTGTCTTTACATATTCAGGTGTATGTGGATTTTGCATGAAGTTGACTGCTTGTTCACTCACTCTGATACTGATCCTTACCTGCACTTTTCAAGCATTTCTTACACTGCACTCCATCCCTCATCCTCAGTAATGTTTATTCCTCAACACTAACTCTGGTCTAACACTAACTCCATCAACAAATACGGCCTCATCGCCCATCACGCCGTCCGTCACCCAGCGGCTGATTGATTTTCTCATGAACCTGACTATCATCTATCACCTGACGCGGCCTCAAGCACATTCACAAGCTCTGTCTGTACAGAACAGCACAACACATTCTGACTCATCTGCTGAGATCTGCTCCAATTCCACTTTCTGCTCTTTTCAAAACTTTATTAGCCTGGTTTGGCATTATTTTAGGATATTAATGAGCAGGACTGATTCAGAATTTTAAGGCACAGGGGAATGAACTCAAGCAATGTCCCATTTCAAATATAAATCTAGGTCCTTTTTCTCCACTAATGAGCACATTATGACTCCTAAATATGATAAAAATGCTTACTGAAAAACACTAGACTAAATAAACGAATGCTGACAGGATGGACACTACCATTCAGAAGTTTTGGTTGGTGTATGACAGGTGAGTGAGTGAGTGAGACTGACATGACTGATGTCACTGCAGGAGGACAGTCTAACATCCCAGCACAGGAGACGAGAAGTGACATGTGGACAGACTGGACCAAATACTTGAGCAGCTCCATCAGTGAGGTGATCCAGCTGGACCTGTGACAGCTGAGCGTCTGCTGCTCCACAGCCACACACAAACACATCCACAACACCTGATAACAAACCACAGATTACATGCAAAAGAGAAATATGAATGTGCTTCTGTCAGGAAGCACGTTTTCAAAATCAACTTGCCAGTGGGTTGTCTGAACAAAGAGTTGATCAGTCTGTCTTCATGTCATATATGTGACCCTGGAGTACAAAACCAGTCATAAGTGTACATTTTTCGAAATTGAGATTTATACATCAACTGAAAGCTGAATAAATAAGCTTCCCATTGGAATCTGAGGGTGCAAAAAAAATCTAAATATCGAGAAAATCGCCTTTAAAGTTGTCCATATGAAGTTCTTAGCATTGCATATTACTAATCAAATTAAGTTGACATTTACGGTAGGAAATTTACAAAATATCTTCATGGAACATGATCTTTACTTAATATCCTAATGATTTTTGGTATAAAAGAAAAATCAATAATTTTGACCCATACAATTGATTGTTGGCTATTGCTAGAAATATACCCGTGCTACTTAAGACTGGTTTTGTGCTCCAGGGTCACATATAATTACCCTGGGTTATGGACATGTCCATCAGATGTGATAAGACATATCAGTAACACTTTATTTTAAGGACCAGATCTCACTATTAACTAGTTGCTTATTAACATGCATATATATATTTACAGTACATTGGTTGTTTATTGATACTTATTAGGCACCTATTAATTCCTTACTCTGCATGACCATATTCTAGATCCCTTAATCCACCCAATACCTAAACTTAACAACTACCTAACTAACTATTAATAAGCAGCAAATCAGAAGTTTATTGAGGGAAAACTAAGTTAATACTGAATATATATTCTCTAATCTGAAGTGTTATTGGCATTTCTTAAGGGGCTGCTCACAACTGATGTGCATTTACATTAAAATAAATAAAATAAGCTAAACAAATAGAATACTGAGATGCACCAGTATTAAAATTCTGGCCGATACCAATAAACTGATCATTTCTGTGTATGACAGGCAACTGGTAAATGGCTGATGTTGAAATTCTGCATTATTTTGTTTTATATTATTTTCAATAATAATAATAATCATCATCCTGTTGGGATTATGTAATTTTGTAGGTACCCTCGATGAAATGTCTCATATGGCATTTCAACTGACTTTTGGATAACTGCAGAAAATAAGGTCTGTAACCAACAAACGTTTATGATTAATAATCTTCACAAATTAACAACTTCCAAAAATTTTGAAGCCTAAATAAAATGTAAAAAAGCTAAATATAGGCTATAAACAAACTACACTACATCATCTAACCACTTGTTAAACAACTACCTTTTTAAAGATAAATAAAAGCTAAAATAAAGTAAAATCACAAGGGTTTACTACTAATGTATTTTATGCTGTAGCATAAAACGTGAAAATATTTTGAGCGCGTGTTCAACATAGACCTTATTTCAAGCATTCAACCAAAAACCCATTCAATAAACCTATTGACTTCAGGACGATGGAACCAGATGTGCTAAAATTAAACTTGTATCTGGGTTTTTTGGGACTTATTCCTGAAACGCAAGATGTGAGGTAAAGGTGTGAATTTAGAGGCACAACTTCTTCCAGATGGTTTTAGCATACTAACAAGCATGAAACATATTCAACATAAGTGCTTCTAGCTATGAAAGCATAATTTTGTGCAGTGGTAGGGTTCTGTAATTCAAAATGCAAGGTAAGTTGCAGTTTTAGTATTGTCCAATAGGTGCACAGCGACTTTTCTTTAGTCAGTTGTCTTGTAGGTCAAATATTTTTGGGTAAAGCACCAATTTAAAGTGAAACTTGCTAAGCAAGTTAGTTGAACTAGTTAATCTGAATAACACACCTGGTTTAACGGCACAGAGGAATCAATACTTTTTTACTCCGCAACAAATTATAATGTCACATCTGTTTCGGAGCTGGAACAGATGCGATTCATTCATTGCTGGTGTAACGCGGCGTCACACTTGGTGAGAACGCTATGTCTGCATCAAGACAACAGAGATTCGCTAAAAACAAAGAAAAAAAATTATTGGCATATTATAGGAAATTGTAAAACGATTTGGCGAACATATTCAATCACCAAATCAGACTCGTGTGCTTTGATGGCTGAATCTGACGTGACTAGCAGCAGATTGTCAGTCGCCTGGAGAATCTTGCTGCATCATTACTGCGCTGACAGACAAGCATGAAATCACAATGTCAATATTCATAAGAGGAAAAAAACAATGAGAGCCATTCTGAGAAATATCAGCAGGTGTGTGAGAGCGTTTGCTGTTGTGTCTGTGCGATCGGCGTAAAACCCCCTGCTGTACACGAGTAACAGAAGACAAATTACACATGAACGTTTGAGAGCCAAGCGCCTGGTAGGAGGTCCATCTGTAATGTTTAAGTTTGCAAAACCATATACTGTATATTAACGATATTCATCTAGACCCTCTAAGCAACAAAGTGGACCAGACTTTCTGTGAACGATAAGTCTTTGTCTCTCTCGTTGATCTGCGTTCTGATCCATCGGCCCAAAATGAGCTCAGGTTAATATTTTATATCAGATATATATTTATATCAGAGTCCTTCATTATACGCAACCTTCAGAGAGCACGACTGTCAGCTGCTGGCTCAGGAGCGTGCGTGAACTGATCTGGAGGGAACTCAGCCTCTCCTCCAACCAAGGCCAACTCCTCATCATTTATGCTGAATTCCAGATTCCCATCCAATGCACGGGAGATGAATTCCCATTGATTCTGCCAGCGGCTGTTAGCGTGACTGAGGAAGACAAAGCAGTCATGGAAAGAGGGAAATGAGAAGTCGACAGAACTCTTCAGAGGTTTTGATATTTGTTCAGAGCCGCAGGGTTTTGCCCTGTAGCAGCTGCATCTGTCAGCACAAATAGTATAAGTTTCCCCAGAGAATAAACCACCAGAGGCTGTGCTACAAACAATCACTATTCCTCACTTTGATGAGCTGAAAATGTTCGGTCATGCTCTGTTTTTACCCATCATTATTTTAATTTTCCTGAAAAATGTATAACTTTAAATTACCATTGGGCTGGTAACATAACAGTAATATTGTGAATTATTATTACAGTTTAAAGTAACAGTTTGAATATGTGTTAAAATGTAATTTATTTCTGTGATCAAAGCTGAATTTTCAGCATCATTACTCCATATTCTAATATACTGATTTGAGAAACTTTTCTCATTATTATCAATAATTGAAAACAGCTCTGCTGCTTCATATTTTTGTGGAAACAGTGATACATTTTTTTCAGGATTCTTTGGTGAATAAAGAACAGCATTATTATGTTATGTTAATGTTATTAAAAGTGTTATTTTAAAATTATACACCTGTATCTTTCATCACAGTTTTTATTAATATTTTGAACTTAAATTTGCTTTAATTTGAAGTAATTCTTTTTTTAATTTAAAACATTTAATTGTTCAAATTGAATTTATATTTAATTAATTTCTTTATATTACAGTTGAATTTCTTTTTATTTCAGTTTTAGTAGTTTTATTTCTAGTAATTTTAGTGCCTTAACTTAAAACATATTTCAGTTAGTTGCCTAGACAACATTTCTAAATTTCATTAAAAGTTTTTCCATGTTATAAATGTCTTAACAGTCATTTTTCATAAATTTCATGCATCCATGTTGAATGAAAGTATAAATAAATCAATCAATCAATCAGACCCCAAACGTCTGAACGGTCGAATAATGGCATTATGTACATTTCATCTTAGTATACACAATATTATCATTTTCAATAATTAAAAATTATACATCTGACATAGTCTACATATCATGGATGCATAAAATATCAGTAGCACATCAGTTACTGGCTGATATTGGATACTTAATTGTGTATTTCCCTTTCTACATGTAAATTACCTCTGCTGTCATCTACTACTAACCTAATTCATATTTAATAACAAATAATTTAACAAACCTCGGAAGGAACATCCATTTTCATATAGTACATTACATTGTGATGCCTAAATGCACTAGTAGCATTTTGTATTTATTTAGACAAAACAGTACTAAATGATCATTTGTGCCATTTAGCTCACGATGTAGTGAACAAATACCTCATGAATTAGTTTTCCATTGCGTTTTCCTCCCTAAATCTTCACTCACATCTCTCTCTCTCGTCGTCTCCTCTCATGGAGAGCTTTAAAACTTTATTTTCTCTAAATTTCTTCACTTCTAAATGCTATCAGGATTCAGGAGCATGGCTGGGAATCAGGACCCCTTGACTGTATATTGCTCTGGGCTCCGTTCCTTTTTAAAATGTAGAATTTGTTCTGAGATCCTCTGAACCCATAACTTCACCCGAATAGCTACAGTCTTGATCTATATTACCATATTCTACAGTGGGAATGTTTCTAGGGAAATTCAACAGACCAAATACCTCACTGTTTATCTGTAAAATTGACACATTTTGAATTACAAATATTTGTAACATTGGGTAAATGGAGATTTCCGTGTTAACTAAATGAGAAAGCAGAAACACTACACCTCTGGCCATATTGTTCATTTCCTCTATTAATAACGTATCTTGTTCGCTCAGATTACTCCAGTTTAGCTTGTGTAGGTAAATAAGCCTAAAATTGGAGACATAGATTACAGCCATGAAACCAGCTACATCTCACTGCTGGTTATACTCTGTATAATTGTGTATGTGACAAATAAAAATCTTGAATCTACAGTCTGTGTATACATGATATGTTAAACAGGTCATCAGCCACAGGCCAGAGAACTTTTTTCTTCAGCGGGGAGACAGAAACACAGGCCTAATTAACCCCGGCTCGAGCAGGTAAATTGGTTGTTGTATTCTTCTCTTGCAATTTCAAGGCAGGAGGAAGTTCTTCTGAAGTGAAGGACTACAATGCTGCTATCTCAGCAGGGGTGGGAGGAAGTCACACTCTTATTTCATGTCCTTCATGGCTTCAAGCTGAGGAGCTTGACAGAGTTTTAATCGTATTAAACCATTACCCCACTGCAGAGAGCCTGCGTTCGGCCTCCTACCAGTTACGGAATTATTTCACCCTACAATTTTACTATATATTTATTTTTAGTGGTGTTTAAGGCATGTATCATTATGCTATTGCTCATACTTAGGGATAGTGATTTGGGGGGGGGGGGGGGGGGGGGGGGGGTCGTGATTTTTCTGATAAAGTGGTTGATTTCTATTTTAAATAGATGTATTAATATGGCTATAAATTAATAATTATATGTTTATCGTGATATTATTAAAAACTGGTCATTAGTACTGCACATAGAGTTTTTTTTTTTTTAAATAAACCTAAAATTCAGTTTTCATGTAGCCAAAAAATGCATTTAATAATATTTTCACATATATTTAATAAATTAACAGTTGCATATAAACATTACATTGCACACAAGGCTTTTTATATAAGTTTTTATACCAGATTTTTAAACAATATAATTTTGTTTCTACTCCAATTCCTTGTTGAAACAAAATTTTAAATGACGGCTGAAATAAATTGGTTTCATGGCAGATTCATTCGAACATACAGTAAATAATGAAGACAACAGGTTAAGTAAATACATAATGAATGTGCAATGTAATGAATATATTTAGCAAAATACTCCTCTCTAGAGATGTTTTATCTAGCTAAATCTACCTGAGGTAAATGTAACGTTACATTTCGAAGCTACTTTATCGGTGGTTGAAACACTGACTGAGCGATTACCTGAGACATGATACATTTCAGTAAATTGTACTGTTTCTTTCAACAACTTCTGTTGTTCATTAATGTTCATTTCATGCTGTAACTTGTAGTAAAGAGGAAGAAATGATCAGTTTACACAACACCTGAACTGAGGAGCTACACATTACACCACATTTATTATTTGAGTTTCATATAAAAAAATCTAACAAAGCTTATCACAATTATTGAATGGAAGGCACACTACAAATAATATTTAATGAAGTTTTCTTCATGCATAAACTGAAAAAGGCATAGACAGAGTTAGATTCACTAAAATGAAGACTGATTAAAAACAAGAAATCGATACATACAGCTGACATTTTACACATATTTTATCCATGTTGGGTGCATGAAACAGACACGGACGCAGTCAAAACATGAACATTAAACGTCACGGTTTCAGTCAATTTCAACCCTCCAAAACTAAATTTCTGACTTTGGAGCATCACTCATTAACTGCCAACAACACTAGCATCAAGACAGTAAGTTCTGCACAGGCTACCACTTCACAACATCTTGTGATGTTTTTTTTTTTTCTGTATATATGAAAAAAAAAAAATCTGTTTTGCTGAAATTGTCTTTTTTCTGTAGATTGCATCTGAACGCCTGACCCTTTGAGGCATGGTTGATAGGTATTGATTTGCACATTACAGGCCACGGGAGGAATTGAGCGCAAGCTTGTGCAACAATAAAAAACTGCATGAACATGTATCTCTCAAGAAAAAGCCTTCACGGTAGCAAGAACTTATTATAAAACCCTCAGAGCCTCTTCAACTTCCTGATCCCAGGAATTCTGCAGTTTATGGATTATAACGACTCCAAATGATGATAAAAAGAGCATTTAATGTAGAGTAATTGGAGGTTTGCTCAAAATTGCTTTAGATAATAAAAGCGGCAGATTACAGGGCAAAAAGATTAGATGGCTAATATACAAGAGAGATGAGATTTCAAAACACAAGAACGGGGAGAATGTAATTAAAGAATGAGGGAGGACTTTGTCTAATCACGCTAATTAAGAAGCATTCAAACTGGGACCTACAATCGTCTTTAAGCCGGATCTTTTATTGCCCTTCGGGTTTGTGAATGCGGGCAGGGCCTGAGGTGTGGAGATACACACATTTAACTCTATAGCAGCTATCTGGCTCTTTGGAGGGCTGGAAATGCAGCATAAACTGGTTAAACGAATATTATCTAACCAGCTTTAATCACTATTCTTCATGAACATGAAATGCTTGCAAACAACATTAAAACTAATGTTGATTCATTTAAAACTTAATTACAACCAGTAACAATTCATTTCTTGCACGTTTTTTTTGTATTCGACACCCTCCGTGTCACATCTTGAACTGGTCAATGCAGTGGCATTCAGGCTTGATAAGCACGAGAGTAAAAAAGCAACGGACAGAAATAAAAACGTGTTTGAGAAACGTGATTTACAGCACTTCACCTCTACAGACAGACGGAAGACAAACAAACTCATATTAGCTGCAGTAAATTACACGGATATCAGACAGCGCAAGAGATTAAAATAAGAAGCCAGTACGTGTTTAAATATCACAACACGAGTCTAACAGTATCGGAGAGGACGTGGCAGGAAACAGCGCTGCTATAGAAACACCAAGTGGCTGTGTGTACAGACAGTGTGAAAAATGAAGACATCATAACTGAGGTCAACAACTGTCACATGAAGTGAAGGTGATGTGACCTTCAAAACATGCTATTAAATCAATCCAGCATGCACTTCACATCTAAAACACACTCAAACATACTGGCAAATCAGCTTTTAACAGAAGATTTTTCTGTAGGCAATAAATTCCTTCCATGCATTTCAACTAAAGTATTCACTCACATGTAATTATCAACTTATCAGAAATATCAATAATAATAAAAAAAAAACCTAGAGTAGAACATTTAGTTATTTTGACCATGTATTTATATTTCACTCTGAACAGATAAAAAGACACTGAGCTTGAATCAACAACAGATTTTTTTCTATAAATACTGGTAGGTTGGTGAGCTGTATGTTATATCACCATATTAGCTGGAAATTCAGTTTAAATTATTTTCACTCAGATTTCTGATTTGAATCAGTTTGATGAATTCTTGACTGAATGAACTCAATGAACCGTTACAGAATCAACTGCAAGTTATTGTCCATTTAAAAGGTTTTCAGTGTGCATAGAAAAGCTTTCAAAAATGTGAAACCGGGCAAATGGTTTGTGTCAGAAATGAATAAAACCCTCATCATACTCAACTAGAACGATAAATTCAATGCTTACATTAAGAAAACAGTATTCCAAACAGATATACTGTATCCACTCAAATGTTGGGGGTCAGTAAAATTTTCAATGCTTTTGCCTCATGTTCACCAAGGTTGCATTTATAGAATTGAAAACAGTCAAAACAGCAATATTGTGAAATATTATCTACATATTTATACTTTTTTCTATTGCAATATATTTTACAATGCAATGTACTGTATTCCTGTGATCAAAGCTGAATTTTCAGCATCATTACTGCAGTCTTCAGTGTTGCATGATTTGACTGGCTGTACATATAAAACAGTGTTCTTGTAATAAAACAATACTGCACAGTATTTATTTATAAAGCCGTTTCATTGAAGTGTACACGACGATTTAAATAGAAAAAAAAAAAATTTAATAGGTGTACCATTGCTTTGGAAAAACATTGATTTTTAATCATATTTACATAAAAATATGTATTGTAATATTATTTGCTATCGACAAAAATTTAAGGAATACCGAGATAAAAATTTTAGCCTTCATCAGCATTTCTGTACTACTCCATATTTCTCAAAGCTCACACATGTAAAATAAAAATAATGCCAATTTCTCTACCAGTTGAAACAATGGAGACTCTATTTACTGTATACGTGCAAAATTTTAGGTCATCAGAAAAAAAATTCAATTGTAGAGAATGCAGTAAATGAAAAAGGAAATGAAGCTTTCATGAAAACAAGACCACATGCAGTGTTATTATTGACTTTTGCAGTTTATAGTACTTGAGCTCAAACTTGACATGAGTGAACGGTCAGCCTGCGTAACAGCAGCTGCTGTGTATTGTTTATGGTTCAATTATGCCGTTCATGTCTTCGTCTACTGTAATGACAATCATATAAGCAATGGCTTTAGTGCCCACACACTGATCAGCAGAGCCCTTCAAATCAACGGCCAAACCTTCTTGACTCTCTACATCCGCCAATGACGTAAATCAAATCATCTCAACCGCACAGGACATTGAGTTGAGACTGATTGCAATTACAGGAGCTTTGGAGATTCAGAGGAGGACGAGGAGATGTGAAGGAAAAACAATGGACCTTTCTCCATCGGTTTATCTGTGCACTGTCTTTTTAACAGAGTTCAAAAAACATTTTCCACATACTGTACATCATCGTTGCGTCTCTCTGCCCACCTTTCTGAAACGAGTCGATGTTTACAAAGCTCATCGTTCTGTGCTCTGATTGGCCAGCTATCCAGTGCGTTGTGATTGGCCGAATACCTCAAGCGTGTGAGAGAAATGTTACGCCCCTTACCATATTTGGAAACACACAGCGTCTCCACGACATGACAGCGACAATACTACAGCGAGCATAAAAGTTACACCTTCTTTCTTTGCGTAAACATTTGGGCGCCGTTATGCAAATCGTTCAACACAATGACGTAGACATTTGTTTAAATGAGGCATTTTAGGAAGGCGTGGACGAGTCTTAAATTCTATAAAGAATATCTCTTGGATTTGAGACTTTAGTCTTTGCAACTTTACAGATCTTATACATGCATGAACAGCTTGTAACACTCCAAAGACAAAGGAAAACTTAAAATGGCATCATATGACCTCTTTAACAGCCGATAATAGAAATCAGTACTGGATAATACTGAACAGTCTTACAACTGCATTCAAATACTAATAATTTCATTACATGTAATCTTTAGCAAATCTCAAAATTTTATATCCATTTGTCACCAAATACAAGTTCTAAAGCTTAAATTCTTTTAATAAAAATAAATAAATAAATCATTTAGACTAAAAAGCACAGATTTTTACATTCTGCCATTTGCCAGTTACTGATCAACATAAAAACATTCAAATTGATTTATAGGTATCAGATACATTTTAAACATTATGCTTTCCTAGTTTTCTCAATGTTTCAACCAGAAACAGGAAAGAAACCTGAACTTTCATGCATTGATATATAAATTATATGGTGCTGGATTGACTATCAATTTCTGATTTTTCCCCCCTAAAGAAATAGCAAGGAACATTGAATTAAACATAAATTTAAAGTAAAATGACTAATTTTACTAATTGTATTTTCCTCAAACATATTCCAATAATTAGATTTAGTCTATATTTTACTTATCAAAAAAATAATAAGAGACTAAACTCATTCCTTATCAGATACCTCTAACATAGCAAGTGACAGAAAAAAGAAAATTATATTAAAATTCATCCAAACTACTGAAAAACAGAAAGAAAAAAAATCCTCACAGCTCAGAAACACAAATTATGTGCATATTCTGAGAATAAATAATTCATAAACAGGATTTGATTATCTTCAAAACTACCGCTCGTCTTGGTGGGAAAAGGCGCTATTTATGGAAGCTAACCTTTGGCCGGCGGGCAGAGGAATCTGTCTCAGGTGGGCTCTGTGTGTGAGATAAGCGGTTTTGCCCATCTCTATTATTCAAAGCCTGCCGCTGCCGGTGGCTCTTCTTCCATAATCACAGAGCAGTTTCTCTGCCAGTAACACAGTTGCTCGATTCGAGACTGCTGGGCCATTCAGAGAGACAACAGGAGGCGTGCTTGTGACTATTGGATGACCTTATCTTCGTTTGGCTGTAACTTCAGCATTTGCTGAACATGGCAAAGGCCAGTTCATTACTGTGGTCTATCAGACGGACAGATGTTATCACTTCATCAGTATGACACTAGACGATTACCACTGGAACTATCGCTGAGACAAAGACAGACCACCGATTCTGCCAACCGAAAAACATGATTATTCATGACAGTGCAGCATAAACTCCGTAAAGATGAACAACGCACAAAAAGACGCACACAAGAACCAAAAACATACATAAAACAAGCATGACTGAAATATGACGCTGTTTACTTTTAAGGGATAATTCACCCAAGAATGTAAATTCTGTCTTTATTTACTCACACTCATGCTCCAAACCTGTATGAATTTCTTTCTTCGGCTGAGCATAAAAGCAGATATTTTGAAGAATGTTGGTAAACAAACAGTTGCGTTTCCCATTGACTTTCATAGTATTTTTCCCCTCATACGGTTCAATAGGGACCATCAACTGTTTGGTACCTAAGATTCTTCAAAATATCTTGTTTTATGTTACACACAAGAAAGAACCACATACAAGTTTGGAACAACTTTATAGATCACAGAATTTTTATTTTTGGGTGAACTATCCCATCAAATGTATGGAAACATGTAGTGTGAACACTCTCTAAACATCTCCATTTGTGTTCCACAGAAAACAAAAACAAAGTCATGTTGGTTTGAAATGACAATGAAAAGTTGGACTGCAACCGAATTCATATAGTCATTTTCTGAAATGCTCTATTTCCTCCTAACTCTGCAGTATCTCAATACACATCATTTTTCATTCATAAAGAAAATGTACTATTCACTCCATTCATTGAATGTGAAAAATGTGCTAGCTTCACTTTAATGAAAATGCCATTTCTCCATCATGAAGCAACTCGCGCACAGCATTTAGATACGGACTGTTTCCATGGCATCAAATCCTGCAACAGCAACCATTTCCTGCCAATTTTAAACTCCGAATGGGAGGGTGGAGCTAGTCAAGGTATTCTTATTACTGCAAAAACTTAACAGCGGACAGTGTGAACTTCGTACATTGTGGTCTGACAATTTTTTTTTGCTCCCAAGTGAACCTAATGGCCAATGAGGGAAAAGTAAGTGCTCTCTCTCTCAGCTGAAACTCTTTGCTTAAAGTGGTTAAAGAGGACATTATATTTATAAGGTGCTGCTGAAGAGATGATGCAATTATGGCAAAGACGAGACTCAATTGTTTTGAGTGGGAGGATGTTACACACAAATGCTGTCACCACTGTTACACAATATATGCATAACAGAGAAAAGAGCTTTGCTAATGGTGAAAAGAGTTGCTGTCGTTTAGGGTTTAATTTCCATCCAAATGAACATACATATTACACATTTGCACATCATGATGTGCTGATAAACAGATTTAAATGATTTGCATTTCATGCTTATGCACATTAGTCATCATCTTATATCAAGGCCAATGACATGATGCAAAAGACAGCTAGAGATGAAGGATGGAAGGGGGGAAATGCTTATAATGGCAGTTGTAGGGCTGTCTGTTTAAAGTGTTCATTCAATGCGATTAATAAAAAAAAAACTAATTAGGGATGTCACACTGTAAAAAAAGAAAAGAAAAGTTGAGCAAAGTTAAAAGTTTTTAAGTTTGCTCAACTTTTTTCTTTTACAGTGCACAATATACTAGTACTGATGATAACAGCGATTTTAAAAAATATTTGTTCAAATAAAGTTTTAGATCACATGTTCGATTAAAGCCTTGGCGTGCCTCAAGGCTCAGTTTTAGGCCCTTGTCTGTTTATTACTCATCCTTAGGGCTGGGCGATATATCGAACGCAATTGTTATGCGCATCTCGTCAGTAAAGCCGGCTTCATGATTAGCGCATTAGACGAGATGCGCATAATCGCGTTCAATATATTGCCCAGACCTACTAATCCTTTACCTTTAAATCACATTTTTCATAAATTTCCATTTTTATGCTGATGACACTCAACTCTTAAGTATCTACCTTCAAAGCATAACTCACAAATGCACCGCAAAGGTAACTATGTTGCAAAAATTATGCCTCAAACCTGGCAAACTCTGCCAAAAATTCAAGTTCTTCCTCAAAAGAAGTTGTTTTAACCTGTACAATCTGACTTCAGATGTCGAGAAAATTACAGCTTCAAAGTAAAACATGGGTTTATCATCAAGAACGAAATAAGTGCAAAAACCTTTACCATCCTCTGATTTCACCTTCAGATTTTCAACTTGAGAAAATGACAAAAAAAGTGTGGAAATGATAAAAAGGAAGAACATGAAGAGAATAATAGGTGAGAAAACCAGGTTGTTCTGAGAAGCTGTAATCACTATATGCAGGTCCTTCTGGAGCCAAATAGACAATTTGAGACTCAAATAACTTATTTTTCCCTTCCACTCATCTCATTGTTCAGTGCTCTGAACTCCTAACAATTACGCTACTGCATTCATTCAGTTGGCACAGGCAGTGGATACAGCGCTGTGGGCTCTGAGTCACTGCTAATGACTGCTGGGAAGCAGAGAATCTAGATAAAGTGGGACGGGTCTAATTTTCTGGTGGAAAATGGGCGCAGTATGAGCCATATGATAGAAGACTAGCGTGCTTTCCTGTCCATTTATAGCTGATCCAGACAAGAGCGGGCCAGCCCAGAAAGCAGCTTCTCACACACGCTGATCTGACAACATCCTGCCGACTACGCCAGTGTCGGACAGAAGTCTGGGCAGCAGGTGGGGCATTTGTGCTTGGACAGGAAGATGTAAGAGGACGTGACCCCACCTTCTGCTAGATCTCTAATTCCAGACATTGCCATGACAACCGGTAATGTTATTTGCCGAAGACAGTGGCTGTTTCGGGAGTACAAGGACCTGCTGGAAATTGGGCACAGCAGCGTGTCACTAATCAACACTTACGCCACTGAAGCAAGAGGTTTAAAGCTCAATCACCAAGCTCTATTTTATCGATAAAGCCCTTCATGAGCAATATAGGTTACATGAATACCATAATGAAATTTATGAATTTTTCAGGTTTACTGGGACTGGGGGGTTTAATACCTTGGCGCATTCCCCGCTACACAGACTTCTCTGGTCGATGTTTGGGCTGCTTCCTCAACAACAGCGGCCAGTGGAGGGACGTGATCTGATGCTGGGGACTTCTGCTTGCTCGTGTGGGGCTGTTCTTCCTCGTCCTCCTCTACCTCCATCCTCTCATCTTTCCCTTTTCCCTCGCTTTCATTGTCACTCTCTTCCCCGAGGATGTCATCCACCTGCCCAAAAGAGTTCAACATACAATTAAAGGATGTGTCAAGGTTTGTTTGTACATGTCAAATTGTTATATATTTATTATTCATTTTGTGTTTCCCCTCTTGAGTTACGATGACTGCCAAAAAATAATAATTTAGTTCAACATTTTCCACACTCACTTCAACTGAAACAAATAGGCTGTTTTTATTGCTGCCAAGCCTTTAAGGCTTCTATGTTAAAAAGCCTCTTTGCATGTAAAATGCAACACCCTTTCCCCCCCAAGTGATGGTTTTGCTTGGGGTCCATTGTTTAATAAAAGCCTCTTTGCAAACTTATAACATTTTGAGAGGAACAACCCGTGCTGTAATATGAAGTACAGAAAAAAACAAGACACTCTTTCATATTTGGGATCGTTTGTAAGCAGTTACATGAAGTTTAATTTGTGGTTTCGCATATTTAACCCATGTTTGGTCATTTTTGACTGATGTCACTTGTTTATTTAATAAAAATGGTTTCCTAGGTGGTTCAGTCAGAGTGGTTCAAAACAAAGTGACATTTTTTTAACATGGAATTTGAACAAACAAACAAAAAATAACTTCAATGAGCCCAAGGAGTCATAAAAAAGACACCTTGCTGTTCGCAGACAAAATTGACCGGCCACAGGAAATTAATCGGAAAAACACATCATTTTCTTAAATATTTGTTGAACACACACTCACAAAAATAAATGATGTAAACTATAAAACATCCAAAAGATTTTCACCAATTCACTCAGAATTGAATGGGAGTCTATGGCTGCATAAATTACCACAAAAATGACACTTGATTTTTCAAAAATGCTAAGCTTGGGCAAATAAGTTTGATATTGTCATAATAAATATTCAAATATTGTCTGCATAAAATCAAGAATTCCATTTTTTTTTTACCAGATGGCAGAAATCTGGTCCAAATACAAGATAGATTCTCATATTTTAATTTGTTTCAACTTTGTAGAATTTTACTCCACTGCTTATTTTCCTATATAAATGACAGTCAAATTGAGAAATTAAGACCTAAATAAGTTCTAAGTAACACTAAATAATACGGCTATTTCATTAAAGAAAAAAAGTTACACTTTAATTGATCTGGGTCAAAAATGACAAGTCAAGGCATGACCATTTTGGAACAGTCTAGGAGAGTTAGTCTCAAACATCTACCCTTAGTTTGTAATAAAACCCAAAACCATTTTTTAAATGCAAATGTGAGATATCATGAGATAATGCATACATCTTACTAAAATTAGAAAGTTGCAGAAGTTTGGTGCAAGTCAACAACTTTAAAACTTTTTTTTAAACAGTCCTTTCGAACTGGGGTTTTCAGCTGAGTTACGATGTGTGTTCATAGTGCACTGAACACTTCCAAAAAATTCAATTTGTCATGATATGACCCCTTTAACGTGTATAAATGTTAGCACTCAAGTGTTCAGCCTCGGTCTGGGCTTTCACTGATACATGTTAGTGCTTTCATAAAGGCAGACCGGGGGCTCAGATCACCCCAATTATTCTTAGCAAGAGCCGTTAGACAGGCGCTGGCAAAAATGATCAGCAACTTCACATGCGACTGATCTCTCTACTGGCCCAGTGTAATTGCTCTCTCCTCCTCTTGGGAATAGCAATCATACACACCATTTTTCCCCTTCTGCTTACTATTACAGTGAATGGAGCCTCTGAAACAGCCTGCAGAAAATATGCCAAAGCCATGTACACAGGTTATAAATGAGCTCAAGGAAGGGTGCTTAAAAAATAGCCCCACAGAACTTTTTCCAGTTTAGTCTGACAGATAAGCGTAATGAGGGGGAAACATTTAATTAAAAGTAGACTGTTTGTGAGGAGTGTTATCTAGAAGCATCTTAGTAGATGGAACAATCCTCAGGCACCCCTGGGATGCAATTATGAACAGCGCCATAGAGAATCTAAAAAGTGAATTAAGGTTATCCTTTAAGGCAAGTTCTAACACTGAAGGAGCCATTAACTCGGCCTTTAGCATCTGACGAAAGGTCAAGAGCAACATTATTGCACTGTTCTCTAATACTTTACTAGTAAATGATGATTACTTATAACATTAAAAATTACATATATACAGTCCCCTCCATAATTATTGGAACAGTAAATACAAAATTGCTCTGTTGGCTGTGGAGTCAAGACATTTGCAAATATGATTAAAAGATTAATATGAGACAAAACTACAGAATGTCACATTTTATTATTGGGTGATTCAACTCATACATGTTTTACCAAATAAAAAGAACAGCACTTTTTGAGTTCATCCCTCTATCTGATGTGAGCATAAGTATTGGGACAGTTGAACATAAGGCAGATATAAAAGATTAAAAGCTATTATTTAGTTGCAGATCTCTTGCGCACAATCACAGCAGTGAGTCTGTGACCCATAGACATCACCAGACTCTTGGTCTCATCCTTCAAAACACTTTCCCCAGCCTTTAATGCAGCCAATTCCAATTGTTGCTTGTTTTGGGGAGTTTCTGTCTTTACTCTCCTCTCCAGCTGCTGAAATTCATGTTCAATCAGATTTAAATCTGGAGATTGACTTGGGCAATCTAAGACTTTCCATTTCTTTGCCCTTATAAATTCCTTGACTGAACTGGCAGGGTGTTTTGGGTCATTGTCCTGATGCAATATGAAGCACTTCCCAATGAATATGGTGGCATTTTCTTGAATATTGGTAGGCAAGATGGTTTTGTACCCTTCCAAATTCATTCTGCTACTGTCATCATACATTAAGTCATCAGTAAAGTTGAGGGGGCCTGTTCCAGAGACAGCCATGCATGCCCATGCCATGACACTACCTCCACCATGCTTTACAGATGAGGCTGTATGCTTGGGATCATTGCAATTCCCTTTTTTTCTCCACATTTTTGCTTTCCCATCACTTAGATAAAGGTTCATCTTTGTCTCATCGGTCCATAAACACAGTTCCAAAACTCTTCTGGCTCACCTTAGTGCTTTTTTTGCAGACTCTAATCTTGTCTTTCTATTTTTGGTGCTGGTCAGAGGTTTGCATCTTGCTGTGCAGCATCTGTAATTCTGTGTCGAAGTCTCCTGAGGACAGTAGATTGTCAGAGCATCACCCCAGCTTTCTGGAAGTTGTTGGTGATTTTACAGACACGTCTTTTAGGGTTAATTTTCACAGCTTTTATGATTTGTCTGTCATCAACTACTGTTGTTTTCTCAGCTGATCAGGTAGTTGTTGGTTGCTGGTGTCGCTGGTGGTTTCCAAACTCTTGATTTCTCCATGCCTTTTGTTTTTGCTATAGCTCTGATTGACTTCCTCTTTTCTTTTAGCATCCAAATTGCTTGCTTTTCTCTCATAGTCAGCTCCCTCATCTTCATCCTGGTTTGTGTGTGTCATCATCAAATGCAAGATTCAGAATACAGAAGTAATGGATATAACTGATACGACACATTCCCTGCTTTTAATATCTGAAGAATTAATGCAACAGGACACAGCTGATCTCTTAGAAAGACCTGTGAGGCAACTGCTCCAATACTTATGCTCACATCAGATAGAGGGATGAAACTATAAAAGTGCTGAACTTCTTAGCTGGTAAAACATCTATGTGTTGAATCACCCAATAATGAAACGTGACATTCTGTAGTTTTGTCTCATATTCATCTTTTAATCATATTTGTAAATATCTTGACTCCACAGCCAACAGAGCAATTTTGTCTTTACTGTTCCAATACTTTTGGAGGGCACTGTAGTTCATTAATATTTAGGTCAATCTAGAGAACTGTATGTTCAATGTCTGATATAAATATTTAAATCTTACTCATACTCTGAATCATTCAGAGGTCAATTGACATTTTTAAACACTGACCCTATTGTGTTTGAATGGCTCGTTGGTAAGGGAGTTGCAATATATTGGAATAAAAATGCGATATTTAAAAAACGAAATGCTGATTTCATGTTAATGCTAAAACATACGATAATATGATATGCTCCAACACAGTAGGTGGTGGTGTTTCCCCTAAATGTTGGTTGCTACACACTCTAAACAAAAAAATAAATAAATAAAAACAATAGCAATGATGCCGCACATTACGTGGTAAAAAGCTGATACTTTGACAGCCCTACTTCTTGCTAGTAAACAAGTCAATCACAGTCCCATCCACTGAAAACAAGAATAGCATTCAAGCAAATCAAAATCCAGTGACCAAATGGGACAATATAATAGATCAGTACCTCTAAAGTGACCTAGTGCTGCTGTAATGCACAGACATAATTAGATGAGCGAGGAAATTGATAAGGGCAAACAGATGGAGCAAAGAGAGAGAATTCCCCAAAAGCCCTGTCACACAGATGCACAATCATCAGCTTTACTGGCTGCTCAACAGCACGAAATGTGGTATAAATGCACTGTGGTTCCCTCTAAAAAGCAGTAAGGCAATTGGTTTCTCATTACTGAGGTCCAATGTGACTGTGAAGCTGTGCAAACACATATGGACTCAAACATACAACCTGAATTGGTCATTAAAAAAAGCACACATTAGATGGAAGATTTGGATTTATTTCATGGGGCACAGCCAACTCAAATGAACCCCGGAGAGCAAACACTGGCTCCGGGGCTGACAGCCCACCATTACCAGCGCATACTTAGGAGAGGCACCCACATATTTGGGAGTGTTTTATTAAAACGTTTCATCACTGTATAGTTACACAAAGATGCATGACTCTATAAGGTCACAGCCTTTGATAAAACCTCATTATACAAATATGAACAATGTACAATGCACATACTTCCACTTTTGCTCATGACTTTGCAAACTCCGGAAAGCCATGGCCCACATTAACAGAAGTAAAAAAATTGAGAAAACAGAGCAAAGTTGAGGACATGGTGGTAGTAGCTTCAACCTTTGGTTTGTCAGCTTAACAACAGACATTTTTCAGGTCAAAATGATTGTGAATTTCAGCAAAATCATTATGTGTCCTTGCTAGCGAGCCTTATTTGTGGGAAAAGTACTACTCAAAGCCTACTTTGTATGGGACATGAAACAAAAACTGGCAGCTTCATTCCCAAGTTAAAAAAAGCAGAGACTTAGCAAGCCCCTAATTCACTGAGATATTGGGAAAGTGATGGCGACTCATTGCTTGCCAAGGGAGGATTTTTAATGCTTCAAAATTTACTTTCAGACACTGAATTTTTGACAAGAGTGCAATCGAACATGCATCTGTCAAGTTAAAAGCAGCACTTATATTACAAGTCTTCCCTACTTTGAGTTTGGTCTTTGATAAAATTTCTCAAAGTGAAGGAAGGAACAGCAGTTTCCCTGATGATCTCGGTATAGAAAAGCAGACGGAAAATATATACACTCACATTAAAGTCGCCAGTGAATTTCGAGTGGAAACATTCTTAATTATTAAAATTCTACACATTTAGGGTAGCCGTGATTTTGCCAAGTAAGACATGTTCCTGGATCAACATCTTTTGTTGATCCTGGATCAACATTACTGTCCAAAAATATAGACTTAACCCAATCCCTACCTCTAAACCTAACCCTACTAATAATTTATTCCTAAAATCAGTGTGAAATGATAGCTGATTAACAAGGGTGCAGAAGCACCTAACCCAGATTGTACGGCTAAAACAGATATTTCCTGAAAAGTTATCCCTCAACTCTGATTGGTTGATTGGAATGTTGTTCCAGGATCAACAAGGATGTTAGATAGATTAAACTATTCACTGTGTTGCACAAGGCTTAGCCTTATTACTAAAGTAAAAAAGGAGAAAGTTGCCAGAAGAAATGCCAAATTTTCTATCAAAAATGACTTTAAAATTACATTTACAAATCACTTTATAATTACAGTGTCCAAGTCTGTAAGCATAAACTTCCCATAAGGACTTTATGTCGGCATCTTTTACATACGCTAATGTGAAATCCAGGGAACAGAAGGTTCTCAGGCACACTGTGGGTTTGTCTCTCTCATTCTCAGCTCAGTGAGGAGTCAAGCACTGATATATTAAAAAAAGTAATTCAATTACATGTCTCATCACTCTTGCTGTGAAAATGCATTACATGCTGTCTGTGACTTTTTGAAGTTTAAGGCGGCTGCTTTAGAAGGCCACCATCAGCACTACAGCTCCATGCAGACACATGGCTGGAGAAAAGTCGATAAAGATGAATATTGCTGCTGTGTTTTCAACTGACGTCATACTCATACTGCTTGGATGTGGCCATGGCAAAGCACTGCCATAAAAATTAAGTAAAGATATAAAATAGCCTAGTAATTAATGCATTTGCACCATGTTGAGCTGTCGGGCTGTAACCCAACGGTTGGTGTCTGAGTGTGAAGTAGTGGGGATGAGGGACAGCACCTATAAACCTGAGGCCATGATTCTCAGCTGTAAAAGGAGGACTTTGGGTATGGAGCGTGTTGCTTCCCCAAGTGAGTGAGTGAGTAAGTGAATTAATGAATGAATGAATGGAATTACATAGCGCTTTGTGTATTGCTGTACACCCAAAGCGCTTTACAATCATATGAGGGGAATTCTCCTCAACCACCCCCAGTGTGCAGAATCCACTTGAGTGATGCGACGGCAGACGGCATGCCAGTGCGCTCACCACACACCAGCTTCAGGTGGAGAGGAGAGAGAGTGATGGAGCCAATTCAGTGGATGGGGATTATTAGGAGGCCATGATTGACAAGGGCCAGAGGAGGGTTACACCCCTACTTTTTATGAGAAGTGTCAAGGGATTTTTAGTGACCACAGAAAGTCAGGACCTCGGTTTAATGCCTCATCCGTAGGATGGTGCTTTTTTCTTCCCAGCATAGTGTTCCCGTTACTATACTGGGGCATTATAACCCACACAAACTGGCCTCACTAACACATCTTCCAACTGCAACCTAGTTTTCCCAGGAGGTCTCTCATCCAGGACTAGGCTCAATCCTGCTTAGTTTAAGTGGGGCTGTGACCTTCAGTGCTTGGGTGGTTTGTGGCCGAGTGTGAAGTGGTGGGAAAGAGGGTCAACACCTCTAAATCTGAGGCCATGATTCTCACTGTAAAAGGTGGACTCCCCACTTTGGATGAACTGCTTCTGCAGGTGGAGGAGTGCAGGTGTCTCAGGCTTTTGTTCGCGAGTGAGGGCAGGTTGGAGCATGACATTGATAGGTGGATCAGTAAAGTGATAACAGTGCTTAAAACAAACGTGCTTAAAAATAAAGGACTGCACACTTCGTGGATCCCTCATAGTTGTGTCTGTGCTTGTACAAGTGCCATGAAACTTTGTCAAATATAGCGAAGCACGAGACCACTTCGTAAGCACGTTTTTATGCTGTGTCAACATTCAACTTCTTCCAGTCCAGTTGAGTTTGACTCTGAATAAGGTCTGGATGAGAGTCACAAGGGAGTCTGGTATGGGAGCACAACTTCAACATTTTCAAAACTAGAGGTGAAGACTTGCGCATGACTACCCCTATTCCCATATGCACATATCTTGCAGAAAACAAATTAGAGAAGAATTTTTTGCCCAGCGCACGAGGGCATAAAGGCTTAAAATAAATGCGGTGCATAGTGTCAGGTGGGAGGCCATGCAGATTTGCCTGCCAAATCCTTGCGCCCAAATAACAGTCAACCCCCACTAATTTGGAAAGGAACTTTTCATAATGTAGCAGCTGTCTGGGTAAAAGCACGAAGGCCGACTGGGAGTGCATCACAAAGAGCCGCCGGGGAGGAAAAAGCATTTGGACACGTTACATTATTCATAACCTATAAGGTAAAAGATATTGCATGAATTCAGTGATGCTATGTAAAGTTCCCCAATCCCAAATGTTAAAAGTCACCTCAAGGCTGCAGTTGAGCAGCCTTACTGTACAGCCCATCACCGCACAGATGAATTATTCATTACAGCTTCAGTGAAATATACAGCACAGATTTTGTAATATCTCAGAAGGTTCCTGACTCCACACAGCGGTTTCTCACTGTAAAAGATGAACGCCCAGAGCTTGAAAGAAGTCTCAGGAGAGAGAAAATGATGGAGCTCCTGCTATGTAGAGATCTACGAAATGTAATATGAGGCTTATAGCACATTTATTTCAACACGACCAAACTAAGATAATGTCTGTCCCTTTCAAGTCAAATCCAAAGGACAATAAATCAGCATAAAAAAGTGCATTCAAATGATAAACTGAATTGGAAATAGTTGATTACTGTTGGTTTTTTTCTAGATCTTTTCTATTTAGGTTTTTTAGTTTTAATATTTAAAAAACTGCTTTTATGTTGATATTTGATATTAATGGAAATGGTTGGTAAGGAAAGATTTTTTGATGTCATCAATCATAAAGATAAGACAAAAAGTGCATCATTACTAATTACATTTTTTTTTTTAAATTAAACACTGTTGGCAAAAAACAATATTGCAAAATATTAACAATGCACTAAAATGTTGAAGAAGAACATAAAAAAAACCCCCGATAATTTCAAACAATCTTGCACTGACCCATGATTCCTGCTTGAGCTGGAGCTAAACAGTGAATGAACACTGGTAAACTGATTTGCTAGTGGGTTAACAGACCCAAATGCATCCTATACATATGACATTATTCATATATATACAGAACATAAACATAGCATTACATTATGTAACATGATAACTTACAAACACACAAAATTAAGTACAGTAAAATACACAAGTGAACAAAAGTTACTCGCTAGTCAGTGAAAATCACTTAAAATAAATATATATTAAATACAGGATATTTGTAAATATTTTTGTCATAATTAATGCAATTGTTATATTCCTAAATTTGGGTTTGCATTACATTCTGAAAGTACTATAATGCTTTCTGAAAGCTTATAATAAACTTTTCCATGCGCTTCATGCATTTATTTTAGCATTCAGCATATCAAGCCAAACCACAGCATATTTATTGCAATACTGTCAATAGAAAAGAGTAGAGGAGGTTGTCTATAATTTGCTCAGTGTTTGCAGTGGGAAAGAACTCTCACGACAAGACAAGGTCGACAAAAAGTACACTGCACTCACTGAGAGCACAAACAACCTTGGTACCCATTCAGTGGCCTGGAATCGGAAATATATGAGGCAGCGCAGGTAAAGTCTGGAAGTGTGAAGAAATAAAGGATGTTACATAAATCTTCTGGGCATAGATTTTGTTTATCTGGTGCAATTTGCTGGAGAGACAAGACTAAGATGGTGAGCCTGGACTCACAATCAGGGTTACAAAATCTCTTTTGTTTGAACAAAGGTCTGGTTTTACACTGAACTGGAGGATTGGCAGCAATAGGGAAAATGACTGCGCCAAGCCAATAGCATTGGGGCGATCTGAGCCGTACGTGGGAACAGTAAAACATCAACAAACGAGAAAAAAAATAAAAAACACCAATAGCGGCTGCACTTTTTTAAGTGTACATTCAGCACTCCATGTGAAATATTTTAGGGCTCCTACATCTTACAATAAAATCTCCAAAAAAAAGAAAAAGCAAATATAATTCTCTTTGAAGTAACAAGCTCAAGCTGTGTCCTCTGTGAATGCTGTGGGATAAATGGAGAGCTTCAGTACGGCCTACAGAGACAGCAGCCTAAAGACCTTTAGATCTTCAGCAAGACCTGAAGCAGCCCTGGAAACATTCAAGCCATCAGGTTTTCAATTCTGGTCACGTTTCTATTAAAAGCCTAACAGCTTTGTTCACAGCATAAGAAAAAGAACATCAGTGTGTCTAATACAATAGAACTTAGCATGGTGCATCTTCACATGGCAAGCTTGTATAGGCCTATGTACTTTTGAGAGGGAATTTTCAGTATATAAATGTATTACCAGGGGATATTCAGAGTCAATAAAATTAAGTTTAAGATGTTTTGAAGATCTTCAAGTTCTGCACAAATAAAATGAATACCATCTACACAACCATCTACAACATAATACATTATAAACAGCCCTAAACCATCAACAGTTATTACTTGGCATAAATACATCGTATTGACTTGCAAAAGGTTCTCAAACTGCAAAAGTGCAACAGTGATGCATTCACTTCGCAAGGTGCAGTGCTCACATTTATTTCATTATTAAAAGTTCATGACAGAATTTGCTCATTTTTAAGAGAATGTCATAACATTGAGCCAAGTCGCAGCATCCGACATCAAATCTGACCCTCAGTTTTAGTTCTGGAATCATTCTTAACAAAATCAAGACCAGAAGACTGAGACCAAATCCTGCGATGCCTCTTTTTGTCAGCATAGACTGCTGAAAATTTAAAGAGCTGAGAGACAGAGAAAGAGTTTCCCATCATCTCTTATGTTGCTCAAAATGACAACTCAAGATGATAATTTCATTCCTGTCTGGAAACCAGGCTTTTCAATTAGAAACAGCAGAGCTTTGGCTTCAGCTTGAGTAGAGATGACGGCACTGATGATGATTACAGAGGCACACAGTGACCTGAGTGACAATGTGCTCTGGTCCACAGATCTGCCTGACCGATGCTGACTGAGACAGCCTGACATTGTCAGTACTGTCAGTCGAAACCTAAAGGACATTTGTGTCATCCAAATGGGTACAAGATCAAATAAAACTAAAGAAATGTACAAATATTTATAGAAATCTACAAATACTAGGGGTTGCACGACTACTGATTTCTGCTAGTCGATTTCTAAAAAAATAAAAATCAAGTTACTCAACTACTCGTGGTTCATGCTGTAAAAATAGTTCTTATCAATAAATGTTTATTAATTCATAGACTAATGCAACAATTACATAACACGTAAATTGTCAAAACTTTATAATTAAGACATTACATATTTTAATTTTCATGAAACAGCCAGTATTTCTATCTGTTTTTGTATCTGTAACAATCACAAAATTATTCATATCTTTATTCAGATAGAAGCAGGTGGAACTTCGTACTGATACGCCTGTTACGTCTGTCTTTTTTTTTCGTAGTTATCATTGAACAAATATCCTGTGTTAAACTAAAAAAGTATTAATCGCAGAGCGATGTCATGACAAATGTTTAGTGATCATTTGAACACGACAATTAATTCAAGGCGCACAATTTCATTACGCAGAACTGTTTAAGCGAGCCTTCTTTTTTAACTTCACTAACTTCACCTACTCTTGAGAGAGAGCTGGTTTGATTTTGAGAGACTGAGATGCGCACGTGGCTGTTTGATTGGTGATCGCGCTGTGCTTATTCCATTCATTCGTGTATCATATCGTAGCCTAAGGTTTAAATAGTTGCCTTTTAAATATACACAAATAATAGAATGTGTATGATGTATTATTATAAGTGATATTACTCTTGCCAAGCTCTGATTTCTGAGGCAAGAGCAATGCGGTGTTTGATTTGCGCTCTTTTCATTCATTCACTTCACATACTCATTATTGCGTGACTTTAGAGGTCTGTATAATATTGCGCTGATCCTCTGGCTCGCCTGTTATCTAGCAAACACCAAACTGTGCCAGCCTCAGCCAAATATTCAAGCAGAATTATTCCTTTATCCGTTATTCGTTTTTGAAGCCATTATCCGTGCCATTCCGAATAAGGTATTCAGCTTCGGACACACCCCTAATTATTACATGACATATTTTAGTAACACCTACATGCAATATTGTAATCCTAAAATTGGTGTCGTACTTGCAAACTCTGTGCATGCATTATGGTTAATGCACGGCCGAGTAGTCGATTGTTTCCGACAGCGTCAACTAGTCAAGTAGTTGATCACTCGACTAGTCTATGCAAGCCCTGACAAATACACATAATAAAAAGTAATAAGTTGTTTCATAACAGCATCTAAGAGTGGCAGAAATGAAGACAGACATTTAAATAAAGTATGAGATGACCCCAGGTCAGTACCACTGAACTGACCAACAAAAGCAAACAGTGCCAGAGAGCACCGTTGCATTTGCTGAGTCCTTTACGTCGTAATACAATGTGATGTGTGGCCAGCACTGAAGTCCAGACGACTCTCAAAGGAAGAGACAGACACTGAGACTTTACTGGGCTTCATTTGCGGAGACATGCATCAAAACCCTTGTAAACTAGACTCTTCTACTTTAAAATAGGTTACTGATTACAGAATTTGCAAAGTGACAATTGGGCTGCCAAAGTTAACAAAATCTCACTCATGTTCATTAATAAATAATGCAGGAAGATGGGTAATTCATTTAGGGAAAGCAGTGTCCAAAATGAACAGCAAATAAAGGAAAATGCAAGTAAAAATAGGGTTTGGAGAGTAAATCTGCAGTTGGTTTTTGCTTATTTTCAGAAAATGCTGTTGCGAGTGACAATTAATGGTGTCTTTTTAAAGAAATTTGCATGGAAAAACAGCTAAATAATACTAAAAAATACTTTAGAAAAACAATGCATGATGCATTTTAATGAATGGTAAGAAAAACTGATGGCACTGATCAGATTGTACTTGTAATAAAAGTCATTTGCAGCGTCTGTATAGTGGAATTTCATTTTATTTTTCTTCAGAGATGATAGTTCATCCAAAATGAAAAAGTCTGTCCTTAATGAACTCATCCAAACCCTTAAGTCTTTCATTCATTTTTGAAAAACCAATGAAACGGTAGCTCACACACATACAAACAGCACATTAAATATGGTAAATGAAAGATCTTGCGAGTCAAGAAAGCATGTTTGAGTTTCTGTTTACCATATTTGATGTGCTACGTATGTGTGCTGATCAAAGTTTCTGTGTGAACAAAAGACTAAATTAAATCAGTATCATATCATTAATCATATAAAGCAATCATATCTCTTCAAAAGACTTTGATTGAACAGCTCGATTCATATGGACAAACTTTTTGAAACAACTTTTTTGATCACATGGACTTTTAATGGAGAGATCGTTTTAATTTAAATTTCGAAGATGAACAAAAGTCTATACGTATGAAAGCCTTATGGGGTCAGAATTTCCATTTCTGGGTGAATGTCAAATTTCTCAGCTAAATATTAGCTTGACTAACAAAGTAGGACAAAACAACAAACTACTCTAAAGAAAAACATGTTTTAGACACGTTTCAACAAGAGAACAGAGCCACTTGTGGGTGTACAAGCCATCTTTGAAAGGCCTGTGATAGAAAAGCTATTAGCTGTAATCAAATTTCAGAATCACTGAACACAAACAGACCTCGATTATCAAATCACTGCTAGCTGGACCACTGTGAATGAAGCAAATAAAATAAGGAAAAAATAAGCCGCGTCTTCAAACAGCAGCAAATTACACAGGACATAGTTCTGGGAAGTGTTTTTCTGAGAGAAGAGAAGGCACATGCTGGTATGAACGCATTTCACAGCTGGTGTCATTTCTAATGTATTGATACCTGCATCAGCAGTGGGTGTTTTCTGAGGCGACGGGCTGATGAAGCCTTATCAATCACACGTTTCACTCTCTGTGTCAGCTGATGATCACAGAATCAATGCCTCCAGGTGTGTTAAAACGTTTGGTGTCACTCTAGATGACGAGTGGGTCTCAGTCTCAGACCCTCGCGGGCCACCCAAATTCACTGTTTGTCTGATACATATCAAATTTGCAAGCACTTTTCAAAATCACAAGTTCTGATTTGATTGGCTGGCTTTATGCAACAAATCCATCAGGCCCACAACACTACAAAGCTAAGGCAAACTTTGCCTAATTTTGTTGAAGGGGTCATCGGATGCCCATTTTCCACAAGTTGGTATGATTCTTTAAGGTCTTTGTGAAAGGTCTACAAAAAACGAATCAAAACAAAAATAAAAACAGCTTGATAACTGAGACAGTTTAGGTTTTTTGGGGATTAAAAAGGTAGGGTTGTAGTGTCCACACACTGCTTAGACGCATTTATATGCTAATTTATTCATATTTATTTCCCAAATTTAGCATCCTTTTAAAAATCAGGACAGTTGAGTTTGAATTAATTTGAAATCACATTCAAATTCAAAATGCATTTCAGAATCCTGTTTGCTACCTCAGGAAAACTGAATTTAAAAGCCATTCTGAACGGTGTATTAAATTGATGCATATAATTGTGTGTAAATACATGTAAATGTCACTTCAGATGCAACTTCTGCAAAGATTAAGGTTGAGTTTCATTTGTTTGGTAACAGCCTGTGTGTATTATTATGAAGAATATCAAAAACGGCAGCTGTCCATGGTAGTCAGATATCAGCACAATAACCAGGGTTCCCACTCTTTCATGAACACCAGATTCAAGGACTTTCAAGGACTTTTTAAGCACCATTTATTTTATATCAAGCACCTATCAAATTCACACGCCAGCGAATGTAGTGTCATGAAAGACCTTATAGTACTAAACATTTTACTTACACTTAACATTTACATTAAAAATTTCAGAGTAATAATGTTGTGAATGTGTAGGTTTCATAAATTTAGACCGTTTTGAGTAGTCGTGTTCGAAGAATTTAATGAAATCCATTGAAGTTAATACTGGTAATATTCAAATACAATTTCTAAAATATTTTTAGAAAAACAGCAAACTACAAAAAACAAAACTGTTTTTTGCTGTAGTTCTTGTAAAAGATTTAAATTTGAAAGAATTTCACAATTTTTAAATTAATAAAAAGTGGTTAAATGTTGTAATAACACTGTAAACCTGTTAACATTAAAAATTAGCATGTTCTCTCAATAGAGACGTTACTCATTAATAAACAACTCAAGTCAAAATTATTTTGTAAATCCCATTTTTTTCATCTTTGACCTAGAGGAATGCAGGTGCTCAACATTTCAATATTTTTTTTTTAATATGTCATGAACATTTTAAACATTGTACATGTGCAAATCTGCAAATAAATATAAAGAAAAGAAATAAAAAAATAGGACTTTCTATTTGCTTTTAAACTGTAAACGCGTTCCACTAAGCAGTTTTTCTTATTTTTCAAGTTCTACATTTTCTCCTTAGCTCCATGTCGCAGTAAGTTTTGGGAGTTCATTTTTAGTCCATCTCCTATCCTGAAAAGTCTGTCTTGCAGAGATTGACTAAAAATGAGCTCCTAAAACTTACTGCTAAAGATAAATTCTTCAAACAGTGGTACAAGAGGATGTGGTGCTGGTCCATCAAGACTCACTCTCAACCAGTGTTAATTTCGTTGACGAATACTGTATCATAATTTTCATCAACGACATTTTTTTCACTGACGACAACGAGACGATAATGAACGAAAACTCTTTTTGAATGACAAAAATTATGACATATCTATCTAATCTAAAATGTTAGGGAGGGACAATTTGGGAAGAGATTCATTCAGAACGAATCTGCTGCATAGAAGGTTAGATGCAAACATGAACCGGCGGGACATAAGCTAAAATACACTTGCTGCACGGCGCATAAAACATAAAAAAATGTCAATATGTGGGAGTAAGAGGAGAGCAGACATATGCATAAATCTGACGACGCAAGAGAGAACTCAATTCGGTCATGTTTTCTGAGTGCAGACACTGAAGCATACACACACAGAAAGCGCGTCTCACAGCACGCGAGTACTCTTTCACGTCGCATGAACGGAGAAATACACACAAAATGATGTCGAAATGTCCGTTTTGACGAGTATTCACGTAAACACAGCTGTGAACGTAAACAGTAGGGAGAACGTGTATCAGAAGGCCTACATTGCATCCGTCACGGTGCATTCGGTTTTAAAGGGATAGCAGCCTAATTCAGTTGCTATTGTCTGAGTCATTGATGTTAATCAAGCAACAAAAGAAAGACATTCACTCACTGCTCTTGACTGAAAAACTTTAGTAGCCCTAAAGATTAATCTAAATTTATTTATAGAAATAAACATGTCTGCTTGAAAGAATGATAAACAAGTTGTTATAAAGAATGCATAATTAGCCTATATAACCATTGGTATTTAAGGTGTTCTTGTTCTTTATGAGAAGTGGTTTTATTTAATTTTATCAAAGGCATGTTGTGTGTCACCGCAGTTAAATTGCAGTCTATCATGATTAAAAAAAACAATATCAAACCTATATAATGAGTTTGGAAATTTTAGACAAATGCTTAATACATGCACTGCAACTAAACCCATTATATTTTAGCCGACTAAATTCACTGTAGATTTAGTCGACTAAAAATCTTATGATATTTAGTCAACTAAAACGAGACTAAAACTAAAAACAACTCAGATGAGTAAAATATGACTAAAACTATATGGCATTTTAGTCAAAAGACTACGACTAAAACTAAATCAAAATTTGCTGTCAAAATTAACACTGCTCTCAACTTATCCGTTTATAAAGCCTATAAAAATTAGTCTTCATGTATTTCACAACACTTCGGCATGTTATTCTCATTAAGTGAGGGTCATATTTTAGGATTTTTTACAAGAAAAGTCTCTGAGCACCTGACATTTTATAATTCTGGAGACTCCAGGAAGGTTGCAGTTCTGGAAAATGGTGGCGCTGGAGACTATATGTTTGATGGTTTACACCTAATTCTTCACATTAATTCTTAATTATTTTGCAGTTACCGTGTGTCTTATCTTCTCCATCTGTTTTTGTCTAACCCCGCTGTAACCAATGAGCATTTCGCTGACCAATGGTCATGTCTTAACTTTACAATTTCTGTATTGCATTAGTTTTGAATATTTCTCATTGGGGATTTAATCATTTTTGACTTTTCAGTTAAATCTCTTTTTTGGCTCATTTTATCTGTAAAAGAAAATGTGCCTAATAATTCTGCACACATGAATATAAGGAGTTTTTCACTTCCAGCCTTCATGGGCAATTATATATCACTTATAAATGATTAATTACTAAATTAATAGTAGTTATTAAGATTGATGTGGTTTGGAATTGGTCAAATGTTCTTGGAAATAAATATGATCAGAATATCATCGTGTCTAATTCACGCACTGTAAAGATGTGCTCACTTTACACAGAGTGTGCGTGATCGTGTAATCGAAAGTGAACTGCGAGCGCTCATTCAAATGTGATTTCCCTTATTAATAGCGCAAAAATGATATACAATATTAGACTGTTTGCGGGAGCGGGACACATGTTGCGGGAGTGGGCGGTAATGGCCAGACACTCAGCGGGAGCGGCTCAAGAAAACTCTAGGCTGCACATCAACACAGGCTAAGTTTTTTTTTTTCGCACTACCCCATCTCCACCCCAATTATTTGTGCCGTTTCGTTCTGTGACAGCACATATAGGACAATTTTGAAATAGCGCCATAAACTAAATTTATTTAAAATTTAATTCAAGCACTTTCAAGGACCTATGTTTGTTTTCAAGTACTTTCCAGGCCTTGAATCCATATGTCTGAAATTCAAGTACTTTCAAGTACTTTCAAGAAGAGTGGGAACCCTGAATAACACACTCTGCAAAATATCATCTAATTATCATTATCGAAAAAAAGAAAAAAAAGAGATCTCTTTTTTTCAATATTGCACACCCCTACTTGAAAGTTACTACTCTGACTGCCAACAAATCTAAAGAATGTATTTTCAACTTTATTTTATTTGGCAAATATTTTGTCCATAAAAATTTTTTTTTTCTGATTGAGGTTGACTCACTGCTCACATCTTTTTGTCTGACTAGCAATAAAAAAAATCAGGTCTTTGGAACTATATAAAAAATTAATTTCTATTCACTAAAGTTTAGATTGCTTTCCTTCATTGCTCTTTTATTTATTATTATTATTATTATTATTATTATTATTATTATTATTAGTGGTGCTTGCCAAAGGCAAAGGCCTATTGAGGAATGGTGTGCTCTGACTTTTATAAGCGATCGGAAAATCGGCCGAAAAATCCCATAGACAATGCATTGCGGCCAACTTTGACGGCTCGTAGCTCAGAGTGAGAATTTCGTAGAAACTTGTGAATCACCACATTTGAAGAGGCTATCAAGCGGTGCGAGAACATACCCTTGACAGCGGCCCATGAAACAGCATCTGAACACGTTTTTCCTACTATGGTAATATACATAAGAATTTTGCACTGAACATAACTCTGCATCACAATGTCATAGAGACATGGGGGTGGGCTCATTTTACTCAGCTAACCAATAAGACTCTCGGGATCATTATGACCACGCCCTAGCAACCATTTAGAGCACCCTAGCAACTGATTACATAGACTGCCATTATAAAGGGCCAGATGGATATCTTTAGATCACAGTGTTGTAGAGACATGGGTGTTTTTTGACTCGGGACAGCAAACAACAAATCATGAACCACCACTGGACCTTCCTAGCCACACCCTAGCAACCATTATTGATGACCCTAGCAACACAAACCCAAAGAGGCGTATCTTCAAATCTGAATGTCATAGAGATATGGGGGTTTGTTTATGTCATTCATACTGACAAGCTGTCTTTGAAGTATAATCATTGGCAGCTGCCAAGCCACTCGCTAGCAACCAAACAGTGTACCCTAGCAACCATATGGCAAGACCTATATCTTTGCATCAGAATATCGTACAGACATGGGAGTTGGTTCTTTTGACTCGTGCTAGCAAACCGGACTACAAACATGCTAGTTATGCTAACAGTGAATAGCTACATGCTAATAGTCATTAACTAAGTGCTAAGTCAGGCTAAGAACATGTTAATAAATCTATAAAACTCCGTAGTAACAATCTGTGAAACTAGCAACTGCCTAGCAACACCCCAGGTACCATAGCAACCTCCACAAGTACCCTAGCAACCGCATAGCAACACCCTAGCAACCACCCCAAGTACCCTAGCAACCACATAGTTACCCCTAGCAACTGCCCTAGCTACCATCCTGGGTACCCTAGCAACCGCATAGCAACAACCTAGAAACCACCCCAAGTACTCTAGCAACCACATAGCAACACCCTAACCACCACCCTGGGTACCCTAGCAACCATCCCAAGTGCCCTAGCAACTGCCTAGCAGTGCCATGGAAACCACTCAAGCCAACCTAGCAACCGAGTGCAGAGTTTTACCACAGCAAGCACCACTCACATTTTCTTCAGGAAATGTACATTCTAGTTATTATTATTATTATTATTATATTTATTCCCCTTATTGTAAGCTACCAAACCCCTTTTTGTGTTATTTTTCCTCTTCGTATGTATACAGATATTCTACAGATATTCTTACTTTTACTACTTACTTCTATCGTGAATTAGAAGTCGTGGCCTAATGGTTAGAGAGTCGGACTCGTAATCGAAAGGTTGCGAGTTCGAGCCCCCGGCCGGCAGGAATTGTAGGGGGGGGGAGTGAATGTACAGCGCTCTCTCCACCCTCAATACCACGACTGAGGTGCCCTTGAGCAAGGCACCGAACCCCCAATTGCTCCCCGGGCGCCGCAGCATGGCTGCCCACTGCTCCGGGTGTGTGTTCACGGTGTGTGTGTGTGGATTTGTTCACTACTCACTGCTGTGTGTGTGCACTTGGATGGGTTAAAGGCAGAGCACCAATTTCGAGTATGGGTCACCATACTTGACAATACGTCACGACTTTTTTTTTTTTTTTTTTTTATCTTCTTTTCTTTGTTAATGTCCTCATGAAGGTGTTTGTATATTTTCATCTGTTTTTTGAAAATTAAAAAATATGTGTGGGGGAAAAAATGCACTCTTACAACCCTCTATAACATATTATAATATAATCAACAAGAAACAAACAGTCAATTCATGAGCAGTAGATCACAAGCGATATTTGCATAAATATGAAGTATTCATTGATCGTGAACTGCTCTGAAACCATGAGCCTGTAGAACGTGCAGCACCGCCACATTTGACATTATGCAGCACTCATATTTATTTCATGAAATCACAGCCTTTTGAAGTTAAATAATCACATTAGGATGTATCGTGATTCCTGGTTTTCCATCCCCAAATTTAAGACTTCTTAAAATGATAATTAAGGTGTTTGTTATAGCATTTAAGATATTTAAGAGTTAAATCAGATCCACAACCCTATACAGTAACCCTAAATCAGATCCATCTGAAAGTTTTAGACTTTTTAAGGGCCTGTGGGGACTTTCGTACACATGCTTCCAAACACATTTTACAGTTCGCACACATCTATTTTTAGTTGCAAATGCAAGTGAAATGCACTGTCGAGCCTTGCATTTGACAAGCTCTCTTTGTCACCTCGTACTTTCCAGCCACTTCAAGCATAGCCGCACGTTCAACAATCACATTCCTCAGCACCACATCAGGGTCATTTCACAACTCGACTACTGCAAAGCCCTTCTCAGCAGCATTGTGTTCTGTACGTACGTATCTACCAAACACTCCCCTGAGTGCTTGTTTTAAATGTACGGACATACTCTCATGTCTCTCAGGTCTTTGAAATGCACTGACTAATGGTTTGGATAATATTCAATTTATAACACTGCTCCTGCCATTCCTTCCTCACAGGAATGACAACAGACCCTCATTAGGCACTATAATCAGCCCCTTTCCACAAAGAATTCCTGCAGGTTCAGGCCGAGCACCTTCACCATCTTGATCCTCTCTGAACTAACAACAGTAAGAATGTTTCTGGTACTTGCCTTTTAGTGTCATTTCTGCATCTGAAGTCACTTTGGTATGCTAAGGACACACAAAAGGTGCTATAAAAAAAGGTAACAGAGGAGATTAAACTGATGAACTAATACAAAATAAAATTCTAATTAGAATATGTAGCAACATGAGCTCCTGGAAGCAGTCTTTCTTTGTAATTTTTGGAACAACAAAAAAGCAAATACGCCTACTTTTTAATGTGGCACAGAAGCAACATTGTGTTTGACTTCTCTTATGCTTACCAAGGCTACATTTATTTAATCAAAAACAAAAAAAACAGTAAAAACAACAATATTGTGAAATATTACTACAATTTAAAACTTTGAATAGAAAGTTCAAAAGAAATATAAACAGTTAAAAAAAAAAAAAATGTCTTTGCCATAATTATTATTATTTTTTTTAAATGTCTTTATTTTATTACTTGTCAATTTACTTCCTGTGACACTGAAGAGTAATGATGTAGCTTTGCATCACAGGAATAAATGACATTAAGACATATTCAAATAAAAACATTTATTTTAAATAGTAATATTTTCAATATTTCAATAATACAATATTTCACAAAAGTGCTGATTTTGCTGTAGTTGTGATGAAATCAATGCAGTTTTGGTAAGCATAAGAGACTTCTTTTCAAAAACCATTTAAACTTCTTACTGAACCCAAACCTTTAAACATTTGTGTACATTTGAGGCCATGCATAAAACATTAGGCTCCTGTTCTCACTCTTAGCTTAATCTGAAAGCATGTGAGACAGATCCATCAAGTCAAACATAAACCACTTACAGTCAATCATAAAAACAGTTACTATGGGGGCTGATATCAAATGTTAAAGCAATGCTGCTCTAAAACTCTTGAGACGAGTATAAATCTGTAAGTCTATTATTTGCACTGGTATTGTATCATACAATTATCACCAGCAATAATTATGCACTGCTGCCCTATATGGCCCTGTAATGTAATACATCCTACAGCTGCAAAAACGGCCCTCTATTCTTGACAACTTAAGTGCTGTGTCTGGAGTGGGTGGGTTTATGGAGTCACATAAAACCATGTTTAATTATATGAAAGTGAATATATTTGGAGGAAACCATGCATATGGATACAGACCTTTAACACCCAGCATTTGTTATTCCAGGTTTGAGGTACTTCATTTGCATTCTCAAACATTTGAAAGTGACAAAAAATAGTGGAACTCTGATGGCGAATGCAGAAAAAACGATTCTGTTTGGTTTTTGTTGCCAAGAGGGCAAAGCCAGCACTTAGCTTTGCTACTAGCAATCTTTCATTTGAAACAAAGTGAATTCACGCCCCTTGGCTTTAACTTTCAGCATTTGTGGAGGACTATTTTTTGGGAGAAGAGGCAGAGATAAAGGGCAGCAGACAGAGAGAAGACGGTGTTCTAATTTCTCAACTTGTTAGCAATTAACATGGTGCTAGTAGCGGTGAGGCGGGTCCCAAAGAGAGCTGAGGTGTGAAATGTGCAATGAAGCTGATAACGGGGTGCTAGAACTGCAATCAACCACACTTCATCACACACATTCTCAGAGAACGGACTCACAATAACAAATAAACCGGCTCCTGCTTTCAGAGTTAGACACGACTCGCATCACAGCAGCACTGACATAATGTGACTAAGTTAACAAACAAACACATCTTAGTGTGAACTATTAAACTCAAAGCCACACCTGTCTGTCAGTTAACAAATCCTCATCCATGATGCCATAAAAGAGAAAAACAATATGTGATGCTGGACCACAAAACCGGTCATAAGGGTCAATTTTATGAAATTGAGATTTATATATCATCTGAAAGCTGAATAAATAAGGTTTGTTAGGATAGGACAAGATTTGGCTAAGATACAACTATGGGAAAATCTGGAATCTTAGGGTGGTTTGATTAAGTGGATATATTTACGGTAGAAAATTTACAATATATCTTCATGGAATATGATCTTTACTTAATATCCTAATGATTTTTGGCATAAAAGAAAAATTTAACATTTTGACCCATACAGTATATTGTTGGCAATTGCTACAAATATACCCCAGCGACTTATGACTGCTTTTGTGGTCCACACCTGAAGCAACTAATTAAGGTCTTCAGGACCGCTTGAAAATTAAAGGCAGGTGTGTTTGATTAGAGTTGGAGCTGAACTTTGCAGGACAGTCGATCGCCAGGAGCAGGATAGGGCAGCCCTGTGCTAGAATGATTATTTCTTTCCAAATAGAGCTATTTAAGTCACCTGATGAAAATCCTTGTAATTCTTTGTCATATCGCAAAATTGCAATGTCAGTTTTTCCCTAATCCTGCAGCCATAGTTGTCTACTAACCTAAATGAAAAACATCACCCCCAAATCTCTACCTCTTTTCCAGAGAGATGGTGTCGGATCTCGTTCTAGAGCCAGTGATTGGCCAGAGCAATATGGGATCCTATCGCAAACTGATTTAACTTGAAAACCAACCGATGACAATGCATGGCTGTGGCTGAAAGCTGTCATTCAATATTTCTTTCCATATCTTTTTGTAGACCATTTTTCCTAAAGTAAAAATCTAATCTGCAAAATCACTTTTTACAAGTGCGATGCCTTCCTTGGGTAAACGCCACACTAATTTGAATCAGCAATGCGTATCAGATCTCATCAGGAAGCATCGGAAACCATGAACACATTTCTAAAGCACCCAAACCGCCAATCGCAAACAACTCAACTGATACAATCAGGCAAGAGTATGCAGCAGTTGTTGTTTAGAGAATGACTGCCACGATATGTGGAAGCGTGCATATCTGACCAAATCTTTGCCTCCCACTGAGAAAACAACAACAGATTCAATAACATATTGCCTCAGACATATCTCTTTCCCCCACATGGTACGAGGACATTAAGCCAAAGAAATAACCATTTCAAACTGCAGGCCAATAAATCATTGAACGTTAAACATCCCGCCTCATCTGATACAGGACTTAACATTTGAGCGGTTGAGTTGTGGTATAAGGCCACATTCCCATCAAATATTGCAAGCTGCTAGACAAGATAGTAAGACATCTGGATGAGAAGGTCATGTAGGCCATGTGCCCATCATGATTTCACAGTCCTAAAATGCTTCTTGGCAAACCACATTGTGATTTCAGGACTGTGGTTCACTGGTGACATTTCAATGTTGAGTTTTGCACCACAATATGATAACTGCCAGGCAGCCAATTAGGGATTCATTTTTTTCTTCATCAAAAGCTTTCTGAACACTGAAGAATGCCAAAGACATTTGGGCTGCAGAGCTAATAGAAGCGGGATGACATTTGAAAGCACATGTTTTCTCCCCACCTCAAAATTCACAGCACTCAGGCTTATGTGCATTTCTTTCCCTTTAATGGTGATGTTTCAGGACCAAGCCAACCTGGGATGGCTGCATTAACTCAGAATAACACAAAGATATTATAAATACAGTACTTCTGAAATAAATAAATGCCAAAATAATCCTCTGGCACTTACCGGCCGCATAGAAAAACATAACAGTTGATGCACATCCAAGAGATCAATATGGCTATATGGTTGCTAGGATGTTCTGAATGGTTGCCAGGGCTCAAAAATAAGGACTGCCCGATGGCCCGGGGCCAGCAGGACAGACTCTCGGGACAGCTGACGAGTTTGTCACTCGCCCAATCGGGCCACTGCTGCATCGTCACTAAGTGTATCATTTGAAAGTGTTTTAAGCCTTGCCAATTTACAACTTCAAAGCGATTTTAAAGCAATCAAGCAAGACACTAAAGACGACTACATTCTATACTCACGCACTCGCGTGTTCTGTGTGTACAGTGCGCATTCTTGCGCTTGAACAAACAAATACATACAAAAGGTATGTCCAAAAAAAAATACATGCCCTTCTTGGTGAGTAACTTTGTAGTTTTAACTATTATTAATCTATATTTAATTTATACAGTGTAGTACAGATGGACATTTTTGTTTTATTTCAACTGAATTGGGGGTATATATGAATGTATCTCTGTGGGGAACTGACTGTATTTAAAAAAAAAAAAAAAAGTTTACATGGCGTTTTCTTTTAATCTTGCGTCTATAATGCATTTAAAGTGTTAATAAGTGCTGCACTGCTTTGTTTACAGCGGCAACCAAGGAAACGCTGTATTATTGCTGTTCCATAAGTGCCACCTGCTGGAAAAGACAGAATTAGCATTTTCATTCAGCCCGTCTGTATTTCCTAAAGCATTAAGCCCTTTCACACATACAGACTTTTCCGGAAAATTACCGGTAAATTGCCGTAAACGTGTGTGAACAGGACCTTTTCAAAAATACCGGAAAATTCGTTCCGGCAATTTACCGGTATGAGAAGTTGTAACATTACCAGTAAATTGCCGGAATTCTGCTGTGTGTGAACGCAGAAGGAAAATGACCGGTATGAGCACGTACGAGTTCAGAACGCGCTGATGTAAGACGTCTACTCTGGGCCAATCCAGAGCAGTTGAAATTCAAAATTCAACAGCTCTGGGCCAATCATAACATTCTGATGCAGATGACGCATTTACTCCACGCTGTGTTTGAAGTTGTGTAATGCGATGTCTCTGGGCCAAAAGCAGCAGCACAAAAATAAAAACATCAACAAAAACACTGATCGTGTTTACCCCTCCATGTTTACAAACACAACACTGGGAGGCACAGCTGTTTAGAGGTCATTTCCGTTTTATGATGTCAAAGAATTTACCGGTAATTTAAAACCGATGTGTGAATGGTGCTTTACCGGAAAAAAGACGGAATGCCGTTGCCTGTGTGAACAGCGCAGTTTTGAATTTACCGGTAAAGTCGTTCTTGTCATTTTATGGCAATTTACTGGTATTACTGTGTGAAAGGGGCTATTTGTATCTTTGTTCTATATATTCAGTTGTGCTATTGTTTGTAATTTGTTCATTTGCTCTTATTTACTGACTGTTTACTTGTCTTTAATATTTTAACTTTATATTTGTTAGGCTAGTAGTTTTTGCTGTGGTTTTGAAATTGGAACAGAGAATTGTAAAACTGAATTTATATCTAAACTTTGGTGTCATATAAGCTTATTTATTAGAATACAAAATAATACGGGTCAAAAACAATGATAACAGCAGATATTTAATTTTTTGTGGCAGGGCCAGTAGAAAAAATCCTTAGCATTGAGCCCTGGTTGCTCACTAATTTATTTAAAACAATAGGATAGTCGGCATGCCAATGTTGATGTGAATTGTATCATGGGAAATGGGAAGCCACTGTTTCAAGTCCAAATTTCTGTGTAAAGACAGCAGGGACTGGTTGGCAAAATGAGCTACACTGAAGCAAACTAAACGAATCCAACAAAAAGCCTTAGCATTTAACTGGAAACCTTTTGACCTTAATGTATCCTTTAGTCCAGCAGATCACAGTTCACTCCGCTTGTGCTCGCACCATGAACTCTTGTGTAGTTTATGTTCAGACACGGAAAATGTCACATTAGCACAAAACGCTCCAGATGCACTCACGAACAAAAACCTTGGTCAATCTCAATTCACTGACAGATTGATTACATGCTAATTCAACAATCAGTGATGGCATCAGCTAGATGCTAAACTAATAGTTGATGAAAAAATAACTCGGCTGGTCAATGGACACCAAAGGAGATGTTTAGTAGAATGTTCACACTACTTTTTTCCCCATACAACAGTAAGATCATGTTCATTTTTAGGTTTAAATTAGACTTTAAATAAATTACGTTCATAGCGATAATTATTTATTTTTTGAAAAGAGCATCAAAGCATATGGAGGATCGTCTGTAGCTTGTATGTGTAGAAGTGAAAAAAAAATTTTTTATCAAAAAGAAAATTCATTAAAAAAGAATTTGATAGTCAAGCCAGCTCCAACATCCACACAGACAACTTATTTACCTTATATATGCTGAGTGTACAAAACAGATGTTGACATTTGAAAAGCACTAATTGAATGCCACTGTTTCAGTCAATGATTTTTTTTTACATACATACATACATACATACATACATACATACATACATACATACATACATACATACATACATACATACATACATACATACATACATACATACATACATACATACATACATACATACATACATACATACATACATACATACATACATACATACATACATATTACTTGTGTGCTGTTTTTGAAGACTTGTGAAGCCACACAACCACTGTGAAAAAGTGTGTTTTTTTTGGCCATTTAAGAGAAAACTACTATAGGCTGTTGTTGTATGAAAAAGAGCAACATGAACATTCTTCAAAAATTCTCCTTTTGTGTTCCATGGAACAAAGTCATGAGTTTGGGTAAAATAATGACACAATCCTTATTATTTTTTGGTGACGTACTGCTTTAGCTAAAGACAGAAAAGGACACACAAAATAAACATCTACTGAAGCAGAATATGCCGCATGAATAAATAACGGAGGATGGAGGATTCTTAGCACATTTATTGTGTGCCAAAGCCACATTCACCAACAAATGAGATCACTGCTGACCTCCTACACATAATATGGATGTAACAATTAGCATAATTAACCTGGCTGGACTCTCTGCTTAAGTGGAAGTCCCCGCTGTTTATTTGCACACCTACCGGAGACAAGTCATGACTCTGAGAGAGAGTGAAAAACAACTGAGGATGATGACGCCATTACAAAAGCAATCAAACCTTCTCTGAATGATTTTGGGAGTAATAATTAACATTCGCTTTCACTTGGGTCAACATATTCTTCGCATTAAAAGAGCCTGTGAGTGACAGAAATGTATTTTGCAATGCATGAAAGGAGAACATTAATGCTACCAGTGTCCACACCAGACCTTCAACAAGTTAATTCCTACTTCCTCCGAGCAGCCATGCAAAAAGTGCATATGAACGGCTCCCTCAAATGTGACTTTTCAAACAGTAATTTATGTTCAATCAACCTTAGCTTTCTCACATATTAAAAGCCAGCTACAGCTCTCTCCACATGCTAAATATAGAAACTATTCTATTTCCAGTCAGCGGGTCTGGTGAACAAAAGGACTAACCCCCTCAATATCCCAATTCGCAAAGTCCCAGAATAATAACGCTGCGGTTTCCTGCACCTCAGCGGAGATGCCATATTTGGTGAGTAAGGGGGGCTATTCAACAAAACCCGTTAGGCTGCTAGAACAATGGGGCACAAACTGAGTGGTGGCAAATGGTACCCATAAGTGACTATGGGAGAGAAAATGAGCTTAGGAACAGATACAGAACAGGTTTTACATCTGCAGCCTCATATGAATGACATTTTATAGGATCTCCACGTCAGGATATTTTACTGAAAGAGATTTATGGTCGAAATAAAGTGTCTAAATAGAAGGTTGCTATAAAGCTGGAGCTTGATAAAGCTTGATGTTCCGAGTCATTTTGATATTAGATGTAATGTCTGTCACCATGGATACTTCTAGTAAACATACGAATCACACGTCACCATAAAACATGACCTTTTAAATGAACAACATGCTTCATTTTTGTGCAAAGCCACTGTGCATGATTGCAAGATGTATTATACACCATTGTTTTAAAGTCTGGAAAATGTTATGTTTTTGAAAGCAGTCTTTATGCTTTAAGCAGTCTTTGATCAATAATCAGTAATATTGTGAAATATTACAATTTAAAATAACTTTTCTATTTGAGCTATTTAAATATCCTTTGATCAAAGCTGAATTTTCAGCATCATTACTCCAGTCTTCGGTGTCACATGATCCTTCAGAAATCATTAAAGCGTGCAGTATGAACGCTTCATTTCTTTTTAGGCAAGGCAAGGCTATTTATATAGCACATTTCATAAATGGTAATTCAAAGTGCTTTACATGGAAGTAAAATAATCATAAAAAATAAATCACAACAATAAAACGATATAGAAATTGATTTAAAATGAATTTAAAACAGTTAAAAATAGAAAATGATTATACATAAAATACAGTGCAATCAGTTCGGACATAGCACAGTGCTCATTCGATAAATGCACAGCTAAACAGATGAGTTTTGAGTCTGCATTTAAATGTGGCTAATGTTTTAGCACATCTGATCTCTTCTGGAAGCTGAGGACGGCATAATAAAATGATAAAATAAATGAACATTATCTTGGGATGCTGTCGAGCTCTTGAGTCAAACAATATTTATGCCTGACATATTGGTTGTGGCATGAAGCACGGCAGACTGCATGTGCCCCTCAGAAGCGCTGAGAGGTGTTTATACTCCGTGTTCACCCTGGCACGACTCTCCGAAGTGACAAGCAGCGGTGTGGAGAAAATATCAGCTGAACCAGCAAGATGCAGCACTGAAAAGTAGTAGTTTGCCAAACTTTACCCTAACAAGGAACAATATTACTTGTTCAAAGGCAGCTTACTGAGCACAAATATAGCTAAATTGGCAAAGCATGACAATGCTAAGGTCATGGGTTCAACTTCCAACACAACGTAATTGTACAAGGGATTTAAATTTTCAGGTATTTTTATAATCAATTGTCAACATAATCAGCTTAAAATAATATGCACTACCAGTCACAAGTTTGTGGTCAATACGGTTTTTACATTTTATGGAAGACGTCTCTTACACTCTCAGAAAAAAAAAAAAAGGTACAAAAGCTGTCGCTCAGAGGGTGCCCTTTCAAAAGGTATACATTTGTACCTTATTTACCCCCAAAGGGTGCTTAAAAGTACATATTAGCATTGTAAAGGTATATATTTGGACTTTTTGAAAGGCACTGACCCAGTGACAGCTTTTGTATATTTTTTTCTGAGAGTGCATTATTTGAACAAAAATACAGTAAAAACTGTAATATTGTGAAATATTATTACCTAAAAGTTCAAAATTCCATACTTTTCCAGACTCAAATTTCCAAACCTCTCAGTAGACCATATTTAGCATATATGATTCATACAGCATTGTCTTCAGCTTTACATTTGGTATATTACAGTCATCTGTAAATATTTTTATTTTCATTTTTTTCCCATTGATTTTCTCGAAGTGACAACATACAGAGCCCCTAAAGTATAAATAAATAAATACAGACTTTTGCATGCACACAAGAATGCATGTTTATGCATTATAATTTCTAGTTTTATATAACCCATTTCATCTTACTATGAATAAAACGAGAGCATGAATGCACATGAATTTAATCTACTTGCTCAAAATTTCATCTGTGGTGGCGGATAAGTCATGACTCAAAATAGGCTGATGGGATTTGTCCTATTTGCCAAATTCAAGGGTCTATAAAAAAAGACTGGTGCTGTAAACAGTGTTGAAAATTAGGGCAGTATGTCATATTTCAAGGCCTTAGGTCTCTTTAACGCACAGTCAGTGGCGGCCAAGAATCCACACAGTGAAACTGACTGATGACACAATAGGTGGCTCAGTGTGTATTGTCCTGTATGCTAAGTTTAATGGATTCTCATGCGTGCAAAAAAGTCTGTATATTTTAAATTTTTGCAAAGGTGCTTGAGGCTATGTAATAGGGATGCAACAATACCATCAGCTCACGTTCAATACATACCTCGTGTTTTTAACCACGGTTTTCGGTTCGGTTCTGATGGCTTGGCACATCAGTGTTTTGTTTTTGCGAAATGCGATTTTTAAAACAAATTTAAAACATTTTTAAAACTTCAGTACACTGGAGAAAAACATGGATTATCATATGTCTACTTCAAATTTCTTTTAAAAGAACTATTATTTTTTCCTATTTTTAAAAACAGATAAATAGTTGAAGATATAAAATAACAAACAAATGCCCAGTGTCTTATAGGGTTTAAGTTTTATATGGTTTACAGTTTATGACAGAATTCTTATTGAATTTTACATTTCAAAATCAAATCTCCCTTAAAATGCATACTGAAGTCTTTTAAAAAAATAAAATTACATTAATTTTTACAAAAAGTACAATTAAAAGTCCAAACGTTTGCACAAAAGGTAAGCGGATAAATTTACAACTGTGCAAGAGGCAACATCAAAGCATATCTAAAAATGTGCCTATGAGTGTTAAAGGTAAGACGTGGCTTAGTTTCATCCATGTGTGAGAGATTGAAGGTGAACGGAAGAAAAAAATAAAATGAAGCTATCTGACCTGGGAAGCGCAACACGGCTGTTATGAACACCGTCAGCAGTGACAGGATTTCTGACGTGGACTGCTGAGATGTTATAACTGCTAAGCGGAGAACTGAGACAGGCCGACAAATGAGAGCGAAGTCAAAAAAGCTCTGAAGCGGTGTTTCTAGGTCAGTGATTTTAAGAGGACGCCATGAGGCACATCTTTCTCTTTCACACTTCAGAGAAAAGTGAAAAAAGACAAGACAAATGCAAAAGAAAAAGCTGAAAAAAAAAAAAAAAACTCATTCCATATACATCCTGACGCGGCACTTTGAGCTACGAAAGTGTAGCTGATGCCAACAATGCTGGGATAAAAGAAATAATCCATGCAGGGTTCATCATTTCAAGCACACCTTTTTTTTAATCACACACCCATAACCAATTTTAAAGATCAGATGAAATAATTAATAAAGCAGAGCCAGTCAGAATGAAGATGACCTTAAATGAAGAGCAAGGTCACAAGAGGAAGGCTGTACGGAAATGTGCTCATAAATAAGCAAAGTAATACACGTACAAAGACTCATCACACAGCAATAACTCTGATCCAGTATGCCGACAGAAAGATAGCACCCAGTTTGCCCATTATTGTTCTTCATATACGTGAAAACTCTTCTCTTCATTACTTCTCACTTTTAATGGGATAATTCATCCAAAAATTAAATTAGCATCATTTTGTGATCATTTACTCACCCTGTTGTTCCAAACCTGCATGAATTTCTTTCTTCTGCTGAACACAAAAGAAGATTGTTGGCATTCAAACAGTTGACAGAAGCAATCGACTTCCATATTTTTCTATACTATGGAAGTCAATTGGGACCAGCAACTATTTGATCATCAACATTCTTAAAGGGTTAGTTCACCCAAAAATACAATTCTGTCATTAATTTCTCACTCTTTAGGTTGTTCCAAACACAAGACTTTCATTCATCTTCGGAGCACTAATTAAGATACTTCTAATGAAATCCTAGAGCTTTCTGACCCTGCATAGACAGCGATGCAACTGCCATGTTCGAGGCCCAGAAAGGTAGTAAGGACACAGCAACACTGGTAATACTTTTGGGGGAGGGGTGCAAGTTCATTTGAGTTTTCCCTCGTTTCCTATAAATTAAATAGCCTACACAAAGTTTAATAAAGTCAAAATCAGTAAACACTGTGGAACCAAATAAATAAGAAACGAATGTTTAAAAAAACTTCCCAAAATCACCTTAGATAAATGGCAACAGTCTTTTCAAAATCCAAAATATTGAATTTCAAAATCCATTTCATTTCGAAACTAAATCTCCTGCCATCGGCTTGTCTGTCTCACCTCACCCTACTTGTCAGTCAGCTCGACTCGCTCCTCACTTGTTAAATGAAATCTGACTCCTGCTGTTGATCTGTGATGCCATTGTTTTTCGGTACGCTGCATTGAGCAGCCACGTTTAGTTTTTAATTGTAGTCTTTCCTCTGAACTATATAATTTTTATTTCAATAAAAAGATCAAAACGGCAGTAGGAGGCAGTGCCACGGTGAGCAAGTGACATAACCGGTGATGCCGCTTAACCCCAGTATCACTGTAAATATCGCAGCAAGCCTATGTGACATCAGTGGTTCAACCGGAATATTAAGAATTTATGAGAAAACTTTGTGTGCAAAGAAAATAAAAAAAGACTTTATTCAACAATTTCTTCTCTTCCGTGTCAGACATTGCTGCGTGACATAGAACCCAGATGCACTTCTTTACAAGCAGAAGACAACGCTCGCTCTACCATAAAACAGTCTTCGTAAACATGTCTTCGTAAACAGCAGATTTCGAGAGAGAGGGTGACTTGCTAATTTTTTGCTCAAGCCTTACTTATTTGAACCAGAATATACACACGATGAACTAAGAGAGATGGACTTTCTACATCATAATGCCAGACAGGACAAAGAGTTTTCTTTGCACACAAAAAGTATTCTCGAAGCTTCATAAATTTACAACTGAACCACTGATGTCACATGGACTATTTCTGGGCCTTGAATGTTTCAGTTGCATTGCTGTCTATGCAGGATCAGAAAGCTCTCGGATTTCATCAAAATACCTTAATTTGTGTTACAAAGATGAACGAAGGTCTTACGGATCTGGAAAGACATGATGGTGAGTAATTAAAGACAGAATTTTTATTTTTGGATGAACAATCCCTTTAAATCCCTTCTATTATGTTCCACAGAAGGAAGAAACTCGCACGGGTTTGGAACAAGATGAGGGTGAATAAATAGCAAAACACTAAATAGTCCGTTCCTAACATAATTAATTCCTCAACTTCCTGTTTGGCAAATGCATCTTTATCAGGCAGGAACTTCATTTTAATTTTCAGCAATTCAATTTGCACTTTGCTATGATCACAGTAATTTGCTTCTTACATGTCCTCTTCAAACGGTCTCGGCATTAATATTCAGCCAATCCTGATCTCAGAGGGTGATTAACATTGGCTCATCGTCAGGGAATGACTTCAGGATATTTGTTCAGGATTTTTAATTAGCTTTTATGAATCTTAAAAGCTTTGTGTTTGGGGAGGAGGGGGGTGGGGGGTGCAACTGTGGCTCAGTCATGAATTAAACATTTAACGCCACCGTAAACAATTCAGTACATGAACTATCAACACACATGTCAAGCAGGACAACAGCACAGCAATCAAACAAAAGAATCAGCATTAAAAGGACAACCAAAGAAAAAAATATGAAAATAGATCCACCTAAATCTGACTTTAAAGGGGACATCGGGATGCCCATTTTCCACAAGTTGGTATGATTCTTTAGGGTCTTCATGAAATGTCTGCAACATACTTTGTTTAAAATTTCTCAACGGTAGTGTAAAACAACATCCTTTTCACCTTGTCAAAAACAACTCTGTTCACAGCGACCCGTTTCGGTGCATGTCTCTTTAAATGATAATGGACTCACCCCGCCCCTCTCTTCCATGGAAAGGAAAATCAATTCGCAAATAACCATAAGAAATATAAAGTGTGGGACTTTTAACTTTTCTTACTACTTCTCACTTCATACTTTTATAACTAGTAAAACTAATGTTTATAAACATCTGAAGTCTATGCAATGTCCTCATTTAGCTAAGAAAGTGTGTGTGTTTAACCTCTTTGTCCATGCTATCCAGGTCTTCTTTGCACAGCATGTAGAGCGGCATGGATTCAGACATGCTGGGCTGTCGTTTCCTGCGGGAGGGTCCAGGCTGCTCATCGTCAGGACTCGATCCTGCAGCCTCATCCGTCTGCTGAGACCCCTGAGCTGACCTGAACAAACAAAGAAACAATCAATGGCTCAACATGCACACTCCAGATCAGCGGCAGCTGTAATCAGTCACCGGCTGAAATATGTTTATCAAGCAAAACAGGCTGAGTTTGCTCTGACTGAACACCAAAGCAGGACAGCGGATCCCCCGGTCTGAGCAACACCTAAAAAAAACTAATCAAAAGTAAATCTAACACACACACACACACAGCCCAAGCCTGTCCACAGCAGACAGCAAACATTCAATCACATCTCCACTTCCGTCAGAGAAGCCACAACATGATAATTATGATAATTCAGCACAGAGAGATAGATGGTCAGCGCAGACAGCGTCTGAACCGCTTAACCTCACTACATGTGCTCCCACAGTCTGTTTAAACAAAGTATTGAACAAGCATTTTTAATCAATGAGTTCTTAAAAACTTGAATCCAAAATCTGGGTCTGTTTTGACCTGGTAGAATGTAAGCTTATAAAACAGTCATAGATTACCTTTTTTTTTTTTTTTTTTAAACAACTACATTTTATCCGCTCAATAACTTCATTAATGAGTGAAAGTTTCACTCATTAATGAAGAACAGTTTTGAATGTTACTGTGTTATGTTATTACTACATTTCTGCCCTTTCAATTAAAAAAAAATTTGACTTTTTTTTTTTATTTTTTATAATTAGTATTTTATTGAGTTTTTGAACATCACTGATACATTATAGTCAACATTATAGTCAACTTTATAATTTGAATCTTAACATGTATCCCATAGTAATGTCTAATAAAATAAAATAGTCAACAATAATCAAAAGCAACAAAAAAAAAACCCCAAAAAAAAAATAAAAAAAAATTTAATAATCGAATGTACATTTTTCAACAACAAGCACCATGCTCTCATCTACTAGCAATATATTGCACATATTTTCCCCATTTAGCCACATATTTTTCCACCCTGTCATTAATGTTGAAAGAGATTTTTTCATATGATGCCACTTTTGCCAATTCCATACTCCACTCTTGAAAAGAGGGCTCACCTGGGTTCTTCCAATTTCTCATTATTATTTGTTTTCCAATATCAATATTTGTTTTGACATTTTAAATTTTTAAAACTACTGGGCAAAAAAAAAAAAAACTATGATGAAAGAAAAAAAAATGTATTATAAACTTTTATTTGAATATAACTACATTGAAATCAATGTATTTAATTTCTTTGAATTTATAAGTCCTGACTGCTCAAAAACAGTCCACATTTATGAAACCTTCAAATTTATTTTCATACAAAATAGTGAAAGTTTATGTAGGTAAACTTAATATTTCATTCTTCATGCTGCAACGGTTCATCAACAGGCATCAACAAAACGTAGTCACAAAAGTGTGTGTGAGATATGGGAAAAGAGGCTATATAAAAAACATTTTTTGAGACGAATCATATTTAAAGATGTATAAAAAAAATCTGCATAACATCATGTGTAAACTCTCAGTTGATACCTGCGGTAAAAAGGTTGCAAATGCAAAATAGTCTCAATTATCTCAAACTGTCATTACATTGACAAAACACTGTCTGCGGTTGTAGGAAACAGCAAGATAGATGCAAAGACAGGAAAAAAAAAAAAAAGAGAACACACTGATATAACATGGTAATTAGCAACAGTCATTTAAGCAGCATATCTGTGCTTTGAAATATCCAATCAAATGTTTAACTGCTGTGGATGGCTCAGTGGTTTCTGTAGAAACTGAATACAATAATGTTCCGAGTGAAAGGTGTAGCCTGGTTTGTAAAGCAAACAAACTGAAATCACAGCGGAGAAACTGAGGGACACTGGAGCTTAACAAACAGTCTCCTCCTGCTGATATGAGAGAGAGCGTGTCTGACACGAGACAGCAGAGGATTCTGGGAGCTCTGCTGGACAGAGCAGCTTCAGAAAATCCAGGTGTGATGAGTCTCTAACCATTTACTGTCAGATTTCCAAGACAAACTGAATTTCATCAGTCATAACATCATTTAGAAACTAAACAAGAGCAACTTCACAATTTTAAGTCTCAACTCCAGTTTTCTGGACAGTGGATATTTCCATTCAGGTTTAAATAATATAGAGAAAATTGAGTTTCTTAAATAACCATATAATCCTGAGCATGAAACTGGGAAGAGTCAATAAAGTTTAACTTTAAGAACTTTTTAAAACTATTCAGACATTTCTTCTTTTTGATGAACTTTCCACATCTAGTTTCCCGTCTGCTTCTTAAATTTTACTTAAACAACTTCAAAGCGTCAAAAAGGACACGCATCACAGAAGTCTCATCACAGAAGTCTGTAAAGAAGTCAAATGCTATATCCGTCTATAACCCATTAATTGCAATAAGATTAGTGCTTCGTTACTTTTGAAATAGAGTCTCAGATTTCATATTCTGTCCAATTTTATAACAAAATTCAAACATGAAGTCATTTTGATGCTCTTTAATGTGGCGTGGCAGATTGCATTTGCATCATTACTAATTATCTATATTTGTGACCCTGGAGCACAAAACCAGTCTTAAGTCGCTGGGGTATATCTGTGGCAATAGCCAAAAATACATAGTATGGGTCAAAATTATCAATTTTTCTTTTATGCCAAAAATCATTAGGATATTAAGTAAAGATCATGTTCCATGAAGATCTTTTGTAAATTTCCTACTGTAAATATATCAAAACTTTATTTTTTATTAGTAATATGCATTGCTAAGAACTTAATTTGGACAACTTTAAAGGCGATTTTCTCAATATTTAGATTTTGTTTTGCACTCTCAGATTCCAGATTTTCAAATAGTTGTATCTCTAACAAATATAGTCCAATCCTAACAAACCATACATCAATGGAAAGCTTATTTATTCAGCTTTCAGATGATGTATAAATGTCAATTTCGGAAAATTGACACTTAAGACTGGTTTTGAGGTCCAGGGTCACATATTTGTTGTTTTTTCACTTTTGCTCCACCTTTTGAAATAGTTATTCTCACAAATCAAATCTAGTTACAAATCTAGTGACCTTTCTCCTTGAGGAGACTGTCAAGAGCATTTAAAGAGCTGATCTTGGATCAGGATCATGTCACCTATGTCAGACATTAAATGCTCTGTCAACCACAGTCATACTGAATCCATTGCAGTCCAGATTTTTTAGATCAGAATCTGCGATTTATGATCCAGTTTGTTTGCTGGCTTCTATGGACGCAATACGTAGCTTTTCACCAACTGGCAACCCGGGATGTCTAAATACTATTGGGTAAACTGGCAGTGGGCAGAGTCCCACAGACCAAAACAAAAACAGACATCCTGACACATAATTAGATTACAACTGCTTTTCAGAGAAATAAGTATTTGAAGTTGGCATGTTTCCTAAATATCTGCAAACATATTTAGTACAGTCAAAAAATTACATACAGCACCTTTAATAGGCATATAATATGATCATGTGTGTCTTGTTTAGATCCATATGAAATCCACTACATTTTTATACATTTCTGCACTGATTCTGGGCAGAGGAAAAGCTGAAAACTGACATTTCTTCATATTTCCATGTTTCTCATGAACGTGGAAGCTCTCAAATTAGCAAAGTTTTTAGATGTTCATCCACCCATTACCCTAAAAACATGTTTTGGTGGCACATATATTTATTTTCTCTTTTGCTTCCTAGCAACAAAAGAGGAACATGGATGATTTTGTATTGACGCTTGTGTCCTCTCATTTTCCATTCTTGAACCATTCAACAAGCCCTGTTGCCTGGAGACCAGTACAGCCTCTCATCAGCAGCGCAAGAGCACTCACTGCCAGCCTACATGTGACATGTCGTAACAGGGCTCCATGCAGTCCAGCTATTCATTCCACACATCAGGCCTGCTGCAGACGGGCCGTGCAGGGCTGAGCGCTCATTACCATATATTAGTTCAGCTCGCAGACGACCCAAGTGTATCTGGCTGGAAAGTCAGTCAGGTAGAGCTGTGGTTTAAATATCAAATTTAGCTGTGAACTCTTGTAAATGGTTCCTCGAGGACAGAGGATTGCTTTATTAAATTTGTGGCCCCCTACATGGACAGCAAGTGCAAGGATAAGGCAGAAATAAGACAAATGGAAGGAGTCTGAGATCAAGCTGAGAGCGGTTAACAGAGAACGAGAGACAGGATAGGATGCCCAATCTTTCTCGTGGTGTTACACCTGCAGAGATGAGATACAACTATAATCCACACCTAAACCAGCCAATCGATTTCTCCAGATATGTGAGAGCAGGACTGGCACTATGGGTGTCCAATGCACTGGTAAATCAAATAAAAAAAGTTGTGACATGCTTGGTACAACACTGTAAGAGATGGGTTGTTTTTTTTGGATGAACATTTACAGACTGAAATGCTAGGGGCATGGCTGCAACTGGTGCAAAACAACATCACAATCTCCTGAGAAAGCACGAGAGAGAGGTTACATTGACCTTCATGATAAGATTGGAAACTGTTGTCGTTTGATCATTCAGGTGCAGAATTCTGGCACAATACACTTATTGCGAAACCTCAGAGATGTTGCTGAGTAATGGTTCATCTTTTGGTAACTAAAATGAGTGCACCCAATTAGGAGGAAGAGCGAGTCTGGCCAACTTGCTTTCTCGCTTGGAGGGTTGTTCTTAACCTGCACCTAATTTTGACGTATAAAACATGGGGTTTCTTTCAGAAACAGTGGAAGCTCAGCCGTGGGATAAGCGTGCATCGCCCGGCATTTCTCGGACAGGTGTTGGTCTTCCACTGTGACTGAAACGAGCTCCCTCAGTCGTCCGAAGAGTGAAGATGATGGCACAGTTCTGAGGTTGTATATTGGTTATAATACTTTGCTTGGGGTTTAGGTTTAGTATATGCTCGAATTGGTGTATTATTCATTCATAATCATTATCTTTTATCCATTCACTCGTGATCATTCTTGTATTGTGCACTGGTTCATGATTATCTTTCTTGAATGCGTTTATGATTTGATTATCATCATTTTATGCATTTACTTATGATCAGTATCAGTATTAATGATATCAGCTGTGTGTATCAACAATAAACAGTTGTAATTGCTTGATTAGTATGGTGTACGGACCTTTTATTGACACCTTCTCTCGCCGAATTAGCACCTCACTGGTCTCACATCAGTTTTGAAAACCAAAACAGAAACCATACTAAAACAAACACAAAACTAGATGTCCAAATTTTAAGGCCCAGATATACTCATACAAAGTTCTTTTTCATTCTTCATTCAGAAGCGAAAACAAAAGTCTGAAATACCCTTGTAGCAGTTTACTATTAGAGAACATCCCGACGCTGCTGACAGCAACTTTTAGATGAATATGTACTGCATGCTTTCTTCTCAATAATGAAATAAACAAACAGCAACGACAGCGGTGAGAAACCAGCAGTTAAGAAAGCATCTGACTGCATCAATGTCTATATGTTTGCACCAGTTCTGCAATTTGGCACTCCGGTAAAATCCAGTAAAGCTGATTTATATCGTGCTTTATACAACTGAGTTGAAAAATATCGACATAGTGGATATCGCCAAAAAAAATAAAAATAATAATTCATGCATCCCTACAGTTTTTTTCAGCATTTTAGCTATCGACAGGATTTCTACGCTAAAGTTAAACAGAAAATGATTGTGTCGACACTTGAGAAGTTATAGAAGAAATGAACCTGGGGAAGATTTCCACAATCAAAACAAAAACAGAGATCTTAAAAGTTCATTTTGGCAAGCCATTTTGAACTACAGAAACTCCAAATTAATTCCTTTTTGGCCTAATTTTGTTCATTCTTCAATTTCACAAGTATATAGGGGCCTTTTAGTGTGTGAGTGTAGGCAACTTTTTCTGATTATAATGGAAATATGCAGTTTTGCCACTTTACAGCACACCACTCATTCAAGTGTCACAACTGACATGCAGGTTATGGGACAGTGTGGTAAAAAAAGAGAGAGTAAACAGCTTCCAAGACAGATTATAAACAGCACATTGGAATCATTACTATGCTAATAAACTCATTTCTGAACCTTCAGTGGATTTGTTTAGGTCACCTAAAAAATGAGGTTTTCTGCTGTTGCCTCAAACCACACAGAATAACTTTTATAAAAACTGATAAATTGAAGTTACTTGTCTACTGTAACTGTCAAATAACAGGAAGGAAGCCCTGACAGCAGATCTGCATTATTCATATGAAAATAGCATTAAAGAAAACAAAAAAAACCCAAATTTCCATTGTTTACTCAGCCTTATGCCGTTATAAACCCAGGGCTCATCAAGAAGCCTGCCGGCTGTGGTTGGGTCAGTGTGTAAGAGCTGCAGGCCAGCTGACATTGGGCCAATGCTGTATATTCATTTTTTTATCATGTACGTCATGCATATGAGTGTGTTTTTCATTTGGTTTTCTTTGACAATTGGTGGCAAATTCTTTTTAACCCTTTTAACCTTGTATATGTATTGCATAAAAGTTAGAGGTCAGAAATATTTTGTTTTTGAAAGAAGTCTCGTAGGCTCATCAAGGCTGCATTTATTTGATCAAAATACAGTAAAACCCCTAACATTGTGAAACAATTGTTTTCTATTTTAAAATATATTTCTTCAGTGTGATGATACATCAGAAATAATTTTAATATGATGATTTGCTGCTCAAATGCTTATTATTATCAATGCTGAAGTAATTGTGTTGCTTCATATTTTTGTGGAAACTGATACGTTTTTTTTTTCTCAGAATTCTTTGATAAACAGAAAGTTCAAAAGAACAGCATTTATTTAAAATCTTCTTGAACTATGTGAATGTCTTTCCACTTTTGATCAATTTAGCATGTCCTCACTAAATAAATTTTAATTTCTTTCAAAATAAAAATGTTAATGACCACAAATTAAACGCTAGTGCAGATTTGTGTTTAAAAATGTACAATAATAAACACACATATATACATATATATATACACACATATATTACCGCAGGGGCGGGACTAGTGTTGGCCACCCACTCACAACTGCTGCCTCTGTCTCATTTTTCTTGATAAGAAGTGCATTATTTAGTCACAGAAGGTCTTTACGACCACATCAAACGGGAGACGTTTCAGACGCGTGCTTCACTTTGCCTCAGCGCCAGGCGTGAGTCAAACAAGCGCGGGAATGGAACTGTGCGCTCTTCGATTGCACGCACAAATGTGCAGGCGCGTGCTGCAGCCTGTATCATTTCATATCAAACGCGCAAAAGAAACTACGTGCATACGTCAATGTCGTACCGATGTCGTGGTAAGTCATGAAGTTACCAAAAAGGCGATTAAAGCTGCCTTAAAACTGCGCATGCATGTAATATGTTATATATGAATCACATTTAAGAACATGTGTCTGAAATGGTGTCCTGGAGCATCCTAGCATTGTCTCCCTCATCTAACATACTCGATTCAACTCGTCCGCTCATTAGTAGAGACTTTAAGACCTGAAGTGGGTCAGAAAAAAATACGGAAAGAGAGCAGAGAGAAAATACGATGAGTAGGTGTATAGATCTGCGTCATGTTCAGCAGCGGCAGCTCTTAAAGAAACAGCACCCAAAAATAACCTAATAACCCAGGTGCTGTGATATCAGTTAAATCAAAGAACAAAAGAGGAAATCAATCACTTTTATAGCTTTAAAGATTCATCTATATATAATTTAGAATTTAGTGTTTGATAACTTTATTACATTTCTGTAGGCTATATTTCCTACTTGCTGAAGGGCACATGTAAATATAATATTTATTATAATGGGTTTATGTGAAGATTGTTTAAAGTTCACTTAAATTTAAAGTTATTTTATTAAAGTCTAATAAATGTTCAAATTGATAGCGCTCAATTATACTGTAATGCTAAATGGCTACAGTCAATGGTTAAATATTAGGAAAAAAATTACAATATTATAGAGACATTAGTAGTAATGATGATACTGGCCTTCAGTCATAAAAAAAAGATGCCATTAATCAAATATTAAAAAATATACTGTCTTTATTTTGTTTCTATATTAATTTGAAGATTGAATGTGAAATTATTGCAATATAAAAGTATATTTAAAAAGTTTAAATGTTAGGTGGAATTAATCGCGATTAATTTCAGAAAAAACATGCGATTAATTAGTTAATTTTTTTAAAACGATTGACAGCACTAATATATATACACTATATTGCCAAAAGTATTGGGTCGCCCCCTTCTAATGAACAGGTTTGACTACTTTAGTCATTTCCATGAGTACAAATCTTAATGTTTAAGCATATAATGATATTCTAGGGAATTGTGTGTTTCTAATTTTATAGCAACAGTTTGGACAGGACTCTTTTCTATTCTAACATGACAGTGTCTCTGTGTATAAGACACGGTTCAAAAAGACATGATTGATTCAGTCAGTGTGGAGGAACTTGACTGATCTGCAGAAAGCCAAGTCCTGATCCCAGCTGAACACCTCTGGTGTGACTTTATATGCAGACCTTGAGACAAAAACTCATACACATACACTGCTGGTTAAAAGTTTGGGATCAGTAAGATTTTTTATGTTTTTGTGAAATATTATTGCAATTTAAAATAACAGGTTTTTTAATGTACTTTAAAATATAATTTATTCCTGTGATCAAAGCTGTATTTTCAGCATCATTACTCCAGTCTTCAGTGTCACATGATCCTTCAGAAATCATTCTCATATGCTGATTTATAATCAATATTGGAATTTTTTTTTTTTACCGGCAGTGTGTGTGTATGTATGTATACGTACAGTTGAAGTCAAAAGTTTACATACACCTTGCAGAATCTGCAAAATGTTGATTATTTTACCAAAATAATATCATACAAAATGCATGTTATTGTTTATTTAGTACTGACCTGAATGAGATATTTCACATAAAAGATGTTTACATACAGTCCACAAGAGAAAATAATAGTTGAATTTATAAAAATGATTTTGCAGATTCTGCAAGGACTTTCTAAACTTTTTCAAAGCTTTATTTGAACATTTACATTATTTATTTGAACATGCTATTAAACTGTTGTCAGTCAAATTGTCATTTAAAATCCAGACCTCACTGGTAATGTTATTGTTTTAGTGATTATGCAAACAAAAAGTCATTTTATTTGCTGTTTGTTGATTTTTAAGTATGAAACTTGGTGAAGTGATTTATGTTTCGGTACTTTTTGAACATCTCCAGCACATTTTAACAATACCGTGATAATACTGATAACCGTGATAATTTTGGTCACTATAATCGTGATTAGAAATTTTCATACCGTTACATCCCTAGTTAATGCATTGCTTGACTGTGTATATAGTGTGTATTAGGGTTACCTGTAAATTTCACGTTCTGCACAGTGTAATCTCTAATTGTCATCCCATTTGAATTTTATATGATTTTACCCAAATCTTGTGTAATCCCACATATCTGTAATCAGATGCACATTTAAAACAGGAATATAATCTAATTTCAGTCACTTACATGTGTTTTATTAACACATAATCCTTTCTGGATTACAATCTGCCATCAAAATGATAAATATAACTATTCCAGCTGCTGTGAGAAAAGGCAATAAATGATCCGCCACCTGCAGCATCATCACATGCGATATAGCCTACTAGCTGGGACTCCTTTATGTTTACAGATGTGACAATGATGCAGAACGGCGGCATGCTCATATTTCACACAGTGCCTAGCAGCACCACTCAAATTAGAAAACACTATTATAAGCGTCCCGTTGTGAATTGGGCTAAAGTAAGGAGATCGTTTTGAACACTGGCTGGTTATATACCTGTTAAAAAATTGATCTTGGAAAATTTTTAACAAAAAAAAAAAAAGTTACGGACTGCAAAAAAACAAAAAACAAACAAATACTAAAACTAAATGTAAATCGAATTTTTTTTTATGTGGAACACCAAAAATAACAATCACTACTCTTTTACATACATTCAAAATGAATTCGGTATGGAGCTCAGCACTAAAAAAAGCATCATTAAAATATCATTAATGGTCTATATACAACTCCCGTTATATTCCAAGCCTTCTGAAGTCATATATCTTCTGAAGTTGTATTATACTGAAAAAAAGTGGGCAGGATATTCTTTAAAAGTTTTCCTCCTGACTGCAGAGAGTAAGTCATAGTGGAACAACTTGTGAGTAAATAATGACTGCTCCTAAGGCGAACTATTTCTTTTCTAATTTATTTCTCTCCTCATCATATGCTGACACAGGAGGTGCGCTTTTCTTCCTCACTTTCGATCAGCATTTACAGGCTTGTTTTTATTATTCCCTTGTCACAGCAATGGCCAAAGGTGCTGATGAAATTTGATAATAATTTCAGTTTCACAATCTCAGAGCTGCCAATGCTTTATTTCTCGCAGACTTTTATTTAAGATTAATGTAAAATAGACTGCATGAGAAATTCAATATGAGCCGGGAAAGAAAAGGCAAGCACAGCATACGGGCTACAGACCGCTTAAACGCCATCAGGGAAGTTCTTACCAACCAAGCACATTTCCCACTGGACTTTCATACAGACGCCTAATAAATATATAATCAAACATTATATAAATACAGCATTACTTTCCTTTGCTCTTAAGAAATAAAACATTTTATGCATTGTGCAGAATCTGCAAAAAGTCATATTCATGTTTGAGTTCATTGCTGTATCAGATATTCAGTGACTGGATTTGATGAACATCAGTATGAACTGTGCCAAACAAACATAAATGCACAAAACATATGAAGTACCTGAGGTTGGACAGATCTCCCTTGGCTGACATGGACGATCCGTGCGAGTGCAGATAAGAGGGTGGACGGGAGGCCTGAGGACCCCGGCGGATCAGTTTGCCGGTGACTGGGTCATACGTCCGCATTTCCGGCGCTGGCAGGGGCTTCTGCTGGACAGGAGGGGCCTGGAACAGAGGCTTCAGGATGGACCCAGGGATGTCTTGAAAGGTGGCAGGACTATTGCTCCTATAATTAAAAGATGTTATATTTAACCTCTAATCTTAAAAATAAATCCTCCTAAGCTTCATAAAAAAAAAAAAAAAAAAAAAATTTTTACATTTACTTTTCGGGTCCAAAATGACCCCCAACAGTTGGAGGTAGGGATGAGTGAAGTACTATATAGTAGCAATAAAATTAGACACTTCTTTTGGAATTTTAGTAGGGATGTAACAATTCACTCAAATTTCACGATACGAATTTACAAAATGAGATTTAAGACAAATTCTAAATGAAAAGGTGTCCTTTCATTGTTTCTCAGACTAAATGCTATACCTTTCTTTGTAAACTTGAAATGTGTCAAATAACAAAACTAAATTGACATTTTAAAACAAATCCCAAATCAAATAAATAAATAAATAAATAAATAAATAAATAAATGGGCAATTCCACCGTTACGGATGTAACATTTGCAGTCAAAATCTGAAATTTACAGTGGGGATCGAAAGTTTGGGAACCCCTTGCAGAATCTGTGAAAATGTGGATAATTTTACCAAAATAAGAGAGATCATACAAAATGCATGTTATTTTTTATTTAGTACTGTCCTGAGTAAGATATTTTCCATAAAAGATGTTTACATATAGTCCACAAGACAAAAAAATAGCTGAAATTATTAAAATAACCACATTCATGGATGATCTACGACTGTTTTTTTGTTTTGTGATGGTTGTTCATGAGTCCCTTGTTTGTTCTGAACAGTTCAACTGAGCTCTGTTCTTCAGAAAAATCCTCCAGGTCCTGCAGAATCTTCAGTTTTCCAACATCTTTTGCAAATTTGAACCCTTTCCAGCAGTAACTGTATGATTTTGAGATCCATCTTTTCACGCTGAGGATGATTGAGGGACTCAAACACAACAATTAAAATAGGTTCAAACATTCACTGATGCTCCTGAAGGAAACACGATGCATTAAGAGCCGGGGGTGAAAACTTTTTGAATTTGAAGATCAAGGTAAATTGTACTTCATTTGTCTTCCAGGAAACATGCAAGTATCTTCTGTCACGTCAGAAGGGCAGTACTAAATGGAAAAATATGATATTTCAACAAAATAAGAAAAATTTGGACATCTTCATCCTGTTCAAAAGTTTTCACCCCCCGGCTCTTAATGCATCGTGTTTCCTTCAGGAACATCAGTGAATGTTTGAACCTTTTTTAATTGTTGTGTTTGAGTCCCTCAATCATCCTCAGCGTGAAAAGGTGGATCTCAAAATCATACAGTTACTGCTGGAAAGGGTTAAAATATGCAAAAGATGCTGGAAAACTGAAGATTCTGCAGGACCTGGAGGATTTTTCTGAAGAACAGTGCTCAGTTGAACTGTTCAGAACAAACAAGGGACTCATGAACAACCATCACAAAACAAAAAAACCTTCGTAGATCATCCAGGTAACCACACACAGTATTAAGAACCAAGGGTTCCCAAACTTTTGAATGTGGTTATTTTAATAATTTCAGCTATTTTTTTGTCTTGTGGACTATATGTAAACATCTTTTATGGAAAATATCTTACTCAGGACAGTACTAAATAAAAAATAACATGCATTTTGTATGATCTCTCTTATTTTGGTAAAATTATCCACATTTTCACAGATTCTGCAAGGGGTTCCCAAACTTTCGCATGCCACTGTAAATTCTCATAAATTCTATTTATCACCAATATTAAACCATCTTTTTATATTTTTCTAAACGCCTTAAAATAGAGTCCAGACATCAGAAAAGTATCAGTCTATAACCCTGTTTTATATTTTAAATGGGGGGGGGGGGCGAATGCGTTACGGACGTGACTAAAAATAACACTAGTTTCTGGGAGACAACATATTTTGTAGACTTTCTGCGAATTACAATGCACAACTCAGAAGCAACAACATCTACCGAATGGAGAAGGGTTGGCAACTTACAAAGCATTAAACTTGGTTTAAAATTTCGTTTTTGTGTTCCAGAAGAAAAAAATCAATGTTACGGACGTGACCAGTCTGAAAGCGGAATTAATCAGACTATGTAAAAACCTATAAAAATGCTTTAAAAAGAGATGTCTAGTAGGTATTTAATAGGGCTACCCCCCATTAAAGATTTTTCTAGTTAACTAGTCGTTCGTTTAAGCCATTAGGCTATTCAACTAATTGCGCATTTTATATTAAATTTATAGACATAAGCTTCAATATATTCTGCGCTCAAGCACACGTATATAATTTGCCACAAAGCACAGGCAACAGTAGCCTAATGATTATTAATGTATAGAAAAATTTGACATTTTAATTATTTATTAATAAACTAATGTTTTCTTGACGGCTGCAAGAAGAAATTCACAGTGCCGTCTCTCATCTCCACAGTATGGACCATTGGACTCGCCTTTAGAGAGAATGCAACCTTCATACATTTCATTTCGTTTTAAACTGGCTCGTTTAAAAGTAGACATTTCAACCTTTCTATGGATATATTTCTCTATGTGAGACACACATTTGGTTGTTTTTGGAGATGCTCTCGAGTTCACAGAGACGGCAGAAAGCGCATCCTGTATGTTTTTGTTATTTTGCAAAAGCAACGTTTTATTGTTATTATGAATTTACATAAAATCAGTTTCGAATAAATATATAGACTGTGAAGACCTTTTGCATCTGCATAAAGTGAATTATTTTACTATGCAATGATAAGAAATTAAACCACAAGTTGTGTAATGATTTTTTTTTTTTAAATTAGACAAAATAAAAATAAATGATAACCCCACAGTAAGCGTGCCAAATGCGCAAAATCTTGCACTCTGCATGCATGCAGCGCAGATAGCGACAAGTTATTTGAAACACATAAAATGTTTAAACAAGATAATATTGACAATGGCATTTAAAATAGTTTTGGCGAGCTGAGAATGTGATTTCTAAAATGTTATGATACGGTAAGCCTGACACAGCAATAGACATTTATCAGTCATCAGCAAAGAGGCAAACATGCGCGCCGTATGCATATGATTTATGAAGCGTCCATAGACTGCAATAGATTTACAATGCACAAACCAGAAACGTTTAAATCCTATTAAAGTAACATAATACTCCATAATGAGCATATTCCGCGCTCAAGCACATGCATAAAGTTTGCCATAAAGCACAAGCAAAATTAGCCTAATGATTATGAAAAAGGGACTCATTTAATTTTTTTTATTAATAAACTAATGTTTTCAGGAGTCCTTGTCGGCTGCAAAAATGAAATTCACAAATCTCCACTGGACGCACCTTTAGAGAATGCATTCACAAATGACATAATCAGGGAGTATTTGATTTCGTTTTGAATTGGTTCGTTCAAAAGTAGACGAGCTTTCTGTAGATATATTTCTGAGGTATGTAAGGCACCAAATTTTAAGTTGTTTCATTATCAGGAAAAAATGCAAGTGGTCACGAGGGCACCTCCCTGTCATGCTTGAGCATTAATTTTTTTCCACACAAACACTTGAATATGAATAATAGCCTAGAGCACATTTATATTAGGTTAACGCTTTGAGTGTGGGATCCGCATTACAATAAATCCTCACCAGTCTACATACGAGACAGATGCAGTTATAACCTGCAAATTGAAGGCTAGTTGACGTTTTAAAATGATCTAAGGGGCGATGCTGCTCAGATTCGTTGATAATTGTTGCTGAGCAAGATTAAACGGATATCGCAGAGTCTCATAAACTTATTTTAATAAATCGCTTATGCATTAAATAACACCGATACAGAACAGATTAAGTTAAATATGCTGATAGGCTATTGTACAAATAATAAAATGCTATAGACTGCGAATAAGATTGCAGTTTCACAAATGTCTGTAGCATATGCATAGCATAGTGAATTATTTTTAGACAAATAAGAATGTAAACCCACAGCACATCTCTTGCGCGTCACACTCAGCAGCATGCGCATGCCGAACACGCAAAATCTTGCTCTATGCATGAATGCAGCGCAGATAGACTCGAGACACAAGTTATTTGAAACACATTGAATGTTTAAATACGATAATATTGACAATGAACATATGACATTTGAAAAAGTTGACGAATTGTCCTTCAGTCAGCCTGTGCATTTCTGACCCGCACAGTAGGCTCATATCTCCGCAATGTTCTCATTGAGAATGCAATTTCTTACATGTTAGAATGAGTTCATTTCTAAAATGATATAATATGGAAAGCCTGAAACAGATCTCAGCAGTATAGCCATACACAGGCTATAAGTCATCAGCAACAAGGTAAACATGAGTGCCAGTATGCCTATGATTTAATATGTAATCAGAATCAGAATGAGCTTTATTGGCCAAGTATGTTTACACATACAAGGAATTTGTTGTAGTGACAGCAAATTCCTTGTATGTGTAAACATACTTGGCCAATAACATCCGTAAAGGTCACGTCCATAACGCATTTTTATGGTGGATAAGGGCAAAGAATGGAGACGATGGAGACGCATGGCCACAAGTTAGATTTGTATAGAAAGTTTCACGTTAACTGCTTTAATAATTACTATAAGATATAAACTTAATCTTTAAAATGTTATGGACGTGACGCAGCACTGAAGCGTGCAGACCTCATAAATCTAGCCCTTATAGATCCAAAAATCATCGCTGTTTAGACAAAGTGAGTTTATTTACTTTTCAGACAGGCCTCCATCTTTCTACAAAATACTTACTGTTGACATAAATAAAAATAGGGAAGTCTTTGATCTCTCATTTGAAAACATGAAATACAGTCGAATGAAAATTTTATTTGACTTTAGGTGCACCCCTCATATGTAGTGGATAAACATAGCGATTTACTTCAAATTTCTATTGAAGCACATTAATGCAGTAAAATACAGACCTAAATGCACAAGTTAAACAGGGTTTTATTCTTTTGCTTAATTTTATTTTATTTTTTTTCACAAAAACGACAGGCCGGCTGAATGAAAACGGAAATTCACTCTCTGACAGCAGGTAGCGCTTATGGAACAGCAGAAATAAAGAACATAAGAAGCGCATAAGAGACACCGTAAAGGTTGGTTCACACTAAAAACAATAATTATTAGGATAACTAAAACAATAACAATAATACAGTCCACACCAACAGATGACACTGCTCAGTTTTGTCATCTGCCACTTTAAATGCTCAATGGATTCTGATTGGTGTTGATCAGCTGGAAAATTGTTCTGAATGTGACTCCAGTGATATCATTCCTTAGTGTTATAATCATTATCTATGGTATGTGCTAGGGGTGGGCGATATGGCAAAAATATCATATAATTTTTTTTCAGGAATATCACGTTTCACAATTTTTTGTCATGTTGGTTTTACTATTTTGCAAGTTGTCTGAGCAGTACAGCCAAAATAATTTCCCTATTTTAAAAACAAAGCCTTTCAAGGTAACAAAATACAAAATAAAAAAGAACGGCAGATAAAACACTTTATACACTACATACATTATTATACATTGATTTTTATTAAACAACTGTACTAAAACTCTTCAGTTAAGAGCAGTGAATGATTTTTCTCTTTGTGTTTTGTTGTTTTATTAACATTAAAAGAATAGTTTACAAAAAAATGAATATTCTGTCATCTGTCTGTCGATTCTACCACAAAGATAGTTCATTTCAATAGTGTAGTTAGTTATGTGCTATAAAGCCTTCTGAAGCCAAATGGTAACTTTGTGTAAACAAATATTATGAAAATCCTGCATGAGTCAGTCCTGGACACAGTTCACTTTCCTTTAACAATCTGCTAGGCATCTCCTTTTGTGTTCCACAGAGGAAAGTCATGTCACTCATTAATCTAATAATTCTTTAATACTGCAGGAGTCAGTACAAGCTGAAAGATTTCTTGCCAAGGTTTTGTCATATTCTATTCATGAGTGTTGCAGTTCAGCGAGTGAAAAGCACAATGAAAAGTTCAGCAGTCACGACAGAAAATACCGACAAGACAGAATGTTGTTTTTACAATCTTTATGCTGAAAGGCACAAGTGAACAAAGGAAAACGAAAATCAGGACAGACAGACAAAAGAGAAGGGAAAGAGACTGTGAGAGATAAATACCTGTTTGATTTGTTATAGTCCTCTTTGAGAGGAAAGAGTTGCTCCTCGACTCGCTCCCAGCGCTCCAAACAGGCCCACAACCATTCAGGATTCACCACATGGAGATGTTTACAGCCCTGAGCTTGACGAACTTTCTCGGTACCTGACGGAGACATGCATACATAAAAAACAACTGAGATAAACAACACCACGCTTCTGCCCAGTGTTTCTCACTCCACTATCAGCAGCAAGGAAATGTAGTCAGAAGAAAACAGATTGTTTACCACCAAATGCAAAATGCCAAGACACATTTTTCTATTCTTCCACTGCAATCACTGCTCCGGGCTATTGAAAGTACATTCAAAGTTTGAAAAGTTCATAAAACTACAAAGTTATAAAACAGAATTGCACAGGCTACAGGGGCACTATGGTCTCATTTACACAGTCAGTGTTTGGGACTGATGACGGATGTCAGGCCCGGTTTACACCTGATATTAAGATGCGTTTTGGTCAATCCAATCGCAAGTTGACGATGCTAAATACAGGTGTGAACGGAACTAAAACGTTTTGAGCTTGTCCACTTTTGACCATTTCCAAAGGTAATCGAAAATGCATTCAAACAGCCACTAAAGTCCACCTACTCTCCACTGACTGAGCTAACTCTTTAACATTACGATGTTCATTTCCCATTTCCTATTTTGTTAACTGACAAAATTACAATGTTAAATTTGGTAACACTTTATTTTAAGCTGCCCTTGTTACACGTTACATGTACTTACGGTAGGGGTGTGCGATATGACGATTTTTGATCATGGACGATAAAAATGTCTCCACGATCTGCTTTTGAAGAAATATGGTAGTATCGTGCTACAGCACACATTATGTCAAATACAGTTCTGGCGCCTCCGTCTCTATATACTGTACAACACGACATACAGCAGTAGAGTTACTCTGACAGGACACTGCACTTATTCGCGATCGCAAAAGTACATTATTTGCATACAAGCCTTGCTGGTTAAATGTTTCATTCGCGCGCTGGTCTGACGTGCGCTTTTACTGAGCGCATACACCTGAAGCACGGACACTAAAAAGCCTGTCTAACAGCGCCTGATTACTCAACTAACTTACTTTTTGCGCTAATACGGTCAAAACACACAAGGTTTACATACAGACTCAGTTGGTTATCTCTAAAATGAAAGTAAATAGTTAAGAGAGAAACAGATGCGTGCCTGTATATTAGATGCGTGCAGCTCTTAAAGGGACAGGACACTAAACATGCTGTCGACTGTCATTAAAGGGATAGTTCACCCCAAAATTTAATTTCTGTCATTATTTACTCACTCACATGTTGTCCCAAACCTCTATTAATTTCTTGTGCTGAACCCAAAATAAGATATTTTGAAGAATGAGGGTAACCAAACAGTTGCTGGTCCACATTGACTTTGATCGTAGGAAAGAAAAATCCTATGGAAGTCACTGAGGACCAGCAACTGTTTGGTTTTCCACCTTCTTCAAAATAGCATTTATGTTCAGCACAAGAAAGAAACTCATTCAGGTTTAAAACAACTTGAGTAAATGATGGTATAAAAATACAACATTATGACAGAATTGACAGACAGATGACAGAATATTTATTTTTGGGGGAAGTATTCATTTAATGTTAATAAAACAACAAAACGCAAAGAGAAAAATCACTCCCTATTCTTGACTGAAAAACTTTAATACAGTTGCTTTAGGAATCAGTCTATCTAGTGTTTTATTTTTATATTTGTTCATTCAATTTCATTGAATGCTCTGCTAAATACACCTATTGTACCTGAAAATAAAGCACTGTTTGTTTTATTTGTATATTATGTGTATTTGTAATGTGTATCTTTGTTCTTATTTTTTAATAAGAGAGATAAAATGATGACAAAGATTTTATCTTCGCCCACTTTGGCCTAAATATCTGCCATGTATCTTTGTCTTTCTAGTTTGGTTGTAATGCTCAGACAACTTGTAAAACCAAAATAGTAAAACTAACATGACAAAGAATCGTGATAAAATCGTGAATCGTGATATTAAAAAAAAAAAAATCATGATATGATATTTTTCCCATATCGCCCGCCCCTAACTTACGGTTATAATTAGAGACACACAATATTATTGGACCGATATCAGAATCAGCCGATAATGGCTTTAAAATGTAAATATCGGCATCGGCCCGATATGAAAAATTATGCCCATATGTCTTGTCAATAAGAGGAAGAATACCTTAACTCACATGTGCTCTGGGTGTGCTAGCGATTAGATAATGTGTCAGCAGTGTAGCTTATTCTTGAAGCAAAGTTTTGCCTGAATGGTGATTAAGTTCACTGTTTTGGATCGCTGCATTTAAACTGAGAATGCACATACAGAATGATGCCTTCGGTGCATGATAGAGTAAACAGTAATAGCATGAGGAGCAGCAGCCTTCCCCCCGGGGTCCTAATGCCCATTTGGTAAAGAGTTTTAATTCCGTAGGGGGCGCTGTTGGCCTACTTCTAATAAAATGAAAGTAAAAAAACACAACTAACATTTAGAATGTGTTTCTGATTAAATTAAGCAGTAATTGATGTCATAAAATGGAGTATGTTTTGATTTAAAGGTCAGAATCTATAACTTACATGAATAAGATGACACTTGTACATTAAATACTGATTTATTCATTAATGTGTAATATGTTGTATTTTTTAAACAAATTATGAGGTCTAAAAGATTTTCAGAATTTTTACAACTCTTTTGCTTTAGACCATCTACAAATGTTAAATATTAAAATAAAATGTTAAGGTTACTACTGAATCTTTCTGAAAAATAAATGCAGCGATTGATATATAGTTTATTTATTTTTAAAATAACTTCATTGTTTATTCAATTCTAACAAACAAGTTTTTGTTAAAAACTTTTTTCAATAATTTGCTTATAATTTCCACACAGGAGAGACTTGCCGTTGTTTCCAAACAAAAGAAAATATATCAGTATCGTCAATCGGCCAAAATGAGTTTAAAAACATCGGCATATCGGCAAAAGTCCAATATCGTGCATCCCTAGTTATTATAACAATAAATTATGCATAATTACATGCAAGTAACCCTAAACCAAACCCTAATCCTAACACCTAACCATATAGTAAATACATGTAGTTAATTAATATCACTCCGTACTTAAATGTACCTTAAAATAAAGTGTAACCTTAAAATTCAATTGAATTTAATGAATAAGTGTATGTGATCCATTAAAAATAAATCTTTTCAGTGATTTAGTTTTGCATGCACAAACAACAGGAGAAATCTGAGAAAAACTGAATAAAATGACAATAGCAACAAAATAAATAGGCCAACACAAAATATGTTTCAGTTAAATATAATTAACAAATTAGCAAAACAAAAGGGGAAAAAACAAGTCTGTTTCATTTCATTTTTCCAAAAGTTTAAGGAAAGTGCATCCTGTTGGCTTGCTTTATTTTACAAAGGTATAATTTTGTTCTGAGTATACATAGATAAAAGCAAAGCCTTTACAGTTTCAAATGATGTTTTATTCCTATCTTTATGACCAAAAATGACCATAGTTTTACCCACAGTGATGATGACAATATCTGATAAGCCTCTCACATGCACACAACACATTATTTATAGCATAGGTAGATGCTTATAGGCCTATGTTATTTATAACGAATGCCATTATTAGTAGTTATATTTTATAGTTTCATACATAATTTAGTACTAAGGTTTTATACTTATATTTATTCTGATATTTTTTTCTTATTCTGATCTGAATACCAGTAAATTGTAAAGGATTTGCTGACAATTTGTAAGAGATTAATGCTTTTTGTTCTTGTTGTTTTCTCCTCAGTGCAATTTTTAACTGATATATGTAGCAGAATTTTTTATCCATGCAGTAAATGTTTTAAAAATTGCTTTGGAAAAAAAAAACAACCCCACAGCATTCAGCTGATGTGAGCTTCGTGAGCTTATTTCCCAATATATAGAAATGGAATGAGCAACATCTGTGGACACACAGCTAAAGTAATCCTCCTTCTCTAGATAGCGACTAACAGCTGTAACTACAGTGACATACAGCCATAGTAAATACAAAGCATCTGAGTTCATATTTTTATAGTTTAGTTCAGAAACTAAACCATGATGTTTGAACAGTATTTATTTTGGCAAAAATTAACACTTTCATTCAGTAAGGACACATTAAATTAGTCAAAAGAGTCATTTATAATGTTACAAAAGATTTATATTTCATATAAATGCTGTTCTTTTGAACTTTCTATTCAAAGAAAATTTATCAATTTCCACAAAAATATGAAGCAGCTCAACGGTTTTCAATATTGATAATAATCAGAAATGTCTCTCGAGCAGTAAATCAGTATATTAGAATGATTTCTGAAGGATCATGTGACACTGAAGAATGGAGTAATGATGCTAAAAAATCAGCTTTGATCACAGGAATAAATTAAATTTTTTAAATTGAAATATTATTAGAATTTAAAATGTTTTTCTCAGTATTACTGTATTACCCTTTTTATCAAATAAAAGCAGCCTTGGTGAGACGTCTTTCAAATATATTTAAAAGTCCTCAAACTTTCGAATGGTAGTGTATTATTTTATAGAACTTTATATATTATCTGCAATAAAGCCACTCAGAGAATCAAGATTTGATCTATGAAAAGCAAGATTTGATCTTTCTACAATAGCTGTTACGGTGGAATTTAATGATCAAAACCCAGCAGCAAGAACATCTTGAAGTGAATAGCTTCAGAAAGTACTATTAAATTAAGGGAGATTTGCATTGATTTCAGTGTTTGCAATCCCTCCGCAACTCAATGCACCAAACAAAAAATGCAATCAGTATGTCTTGCATGTGTGATGAATAAACAGCACTGCTGGACAACTCTGCCTCTGTCTATATTTACATGCATATATACTTCTCTCCCAGTGTAGTTAAAATAAGTGTAACGCCGTGAGCAAAAGTGACGCTTGTCCTCTCAAACAGCACTAATCATGTCGGTCCAAATGGGACATGAATTAAATCTGCTCACAGCCACCTACTGACTTCCATTACGGAACATCTTGAGTGGCCGCTGATCATGTGTAAAGTTGTGTCTGTATAAGCGAGGGATCAGAGAGCGGGAAGGACATCCACACAATTACACAAGCCAGCCACCAGACAAATAATTTGGCACCAAAGGCTGAGATCTGTGAAAAGCTGTCAAAAAAATATGCAGTACAGCGAGAGAAAGTTTGGCAGCTCTCGGCTTCTTTTTTCTCCCGTCTGGCTTTGTGGATTTTCTTCCACTCTCTCATTAGCCGCTCAACATTAAACCTGTCTTGTGGTCGCGGTGTTTGGCAGAGCTGAGGGCGCTGACGGACGAACGGGTGGATGAAAACAGTTAAAACGACAGTGTGGTGACATTGGAGTGTGGAAATGTTTGCTTAATGCTTAATGGTGGCCAATTAGACAGCGCTCGACAGTAATTACGTTTGCACTTGATCGTCCAAGTGTGTGTCTCAGTGTGTGTGTGGGTTTCCTCGGGGGCGGAGAGTGTTGAGATGAGCACGGAGGAACAACACTCATTTGAGTTTGAATAAATAAAGTTCACGAAGACTTGATGTTGACCTTCTGCTGCTTCCGCTGCTGTTATTAACACTTTGCATAATGAATTTAAAGAGAAACAGCAGCTCAAGTCATCTGCAGAAGTTATTCTTAGGATATATATAGAAGTTATACACATATATATACACACATACACACATATATTTCAAGAAAAGTTTACATTTGAATGACTTTAAAAATGTCTTGTGGTGTAACTATTAAATAAGTAATAACATGTTTTTTTTCTTACACTTTGAATACACACTTTGTACACTTAATCATCTTTTTTTTTACTGTTTTTAAATGTATGTTTCAAAGTAATTTCTTTAAGTATTAATACTATTTAATTCATAAAATAAATAAAATAAAAATAAACATTTTTGGGGAGTTGCTCCATATTACATTTACCAAATTAAACTAAATTTGCCACGTCATAAAAAAAGTCAAATGATCTGATATTTTAGAACTTTTAGAACCTTGATTTCTCTTTGATATCATTTCTTGTTTTACTACATGTTGGATACACCAATAGACTTTCATTTGGCAGACAAAAGGTTTTTTTTTTTTTTTTCAAATTATAATCATTTAAAACTGTCACTTATTTCTTAAATAGCAAGTTTTTTCCCCCCAAGAATTTTTACTTTAATCCCCAAAAAGTATTAAATAAATAAAATATAACAATTAAAATACAAAAAAAAAAAAAAAACATTTTTATCGTAAAAACTATGCATTTAAGTCACCATAAGTATGAATTAGATTTTTAATGTATTTTTTTATGAATTAATAGATGTGAATAAAAAAATATCATGTCATTCTGACATCCTCACTGACACATAATTAAAATTGTGCCATGCATTTAAAGCAAAGCCCTTGTGCTTCTGCTGGAAATGTTTTGTCTGGAGTGTCTACAGTCAGTCAAGCTGGACAATAAAAGGACATCATAGTACCAGAGACAGTTCTGACAGGTGCTGTGTCACACCTGGACTTCACAGGAAACAGTGTCATCCAAATCCTTTCCTGCTACAAACATGTGAGAACTGACAATGCTGCTCTCTTATAGATACGAGTAATTAGAGAAAAACAAACCTGCCCTGAAGTGACACAAAACAAATGTGTGATGTGTTTCCAGATGGTTTGAAGCGCTAATCGTTTTACTATGGCCATCATTTGTGTTGACCTCTCTGATTAGCAGAGAGTTGAGACAAAGTTCATCTCCTCTACTCATGATACATAATGCATCAATCAGCCGAGTCATATATGGCTTAAATAATTACTAATCAACACTTCTAAGAGATCTCCTCATCACATTAACAAACGGATCCTAATAAATCTCAACCAGAGCATCGATTAGTGCCATTTAAATATAACAGCTTAAACCAGATATGAGTGCATTGCATCAGCATTGCATTTGACACACCGGCAGACAAACCTGTCAAGAAACTTTTTTTAAGGACTGTGGTAGTTTGGTGCAAAATATTTGTGAATACCCTTTATATAATAGCAGCAATTAAATGTTCTTACATCAGTAAGAAATATGTCTGATTGGTGTGTAGTGGATTTGACCCCAAATCAGCATAATTATAAAGGACGTTAGAGCTGAAAATTTAGGGGGGATTGTGATTTTTCTGATAAAAACAAAACAAAAATGCTGTTCCTGTTTGAAGGGCTGCACAATTTAGCCAAAACAGTTATGATTATATACACGACTAGATGATAATAATAATATAAGAATGTTATTATGAATATTTACTACTATTATTATTACTACATAAAATATTAGCCAAAATAAATTACTATTAAAAAATTTCACTGTATTTTTTTAAAGTGTTTAAAAAAAAAAAAAAATGGACTAAATATGACTAAAACAAAAAAGGTTAATATTATTATAAAATCCAGTCAGGGTTAATGATTTCACCTCAAAGATCCAAAAAGACTCTCTTTGTAACAATTTTCTATCACGGTTACCACCTCTCCCCTATGCAATTCCCACTCCCGTACACTTGATCGTCCAAGTGTGTGTCTCAGTGTGTGTGTGGGTTTCCTCGGGGGCGGAGGAAATTGAATCGGATTTTGAATCTTTTTTTTGAAGCATTGAGAGGGTTCTCTTGCATAGGAGGTGGTAACCGTGATAGAAAATTGTTACAAAAAGAGTCTTTTTGGATTTTTGAGTTGAAATAATTAACCCCGACTGGATTAAATGAAGAGATGGATCTTGCATGTTTTTGTAAAGGGAAATGCTTGGCTTGACAATTTTCCTTTATTGATTAAGATCAGCTGTCAACAATTTGCCATTGTGCCTATAAGTGTTGTTGCTTTTTCGCCTCAATGATCACTGAAGAAAGCATTTTTCACCAGCCACCACCGTTTATGGCTGTCAATCTTTAAATGTAAAACTATAGAGCTTTTATTTTGGTGGAAAGCTTCTCTTTTGTTGACAACGGGCAGCTTAACCTGTTAACCTTCACCCCCATTTGTGGCCTCGCAGGTGAAAATAACCTACCTAAATTAAAATGGTAACAGTTTGTGACAAAGTGTGCTTACACAAACAAATTAGGTATCTTTGGAAAGAAGAGACTCTGGGCTTTACTATCTATCATCCAGAGTTGATAATGCTCAAAAAGATAAAAAGTTATAGGCACTGACGTGCCTTGAAAAATATTTTTCCACAATGAATGTTTTTTTTATTTCATATACAAATACATGAAATAAGTCCTGGAGCAATCCAGAAAAGTAATGGATCGAAAACCATGTGTCTCATGAGTTCATATTTCAAATTTGAAGAAGATACCATGAAAAATGAGATTCCTGCAATATTTTTTCTGAAACTATTTATAGTCCCCCCACCCCCCTGTTTGAGGAAAAATAACCACCAAATGGATTGCAGAATTATACAAGCTATTTTAGTCATTATACATGTTCCTGCATAGTTTTTCAATTATAAAATAATAGACAGATTTATTTGAGCACTAAAAAATACAAAAATAATTATTTGAGTAATAAAAAAAGGAAAAAAAATAGAAAAAAAATGCTTTGTATATAGTATGTATACTGAAGTATTCTTCGTTATTCGTTATTACAATGATAAATATCACTGCCAGACGTGAAGTGATATTGCCAGACATGGTCATAGAGTCAGTAAACACACGCTGATGTGCTTCCATTCAGATTATAATCAAACAGATGGGCCATATAATCAACAATAGCTGATCAATGAATCACAATGATAGCCGTCATAGAGTCGCTAATAAACACGCTGATGTGCGTCCATACATATTATAATCATGCAGACACGGCCACATTCCCCACACAATACACACACACACACATAAAAAATGTAGAAGAAAAAAAAAAAAAACAGTTTTTTATGGATAAAGCAGATCGCTAAGTTACGCCCCGCTCAGATGACAGTTGCGTCACTGCCGGCAGGAGGGAGCGCCAAATTCAAATAATCTATATTCCGCTTTTCTGAGACGTTTTTTCCGTAGACGGTCTCATTATATTTGTAAAACCGTATGCTGCAACACCGTTTTGTTTTTTTTACCACCAAGACGCTGTTTTTGAGCGTAATTTATTCCATAACGGACGCGAACAATAACTCTCTGAAGAAATGAAACGTAAACAAAGGAATATTCATCCTTATTACAACGTTATTGTTTCGCTGGACTAAAAGTGTTCTGTGGACCCTCACCTCTCTAACTAAACTGGGATTTCAGCAGTGGACGCGTTTGTGGCTCGTTATTACAATGATAAAGGTACGTACTGCTTTTTTATTCTGCGTGTTTGGATGTGTACTGCTTACACAAATGTAGCAAATTTGTGCCACTAATTCCTTATAAGCTTTCCATCGAAAAACAGCGATCTGTCGTCGATGCTTGAGGCTTAGACCCTCAGAATGATATATAGTTTGACAAGATTAACTTTGTCCCGTTTCATTTATTCTATTAGAAAACAATGACACATGCAAACAAAGAGTGTTCAGTGCGACGTCGCTCTGGTGAACGTTAACAGGTTAAAAGCGCATCTCACTTTTCATGCAAAATGCACGTTAAAGCGACCCAAAACTCAGATGCAGAGATGGAGTTTGCATGGAGCGAAACGAGCTGCTCTGAGACCCTGAAAACATGGCTCATGAGCTGCTCATGTGTAAATGAACACAGAACAGTGCTTCACTCTGAAACTCACTCTTTGTTTTGATTAAACGTGCAGGCCCCCAGGATGTCCTTAAAGGGTCAGTTCACCCAAAAACGAAAATTCTGTCATTAATTACTCGCCCTCATGTCGTTCCAAAACCGTAAGACCTTTGTTCAACTTCGGATCACAAATTAAGATGAAATTTTTGATGAAATCTGAGAGATCTCTTATCCTCCATAGACAGCAAGGATACTACCCAGATCAACGCACAGAAATGTAGCAAGGAGATCGGTAAAATAGTCCATGTGACATCAGGGGTTCAACCATAATTTTATGAAGCTACGAGAATACTTTTTGTGTGCAACGAAAGAGAGCTCTGAGATTTCATCAAAAATATCTTAATTTGTGCTCCAAAGATGAACGAAGGTCTTATGGGTTTGGAATGACATGAGGGTGAGTACCGAATGACAGAATTAAAATTTTTGGGTGAACTAACCCTTTAAGACCAGCTAGTTATTAAAAAAAAACAACGACTAGTCGCTTTTGCAAACATCCCTTCATAACTGGTGTTTGAAGCATGCAAGACTCACCTGCGCGTGCAGCAATAAGGTGAGTAGTGCGGTTTGGGTCTTTGGCATTGAGCACCAGGGTCTTGCCAAGCTTGGCACCCAGCGCCTTGGCGTGGTACCACTCCCTCGTGCGCTCCATTGGGTAGTTGGTGGGATATAGGCCACTGAAGATGATGGTGGTGCCCGCCAACGCGCAGCCCTTCAGTTCGGGAATGATCTTCCGTATGTCCAGACTCTCCGAACTCTCTTTCCTGAGGAAGGCCTCGTAGCGTGAGTAATACTCACTGTGGATGCGAACCAAAACCTCCTCCAAGTAAATTAGGTGGTCGTCCTGGTCAATGTCGTCCTCTTCCTCATCGTCCTCATCCTCCATACTGTGATCTAAAGACTCCTCACCCATGGTGACGCCTGACTGCTCACTGTTTTGAGACTCAGTTTCCACTTCTTTCTTGTCGGGACAGCCATTGCCCAAATCACCGAGATCCTCGGGATCTGTTTCTGGGACATCGTCCCCCTCTGTCCTCTGTTTGCCCCCTTCCCCACAATCCTCTTTGCTCTTACACTCCTCTGTTTTTGTTTGGATTTGTTTGGCTTCGCCATCACTGTCACATAATCCCATTTTACCCTCGCTTTCGCTGTCGCTGGAAAGGTCAAAATCCAGGTCGTTGGTAGCAGCGTCAGCGTTTGGGATGTCCGTCTCACCTGAGGTACACATCACACCTGAGCTGTCCTCCCCCTCCGCTTTCACATTACACTTGTCAGTTAAATCTGTGCTATCAGTGGGCCGTTCCCCTGCGGGGTGAGTCCTCTCATTTGCTGATGCTCCCTGAGTGGCAGAGGGGGACGACTCCTCATGGCCAGTTTTTCGGTCCTTGCTGGATTTCCTGAGGCCGTTTCTCTGCTCCTCCTGTCCTGACGATTCCAAGTTCTCTGCAGGCCGACCTGCCTGGTTACCTACAGCATGATAACAGAATTAATGCTTAAAGTACAACTCGTGAGTAACAATGCGTGTCTTACTTGAAGCACTTCTACTGTTCATGTCTTTCTTTCTTCAGTCGAAAAGAAATTAAGGTTTTTGATGAAAACATTTCTCCATATAATGGACTTCATTGGGACCCAAACGGTTAAAGGTCAAAATGACAGTTTCAGTGCAGCTTCAAAGGGCTTTAAACGATACCAGACGATGAATAAGGGTGTTATCTAGCGAAACGATCGGTCATTTCAAAAATAAATTAAAAAGTTTAAGTTTTATAAGCACAAATGCTCGCCTTGCTCTGTTCTGTGATGCGTGTTCGTGACGTCACGTAATACGCAATTACGTGGAAAAGGTCACAGTTGACTTAGGTGGAAGTACCGAGTCAGTGTTTACAAATGTGCAGAAGGAGGACCATATACACATATTCAAATGTCTTTGTGTCAGTTTATCGTTTAAAATGCCCATTTCGTGTGCGTATCCTGGGTGTTTTAATATTAAAAAGCCTACTGACTCGGTACTTCCAGCTATTCGGTAAATTATCAGCAAAAGTTTTTTTAAAAGTGAACTAATCCTTTAATTTTTTTATCTTAGTCTTTATCTTAAAATCTTGATTTTTATATTTTCTGTTTTCATTTTATTTATAGTTAAAGTTTAGTAAAGTGTAATTTCTACACCTAGAAAACTATATTAATAAATTAAGCTCAAAGTATACAACCAAATGCTCTATATGATATCGTATGTCAGCTTTCCCAATCCCAGTCATCGCGTCGCCCCCCACTCAGCAGATTTCATATGTATCTCTTATGATGTACGATGTTTGTTTTATTCGACTGTAAGTGCCCTGTGAAATGGACATCACCGGATATTTCACCATGATTCCAGTTGGGAGCAAAGAACACTGTGTAGGGAGCATGTCAATCGGAAACACAGTTCATGCACGGAGCTCACTTCTAACAAGCTGATGATCTGAATCAGGTGTGTTAACTAAGAGGGACATGAGAAAAATAGTTAAAATATGCAGAGAGGGGGGCGCAAGGACTGGGCTTGGGAAACGCTGTTGTATGTGAACAAGACACAACAAAACACATTACAAAGTTTCCTTTTTGTCCAGTGTTACTAATTATTGCAAGTGCTAAAAAACTGGAGTCGTTAAATATTCACTGAAGAACATTAAGCTCTTAAAATGCCTGGAATTGAATTATTTTACTTTTAATTATTTAACTAGGACATTAAGAGTGCCCATAGATTAAAGTAATTTAAAAAAAATAGGGCTAGGGACCTTCAAATACTTCAAATATAATGGGCCTTAAAGTCAAAAGGTTGAGAACCACTGTACTGGACCACTGGTTGGTCAGGCAACCATTCACTAATTGATTTTTTTTTTTATGTAGTTTTGTACATCCCTCACAAGATTTACAGACAGAAGGTCAACCACAAACATGCTTTAACATTCAAAAGAGAAGCTCCACTTGAACCCCTCTTCACCCAGTGTAACATTTCTAATGTTCTTGTAACTTTGTTTCCCGTGTGTCCACTGTCCAGCCCGCAGGGACTCACTTCAAACAGCTCTTGACAGACAGAGCCTCTGCATAGGCTGTGAACTTTCTATATTTTGTGCAGGAGCAATCAGTTTAATAGATCCCGCTGCTGGTTGGCACGTTGACCTCCGCTGGCAGTGTGATTCCTGGAGCTGCTGTAAAATGCAGTGCGCTCGTCTCCTCTGGTAAGCAGATTATTTCAGAGCTCACAGAGAGAGGTCACGCACACGCGCCTTTATTAAAACACCACCATTGCTTCTTATTAAACTCTCCCTGCTGGAGAGCAAGCGGAACTACTTTTCCATCCAAAAAAAGTTTTGCAATTTGAAGCAAATCTAATTGACTTCTTCAGTAATAATTGTGAGCAATATTCATCTGTAATAAAAATGAACCAGGAAATACTCAAAAAGAATTCACATTGATAGACTGAACAGAAGACGAACAGCTCTGTTCCAATATCTATTGAGCAGTCTACAACAACCGCATTTTAAGGCATCCTACGTGAACTCCTATCATGACGGCTGCTTCATTCATTTTAACAAAACTTTTAAAGGAATAGTTCACCCAAAAAAAAGTGTTAAAAATGTGCACATCCTAAGGTCAACAAAGATGTAGATAAGTTAAGTTTGGATCACCAATGGATCCTCTGCAGTGAATGGGTGCCGTCAGAATAAAAGGCGTTTTAACCATTGCTTCTGGCCAAAATCCAAAATCAAGTTTCCTCCAGTGAAAACAACCATTCCATGTTGTTCTCTCACATCAAAATCCACTTACATATTTGTTTTGGACTCTTCTCACTCATGAACAGTTCAGACAAGACTACTTTTTCACTGGAAAAAGCAATATTATGGATAGAGGACTTGAAGCATTTGAAGTTAGAAATGTCTTGATGGATGTTTCTTACAAACATGCAGCTTTTCACTTCACAAGGCACTAACTGATGGATTGGAGTGGTGTGGATTATTGTGATGTTTTTATCAGCTGTTTGCATTCTGACGGCACCCATTCACTGCAGAGGATCCATTGGTGAACAAATGATGCAGTGCTACATTTCTTCAAATCTGTTCCCATGAAGAAACAAACTCATCTACATATTGGATGTCCTGAGGGTGAATAAATATAAAAAATAAAAAATTGGGGTAAACCATTCGTTTAAAGCCCTAAACACACTGCACCATTTTCAGCTGTCCCAGACGAAAGATGGCATCGTGAAACAATCGTGGCGATTTCTGTAATCGCTGCTCCTAATCGGTGGTCCTGTGTCATACAGTTAGAGAGGTTCAAAGATCGCCGTTGTCACGGTCTTGCGACCAAAGATAACCAACGATACAGCATGATCATCGCCGTGTTTGCTGCTACGATCCACGTTTACTGACCAATCAATAAAAATGCGACATGAAATCAACGCAACATGGCGCTAAAGCATAAAACTGCTTACCTCAAGCTCTTATCCCTTCCTCTTTCACTCCTTCCACTTTTTTCAGCACAAATGAAAACACAACTGCTAAAGTGTGATTTATCATGCTCTTTTTGTTTACCACTAGCGGATGCTGATGACGTTTTATTCTACTATAGTAACGTGCGTCGTAGAGTACAATGGGAGTCATCATCGTACAGTCTACACCAGGGGTCACCAAGTTCAGTCCTGGAGGGCCGGTGACCTGCAGAGTTTAGCTCCAACCCTAATCAAACACACCTGAAGCTAATCAAGGTCTTACTAGGTATACTTGAAACTTCCAGGCAGGTGCGTTGAGGCAAGTTGGAGCTAAACTCTGCAGGACACCAGCCCTCCAGGATCAAGTTTGATGACCCCTGGTCTACACACTCGTCGTGGCCACGTTTATTAGATCCATCTCGCACAGTGTGGCATGCAGCGATCTTATAGGATTGCTAAAATCGTGCAGTGTGTTTTGGGCTTACGATGTAGGCACAGCAAAATTTGTGCAAAATTTCTACTGTCCATTGCGTAGCAATATATGAGCTCACACAGAAGTCACTGTTGGTCAACGCAGCCAATTTGTTGCAAAATCTGCATGTGGAAATCTTTACCCTCATGAAAAGCTCCAATTTGTGTAGATTCTGCGTTAGACGTTAGCATCCTATACAGACAGAAGACACTAGGGCTAATTTCCAGTTTGCCGATCATTATCGTTAATTAGAGTCGCTGGGAAAATAAACATTACCTTTTCTGGTCATCTGGGCCTCTCGTGAGTCCGGTGGGGCGTTGATGTCACCGGTGCCCTGGAAGTAGATGTATTTCTTCACTGTGATGAGGTTGGGGGCGAACTTCCAAACGTCCTCTCGATCGTCTATGATGCACACCATGGAGTCTCCACAGGGGAACAAATTTCTTCAAAAAAAAAAGAAGCACAGTTTTTATACTGACATTTTTAGATGCTCATTTAGCAGCTGGTGCTTGGTTATGACTAAATAAACAGCACCCAGACAGTGCCAGCCTGCCAAGACCAAAATGTCAATGAGCATTTTATAACATTAACACTGGTACAATACCAAAAATAGTGTGGCCAAAAACAATTTAGACAATTAGCTGGTCTCGAGGTGATTTTTAGTGGATGTATGAAGTCAGTTCTCCTCAAGTTCACACAGATGTCCTAAGAGAGGAACCACAGGTGCAGAAAAGCACATTAACTAATGTTAATTAACATCTCACAACCACAACATGTCGCAGTGCAATGAAAAAAAGTGTGTTTGTGCTGTCTGCCTTTCAAATAAATGCCGTGAAATTTTGTTATTCAGACATTTAGAAGTACATCTCGAGGGTCCAAACGCATCTGGGGTCTCTGGGTATACAGCGTAATGAGTATAGATTTATCTGTGAATGTCTGGCGCATCTAAACAAGCCCCTAAGAACATCTTTCCAACAGCTTGAGTTTTGAAATGGCAAACAAAGTCATTCACACTAATAGAAGCATTGGGCTGCAGAGGCTTGGTAGGTTTATCGACCTAAAGAAAGTAAACTGTGCGCCGCTGAAGTCCGATCGTGACTGTCTTTGTATGATAGCGGCCGCTCTGTGAGACTGTTCTTCCTTCAAGGTCAGTATGAGAGCTCCATACGAAACCCACACATATTAACAGTCTGATATGAGGAAAGAGAAGTGGATTGGATTTCCTCCAGCGTAGTTACTGCATAAAACAAGACAAAGCAAACAACTCTGGCTCGAAGAGGTTTTTATGCTACCAATGCAGAATAATTAATGTTTAAATACTAAGATAATACTATAAATATTAGTACTTGTTTAAATTTAACATGTTGTTAAGCTTTACAATTAACAACAAGATACAGTTATGTAAACTTGCATAAGGTGAAAAAGGTAAGAAAGACTAAAGTTGTCATTTTAAATTATAAACTCACAGTGCCTTTTGCAAGTCATTTTAATGATGAAAACGTTAAGGATTCAGGTTCAAAGATTTACTGAGTATTTCACGTCAAAGGAAATAACTGTAAATGTACAAAGAGAGAGAAAGGCTTGACAGAAATGAGGTGTGTTTTCAGAAAGAATGGAAAATAAACCACCCCAAAATGTTTTACAGGCTTAAAGTACATATAGTTCTTCTGAATTATGCACTGAAATATGATCATGCTGCATAAACGAATACACTGAAGTATTAAATGTATTCAGTGTTCACCGTATTCTTGATCTGTCATGCAGAGCCGAATGGATATAGATGTGGGTAAAAAGCAGGGGTCTACGAGACTGCACCTTATATCCGCACATGAAAACAGGTTTAGTCTTAAGTTGAATCAGAGCTGTTCTCCGAAGCCCTTCAGAAATGCATGTCTCTTCTGTGCACGTGCACTCGTGCAGAGAGCCTTTGTTCACACTGCTGGAGTCGAGAAAATACTCTGCATTGTCACATGAGGTTGAATAAGCTTTATACTCAACAAGAAAAACATTTTAGATGCTTGAATTTTATCATTTAATCTTTAAAAATTAATTCAACTAAAGAATAAGTACAAAAAGTATTTAAGAAAAATATGTTATGTTTATACATTTAAAATATTTATATATAATAACAATTACTTTAATAAAAATATTCATGGAAATACATGGAAATATTTTCAAAATATATATTGTATGTGTGTGCGAGTATTTACATATACATATACAGTATAAATTTTTTGGTCCACAATATATACAGTACACGCATATATTATGTAAACAAAAACTATTATTTTGGATATTTGATTGCACTAATTCAATGAAATGATTTCCTGAATGTCACACAATGTGGAAATCACACTACTCCGTTCAGAAGTTCAGGGTCAGCACAATTTCTTTTATGTTTTTGAAAGACGTCGAAATATTTTACAATATAAAATACCTACATTCTATTTGAATATATTGTAAAATCTAATTTATCCCTGCTGCATTTTCAGCATCATTACTCCATTAGAAGTATTACTATCTTTCAAAAAAAAAAAAAAAAGACTTCTGAATAGTAAACGATTTGAATGTGATGCTTCATTTTGTTAGAACAAGCTGATCTTGAAGTTAATAATAACTACAACAACATGTCATGAACGCAAGTTCATTGTTAAACTGCATCAAGAAAGATGCTGAAGGCTAAACCACTCCAGTAGGAGAAGACGGAAATGAGTGAAACATGCCTCACCTGAGGTTGCCGGTCTTAGAGAAGGGGTCAATGCATTCATCTCTAGACATGATCCGATGAGAGAACAGCTTCTTTTCAGGGTCTAAAAAACCTTTTTAAAAGAGAAAAATAAATTGGTATGAGTGAGAGAAAGAGCAGAAACAGTCATTTCTTTTAAAGATGAAGTCTAAATTACAGCTGAAAGCAGAGCTATAAATGCTGTAGTGTCGCTTGGACTGCATTAAGACTATTTAGAGCTGTAATAAAAGGAAAACAGGAAAAATAAAACGAACCAATGCTTTCAGACTTTCAAAGATGTGCCTCTGCCAAGCTTTCAGTCTCCTGCCTGCACTACAATAACTCAAGACTTTAATTCAGAAAAGTTGAGCTACTTTATTTACTGCGTTTTATCTACTGCTGATTTTGTCCATATGAATCACCACAACCAGACTCCACTTATTTGGGTTTGTGGGAAGCACTGATGCCAAATTTTAAGAGATTCAAATATGCGAGATGCCAAATGTGAAGCTCACTTAATGCAAGAACACTTCAGGTCTTGCTCAGAGGATGCTACACACCTGAAACACAGAAACCTGAGCGATTACTGTGCTGATGATATCCTGAACTAAACCCAGACCCTACACTCTACATATACCAACTTCACCTCCAATAATAAACACCCTGACATAAAGGAAAGACTTAATGCAGCACTCATAAAGATTACTATTAGAAATTTATAGGGTATATTATAGATGGCTATAATAAACACAGTCACTAAACCAATTTCTTGTTTATTAGTCATTTAGCAGAGGCTTTTATCAAAGCAGATAATGGGACAGTTCTTGCAGATGACACTTTTATTGACGCATTTATTGTCAATATGTTGCATTAAATAACCAAACACAGTAAACAATATATTCATCTTCAAATTCAAAACACTGAGCAGATGCTCAAACTTATGAACAAATGCTGCCACCTGGTGTCACTGTGAAAGCCCAATATAATCTCTCACACAAACACTAGGAGTTATGGGACTGTTTGATGTGTTTTATCATCCACCGGGTGAGAATCAAAAATTCTGATCGGTTAGAAAAATGTCATCGCACCTGTCCCCAGTTTGAGGTATCATTCGTGTTTCATTCAATCATTCAATGTGTCACATCACAACAATGTACCTGCAATGGTGTGAGCGTATAAACGGCTGCCAAAGGTGAAGACGTGCAGCTCATAGAGTTTGGCGATTTTTTCTAGAAAGTCTTTGCAGTGAGGCCGCAGTCGTGTGTGAAGCATGGGCTCCCCCCGTCCCAGCTGGAAATGAAAGATTCCCTGGGAAAAAAAAACATTGCAAGGCAGTTAGAGGAAACGAATATATGTCTTTACCGTGACTTTTGATCAATTAAATGAGTATTACAAGCTGTTTGTGCATAGATAAGACCCCTCAAGTAGCAAAGACTAAAGTCTCAAAACTAAAGAGATATTCTTCATCAAAATTAAGACTCTGCCACGCCCTCCTAAAACGGCTTGTTAAAACACGCCCCACATGTCTACATCACGATGTGGGAACAATTAATAACACCGCCCAAACGTATACGCAGTGAAAGGAGGAACCATTATTCTCGCTGTAGTGTTGTTGCTGCCGCCAGCGCCATGTCCTGGAGACACTGTTTCGTTGTGAAAGCTAAACTACTTTTTTTTGGGCTTCCAAAAGAGGACACAACTAAAAATCAGTGGTTAAGTTGTTTTTACAACACTGTTCCAGAACAGTACAACCCAAATATTCTAGTGTGTGCAGCACATTTCATGGAGGACTATTTCCTGAACTTGGAAGCTACAATGTTGGCTTGCACAAAGGCTGTTTCTATAAAGTGGGGCAATTCCAACTCTGAAAGGACAGTCTGACGCTTCTGACCACTGCAAGTACATTTCTGCTCCTGACGATTCAAACGTGAGTTTTGAGCAGTGTAGAGTAGTGCTTGTTGTTTGTGTTTCTCCCATGCAGACATGGTAATGTTTACGCAGCGCGATGCAACGCGACACGTAAAAAGACAGTATAAGTCATTATAATCAGTAATTATGTCCCCACTGAATGTAACAAATGCCTCGTTTGTAATGCGTTTTATTGTTTTTGTGTGACTTGGGCCCTGAAACGCCATCGCAATACTGTGAGGGGCGTAACATTTCCGTCTCACACTTGAGGCCAATCACAATGCACTGGATAGCCGGCCAATCAGAGCACGCCTCACTTCTCAGAACGATGAGCTTTGTAAAAATCAAAGCGTTTCAGAAAGGCGGGGCTTAGAGGAGCAACAATAATGTACAGTTTGTAGAAAATAATGTGTTTTTTGAACTTTAAACCGCATTACACCAAATACACAAAATAATGTTCTTTTTAGCAACATCATATAACCCCTTTAAAAAATCTACACATCTGAATAGCAGTGCTTTAGATCTGCTTTAGATTGAAAAGCATATAAATATTCTATTCTGCTGCATTACAGTCCTGTTCAGTTGTAGCAGAAGCTTTCAGGAACATTAATTTCAATAGAAATGCTCTGGAAGATGCTTTAAAAGCACTACAAAGTCTTTGAGGAAAGCATTTGAGTCTTTGATAGCTCAGTTAATGGCCTAGTAATTGTTTGATATAAAGATCTGAGATTGTTTTTTGCTCGAGCTGATCTACCGAGTTAACGCCTACAATAAGAATGAATCGAAAATGGATGACAGCTGAGAAAAAGAGTACGATGCAGTCATTTAAATAGAAATCAATCAATGCTCAGCTACATTTAGGCTCTTCAAAGCAATGCTTCCAGTTACACCCACAATCGCTGGAGTTCATAGAAAAACACAAATGAGATCACCAAGAAGTCAAAGAAAACCGTACGGCTGTCGACATCTTATTTTCGTTACTGCTAAACTCAAACAAAACGAGGGATAGATAAATCTTTTGAAGCCACCATAACACAGCAAACCAATGACAGATTAAACAAATGACAAAAGAAACCAGTGAAACAAAGAAAAATCTACCCTACTCCAATAACACTCAAAAAAACTATACAATATCCATTAATATTGAGTATAATTATAATTATAATTACGGTTTAGGGTTTTATTAAGAAACTGATACTGTTCAGAAGTGACAGTTAAAAGATTTATAATGTTGCAAAGAATTCCTATTTCAAATAAATGCTATTCTTTTGAACTTCTAAAGAATTCTTAAAACGAACTGAGAAGAAATTAATACTTTTATTCATTAAGTATGCATTCAGTTGATCAAAAGTTCATGATTTTACAAAAGATTTCCATTTCAAATAAATTCAGTTCTTTCTAAATTCTGAACTCGAAAAAAATGTACCAAGGTTACCGCAAAAGCACACTTCAGCATTGACAATAGCCAGAAATGTCTTTTGAGCAGCAAATCAGCTTATTAGAATGATTTCTGAAGGATCATGTGACCCTGAAGACTGGAGTAATGATGCTGAAAATACAGCTTTGATCACAGGAATAAATTACATTTGAAGACATATTTAATTATACAACTGTTATTTTAAATATAAATAATATTTTACAATATTACTCTTTTTACTGTATTTTTGATCTAATAAATGCAGCTTTGCTAAATCTTACCGCCCCCAAACTTCTGAATGGTAGTGCAGTGCAATGTTTTTAACTGTTACCTTGTTGGACATGCGCTGGCAGTGCTGTTCGGTGGTGTGGATCAGCGTTTGGTCCAGATCCACCATCAGCACTAACTTCCTGTTCCTGTGAAGTCTTTGCTGGTCCTCTCGGCCAAGCTGCTCCGCTTGCTGCTCACAGACACACAAGGACAAAAAACACCTCGTTTGTACACCAGACACTGATTGTGCAGAGTAAACAAACCATTTTATACACAACCATTTATTAAAGCCCCTTTGAAATATGATTTTTTGGAATCGGACAAAAAAATTATTGCTACACCCGTTTGAAGTCGATATAGTCAGCAAGGTTTATTATGAGAAAGATTAAAGTTTTCCTCCAGTTCTTTTCTTATTAATAATTAGGCTACCGTATTAATAATCACAATATAGCTGTTTTTTATTTTATCTTTCCTATTATAAATAAGAACAGATGAAAAAAAAAACCTTTATCATTTTAAATCTAAACAAAAGAATTCATATAGCCTACGAAAAACAAATGATCAAATGTAAAAATCACTTCAGTGATTTGATTTTTAAAACTACAAAAGCAGTTAAATGAAGCGCTACGAGTGATTCCAGCTTTTTTCTTTTATAGGCTATTGATAGATGACACTGAGACAGACGGCCAACTGTAATGCTCGAATCATATAGTTACACATCAGATATGTTTTCCCCATCAGTTCCCCAAGCGTTCACTTAAGAAGAACAGATTATTGTTTGCGTGGATATTGAAATACTGTAATTCTGTGTATTTATCGAGATCGCACACCGTCAGAAGCACCGTTACGTGCGCTCTTCAGATGACATTCAGCGCGAGCGGAGAAAAGGTAATCCTCTCAGAAAATATACAATTAAAGATACTTTTAGATGTTTAATTACTAATTGGAGCATTGGGATCACTAAACGAGGGCTTAATGAACTATTTTTTGAGAAAACCTCAAATTCGACTAAAATTAAAATTTTTCCCTTTTTTATTATTATTTTTTGCCCTTAGCTCAAAATAGCCCATGCGCATTTAAATGATTTACACTCATATGACGTCATTAAACCGCGGTGAAGTACTAAATTGTCGCAGTTTTAATGATGTACAGAACGCGATGCCTCAGAAAATCCGATCTGCCTGTATACATGAGTCGCATTGGCACATATCCAATTTATATCCGATTTTATTTCCACATATGAAGGAGGCCTGAATCCGATCTCGCTATATCCGAATGCATGCGTCTTTTTCCTGTTTACACGGTCATAGAACAGATCCTATCTGAGTCACATATGAGCAAAAAATCGGAATTGGGTCACATTTAACTGACAGTGTAAACGGGGCCTTAGAGAAAGTTTAGAACTCCTAAACTCCCAAACTGAGATTTATGATTTAGTTTGAAATGTCGTCACACCAGTTTGTCGTTCGATGCCGATTGAGAAACACATAGAATCTCCATCCTCAGAAGTGACAAACACAGGCACTCACCTCTGAGCTGACCATCAGCTCGGGAACACTGTGCACCATGGAAACGGTCGCCGTAGAGATGGGCGCCTGCTGCTTTCCATTCTTGCTCTGTAGTCTGAAACGTAAGAGCATCTTCAGCACCATATAGTTACTAACAGAAATAACTCTGAGAGCCGACACAAGTGAAAAATAGGGAAAGACAACAATAGCTTCTCCTGAAAGACCTCATTTCACTTTTTCAGGTAAGAGGAGAGAAACGATTGTGAACTGGAGACTGACAGCACAAAAGTAAACTGGATATAGACTCACTGAGTTAAGTCCTGGCCGCATTCGGCACACAAGCCCTTCATTACAACGGGATGACTGCATTCTTCCACTTTTGCTATCACACTCCTGAAAAAAAGACAAACAACATGTAGAAATAAATACAGCAATAATCAAATGCACTTCATATACATACACTGCTTATTAATAGGGAAAATTCATGCAAAGCATCTCTCCAAACTCCAGAATAAGTGCAAAGAGAAGTGTAACTGTTGTTTTTTATAAACAAGCTCATTTTCAGTTGACTTATAAAATAACTGAGCAATTTCTAATACGTGCAGCACCCTCTACTGTTAAAGAAAAAGCAAGCATGAATGACATTACATGAGCTGACTGGCACAATTTTCTTTCCTCTGTTGACACATTTCCTAATGAAACACAGGTTCAGACATATCAAAGGGCTTTTAAAGAAATACTCAACAGACATGATTTACATTACACCCATAATTTGCTAGTCAGTCATAGGCCGTATTGGAGAAGAGACAATATCATGACAGCTCTCTGAATTGTAATATAGTAAAAAAAATATTATTAAAAATTACGGTTTTGGCAAATTATTTTTGTGGGTGTTTTAACAACCTTCCTATCCACTCACACTTCCAGAAGGAATTGGAGATATTCAAATCCCTAAAACGTATGCATAACAAAAACCCTTAAGCGGTGTAATCTGCTGGAGGTGTATTTTTATAATCAACCCCATTGTATAAGATTCTTCTGTCTTCTTTAAAACATTTTTTATAGTAGTTATATCTTGCTGTTTGTGTTAGTTAAAATTGCTTGTTTATTGATGCATATTTCTCATTCAGGGTTTCTGCAGGTTTTATAAAGGTACATTTAAGACTTTTTAAAACAATTAAACTTAAGGAATTAATTGAATGTAAAAGAATATGCCAATATGTTCTCTAAATGCAAATGTATTAGCTATGCTTCCAAATTTGAAAATACAACTTCCGACAGATCTCCATTATTTTGTAAATAATTTAAAACTAAAAAAAGCTTAAGGCTTGAACAGCTCTGCTTCCAACAACTAAAACAGAACTTTTACTGTAGCTTCTAATCACACGGCAAAAACATGATGTTCTTCTTCAGTGTTTGTGTTATTTCAAGTGCAAATGTGTAAAGATTCTTAAATCAAGATTTGCTTGAGAAGCAAAATGACATAAAATAAGAAGTCTTGTTTTATGAGAAATTTATCAAAATGAAGTGAGTTCATGATTAAAACAAGAACACATCTGAAATCAACTTAATTCAAAGGGAAAAGTTTTCATGCACCACTGACAGATATTTGTTATCAAACATCAATTTTACATTTTGCTTAATTTCTCAGAAAACAAGACTAAATGTGTTAAATTCGCATCTCAAGTATTTTGGATTTAAGGGTGTTTGAGTATTTGTATTTAAAAAAAGTTGGCCTCACCGGCAGACCTCGAGTGGTGAAAGTTGGCCAGTTCACCTCAAACTCCGTCACCCTGAACATAGGAGCCCCACAGGGCTGTGTCCTGAGTCCCCTGCTCTACTCTCTCTACACGCATGACTGCGTGTCCTCTCACAGCTCCACATCTATTGTCAAATTCGCTGATGATACTGTGGTTCTGGGCCTCATCTCCAACAATGATGAGACCGCAAACTTGGATGAGGTAGAGAGACTCACATCATGGTGCCAGGAGAACTGTCTCTCTCTGAATGTGAGCAAAACTAAAGAGCTGATCATGGACTTTAGGAAGAGACAGCAGCAGCCCTACACTCCTCTTATAATCATCTCAGGGTCTGCTCTCCCCTCTCTGCAGGACATCTACCTCAAACGCTGCAAAAATAGAGCTGTCAAAATCATCAAGGACTCTAATCACCCTGGTAACCATCTATTCACTTTGCTTCCATCTGGTAAGCGCTTCCGTAGCCTGATGGCAAAAACTGAGAGACTTAGGAGGAGCTTCTTCCCCCAGGCCATCAGGCTCCTAAACTCTAACTCTGTGTCATAGCATCACTTGACTCCATGTAAATATCACCATATCAATAGCTATTCATAATTTTTCTCTACCTCATATTGCTGCTATTTAAATACCCTGTACAACTTTTTTGCACATTCATCTTATATTACTATTTAAGTCAACAACATACTGACCTGTACATTTATATTTATATTTTTTATCTTTTATTTTTTCTATTTTTCTTTATATTTGTATACTTTATAATTGCACTGTCCTTGGAGCGGACCTGACTTACATTTAACTGCTGGTTATACTCTGTATAATTGTGTATGTGACAAATAAAAAATTAAAAATCTTGAAAAAATATATTTTTTTTACAGCTTTTTTATTTTAAACTGATTTTTACAGCATGCAACATTTAATGTTACGACTTTATGAATTTAAGACTTTCTGCTTCGATTTAAGACCTTTTTTAATAAGTGTGAATGAATGAAGACTTTTAAGACCCGCAGAAACCTTTTAATAGACGTGGACTAATATTCACAAAACTCTTATTTCAATATCGTTTGCCTTTAATTCCACAGTTTCAAATAAACGTGCTGCATCTAAACATTAGGGTATCATTTGGAAAAACAGCTGTAACACGTTTCTCTTCCACTACTAGACTCGGCTCCATGCGCTCATCAACACACCCTCTCTCCAATGCCCCGCCCTCTGCATACGTCTCAGCCAATCCGACGGCAGCAAAGCACAAGGAACAAATTGATTGACACGCAGAGAGCGTTTCTGATTGGCTAAAAAGGGCGGGCCGCTCCCCCAACTCTTGTTTTAGTGTTTACAGAGCTTAGGGCTTTCTATCGGAGCTTATCTCTCGAGATACATTTGAGTGATACCTGTCTGTTAATATGAACTATTTATGGGCGACATTACAACAACCACGTGCGACACGTTTACGTGCTGCTGCTGTCACGAGCTCAGCGTTGAGCGCGCGTGCAACTTCGCTTAGCTCGAGCTAATAAGCAAAGGCAGCTAATTAAAGCGTTAAAACGACAGCGCGTCTCACCCAGGCGCGATGACCTGTCCGAGTTGACCGCACAGTTCCCGCACGAGTCCAGCGCGGTCCGACTTCAGCTTCCTCTCGGCCGCTCTGCTCTCGCCTTCGGCGGGGATCGGCGCACAAACCGCGATAACGGAGTCCACGTTCACCAGAGCTCCGGGCTTCACCTTCCACTCGAGCAGCCGCAGAGGACGCGCTCCGGCGGGGCAGCGGATCTCCGTCACCTGCGCCGTGGGGCCTCCGGAGTCCGCAGGCTCCTCCATCAGAGCTTCAAACTTCCGCCAGAGACACGCGGCGGAGCGCCTGAGGAGAATTAATAAAACGAGTTAAAAGCGCTAAAATAATCCAGAGGCGATAGCGATGGAAACGAGCTGATGCGCAGGTTCACTCTTCCCGCCCGTAAACAGGAAATACAAAGCTGCAGCGCGAGCGAAAGTCTTTCCACTTCCGGGAGAATTTAATCACACTCTTGATTTAGAATTAAATTAATATTAGAGTATAATCTGTAGTTTATAATAATAATAACAATTATGTACTTAAATAATAATATATAAAACGTGTAACGAAAATAAATAAATAATACACCAAATATTTACAGTCATATCAACCTTGTGGTTTTAGAGGAAATCACACCCGAGTGTTTGTATGAAACCGTATTAATCTCTCCCCTCCCCTCCCCTCTGAGACACAGGCAAAGCCCTGGTTTGTGATGAAATCTGATGAAATATCAAGATCATCCCAGTGTCCGGGGATTAACTTGAACTTTGGTTAGTGGCTATATTTTCTCTGTTTTTGCTAAAATCGAGCTTCAAATCTTGAATTTCAAAGAAGAAAATGCATCTGATATGCAAACAGTATCTTAGAACAAAACTCTTTTTGAACGTGTGCGGGGGACACAAAATTGAGAAATTAAATACTAAAAATAAATGAAAATATTTAATAAATTTAAATTAAAACACTTTTCCTTTCAGATGGGGAAGGCTTACAGTCGTAGTAATTTTAATCAATAGACGTGTTGCCGTTTTGCACACTTGTAATAATCCAAATACAGTATTAATAATATTCTGAAACACTGGAGGGAGTAACACCAAAATTAAAGTAAAAAAAAAAAGTCGAGCCTTGAATCTCTATTCAAATTTCACTTCTTTTTTTCCTTTTAAATTATTTAGTTTACGTTTATATTATGCATGTAGTTTTTATACTACCAGAGTTTTTTATACTGCTTGTTTGTTTTTTTAATTATTATTTTTAATTAATTAATTCGTTTGCTTGTTTATTTATTTTTATTAATGCCAAGGTACCAAAGATAAAAGCACAGAAAATAAACTTTACGTACAGAGAGGTGACATTGCATGCAAAGCACTATTAATATACGTAACAATAAATAAATAATACAAACAAGAGCTTTAACAAAATTAATTTAAAAGATTAAATAAATTAACTGTTTTAAGAGCTTCAAGATTCTTGCAAGATGAAGATTCTTCCAAAATAGTTTGGATATTTAGTTATTATAGGTTAGTGTTCAACCTCTTTTTTTAAAACAAAATTGTTTTAGTTTTCTGTCTTGCCTCGCTTTAAACGTTACTGTCCCTTTAATTAAGGGCATACGCTCCTTGTTTCACGTAAACTTTTTTTTTTTTTTTTCTGTGTAATAATATTATTATTTAGTTGTTTATTGAGTTCGACTGCTAACGTTGTTCCAAAGGCACAGTAATATTTGGATGTGGTGTTAAAGGGGGAGAGCGCGGTCTGAAGGTCGCTTCAGACCACTGTCACGCGACTGACGACGTCACAACAGACGCTTTCCCAGTTGCCCAATCAGAGCACAGGCGTGCGTGATCTCGAAGCACGAGGAAGAAGCGAGTGAGGACCGTAGCGAGTCACTCATGCAACCATCAGCCCGAGAGAACCGGAGACATGGCGGCAGAGACGCTCAGATCGGTAAGGACACCGCTTCTGCTTCTGTGTTTCCGCTGATCCGTTGCTCATGTGCTCGAGCTGACTGATGCTGGTGCTTTATGAAAGGCCGCTGTATTTCAGTTTCACATTCTGCTCTTATTGAGAGGCGTTTAAATGCAGAATCTATTCCATGTCATTATCCAGTCTGGAAGTGCAGGGCTGATCCTGAATCAGGGCAGTCAAGGCCAGAGGAAATGTCAAAGCATGCCTTGTTCTTGATCACTGTAAGCCTTAAATCCCAAACTAAACTCTGGATTCTTATATCCAAGTCTAACAATAGGACTAACGTTACCTGTCTTACAGTCCAGCACTTTCTGATAGCCTTAGATTATAACCAGCAGCACACTTACAAAACATTACCATGGTAGCAATAGGCTTAAGTAAGGTAATTACTGCAGTTACTGTTTACTATTGTATTTGTAACACTCTCTTAAATAATGAAAAAATAGCTTTCAGAATCCTTATTATAATGGATTTATTTTTGGTGACAGCGGTGGCTAATACCAGTGGTGGATAGGACCGGGACCCACTAGGGGGCCTCAGCAAACTTGCAAGGGTCCCTCTTTAAAAACCTACTTCATACACACACACACACACACACACACACACACACACACGTATAAACAAATACGTAAACATAAACAAATAAATAGTTGCAATGGTTAATTACCAGAAAGTAAGTGTGAGTGTATGTGTGTGTGTGTATATATATATATATATATATATATATATATATATATATATATAAGGATTTTGTTGTGGACAGTGGGGGACATTGCAGTTCAAAAGACTGAGAATCACTGCTGCACTAACAAAAAATTACCATGATGTGATGGTACTACTAGTAGTTGACCAATTATCAGCCTGGGGTGCGTTTCCCAAAAGCATTGTTAGTTTATTATGGTCTTCCATTGAACTCTATTGGTAACGATGGAACTTGCAACCATAGTTGCTTTTGGGAAACGCACCCCTGGCCGATTATCAGTGCCGATATTAAGCATTTTATCAGTATGTGTCACTGTCAAAACCGATTTGCCAATTAAAATAATTTAAAAGCATTTAAAGAACGGTTTTGTCAGAGCCCTTGTTATTCTTAATTTTGCCATTAATTTTAATTTTTAAACCAAACATATTGGTTATCTGTCTACATGATCTGTAATAATCGGTATCGCATCTGCCCTGGTCGACCCCTAGGGTGTACTATATGTGTGGTAACATACTACTTTTATATGTGCCATAACAATCCTGCATATTTTGTATATGTATTACAGTAGTACCATGGTGTTTTTTTTAAGTACTTTAGAATGCGTGAATATGGTCGTTTGCAACAGGATCTTGAAAATGAGTTTTATTCATGTTCTGCAATCTGATACCAAGGCACTGTGCTTTTGTTAGGGTTACTATAGTATTTTGGCTTAAGCTGTCGTTACCTGAAACATTTCCTCAAACAGTGCAGCGACATGTTTCAAGCTGTCCGTATTGAACACTGGTTTAGAGTCTATGGTTTATCTTGAATGAGGGGCTGCAGATGGGCTGTTGTTCATCATACTCTATAGAGACCTTTAAACTGGAGCACATCCCTGACCTGTCCACAAATCAAGCTGCCTGAGGAAAGACAATTTGTTCCCTGCTTCTATAAACATTCTCCCTTTTTTCACATTTTGACACGGCCTTGATGGGAAAGTCTTGTGCTGTAGTCTATGAAAACACACCTCACAGATCATCTCTGAGCTATTTTTAAGGGTTGCCTGATTTGTAATGCTTTTAGATGCCAGTAAAAGACAGTGAACTAAACAAGTTTTATTTCCTTTGGCTTTAGTTAAGATTGTGTCAACATCATATGTCTCTGTTACGGCGGAGTCCTCGGCTCATAGGCCTCCAAGTACTTGACCAGAAGTTCTTCTCCTCTCACAGGTGGGTTTCATTTGCTTCATTGGGGTCTGGCTTCATTTTTAAGGGTGAAAACAAAGTGTATTTTATAGCATATGACAAAGCAAGCGCTACATCATACTAAACAAGAGTATTGGCGGTGATGCTGGGATTGTGTTATCTTCCTGTAGAGTTGTAAAGAGTCACAGACTCTTTAGGAAGCTGTTGGTTGGTGTTTCGGTGGGTGTGCCACTTGTGGTCGGGGTGCAGTATGCGGTCTCAGAGCCCAGAGAGAGGAGGAAGATGAAGATACTAGCAGAGGGAGTCGGCCGCTTCTGCAGGTGAAGATCCTTTAGTAATGTTCATTTATTTAAAGGGGTCATCGGATGTGACATGCACTTTTACAGGTTGTTTGAGCATAAATGTGTGTTGGCAGTGTGTGTACACAACCACAATGATAAAGATCCACTCAGTGTTTTTTTAAATAATTTCCCCCTCTCAAATCAAGCCATTCTCAGCTTCTTGGCTGTGTGACGTCCCACTGACAGGCCCCTCCCACAATTGTTGATTGACACTTGCGTTTTACCTTAGACCCACTCTGAGTGAGTTGTCATCAGTCCACCATTGTTTCGGTGCCGAAGTAGGAGTAGACAAGAATGGCTCCTAAGCGATTGAGGTGTTCTGTTGTTGGATGTAATAATGAACATAGCAGTCACCATTTACTCCTGACATCTGAGCCACTGAAGATGCAGTGGATTAGCTTTGTTTTTGAAGGGAATGCGTCCCCCGATCTACCTAAATTCGTTTGTTCACGCGAACCACTCGTGATCCAGCCTCACCTACAGAAGAAGTGAGTATAAAGTTCTTTTATGAATCTTTGCAAATTGACTTTCCTAATAACGTGCTAGTTAGCAAGTTATGCGGTTAAAATAAACAGTATCATGAGAGCGGCTCGTCACCCCACGGAAGAGAGGGGCGGGGTCAGCAGAGCTCATTAGCATTTAAAGAAGCATGGACTAAAATGGCTTGATGAAAACAGAGCTGATTTTGACACGGTAAAAGGGTGTTTTACACTACCATTGAGAAATTTTAACCAAAGTATGTTATAGACCTTTCATTAAGAATCATATCAACTTGTGGAAAATGGGCATCCGATGACTCCTTTTAATTTTAGCAATTTATCAATCGTCACTGGAAGTTTACATCATTTTATATATTTTTTATAAATCTATTAATTTTTTTTTTTTTAATAAATTGATGCTTGTATCCAGCAAAGATGCATTAAATTCATCAAAAGCGACAGCAAATACATTTAAAATGTTACAAACAATTTATATTTCTAACAAGTATTGTTCTCATCAACTTTCTATTCATCAAAGAATCATAGAATCCTGAAAAAAAAAATGGTTTCCTTGAAAGCATTGTTAACATTGATAATAAAAATAAATGTTTCTAGAGCATCAAATCAGCATTTTAGAATGATTTCTGGAGGATCATTTCTGAAGACTGGAGTAATGATGTTGAAAATTCAGCTTCACATAAAATGAATAAATTACATTTTAGAATACATTCACTTAGAAAAAATTTGTTTTAAATTGTAATAATATTTCAGATAATATTACTGTAATTTTTTTTTACTGTTTTAAATGCAGCCTTCGTAAGTATAATGTAAAAAAATACATTAACTACCCCAAAATTGTACATGCTATTGTATGGCATTATATCACCCACCAGGCTCTCTGATCTCTAGATGTCAAGCTTTAGCATTTGACACATCTGTATCATGCAGCCCTCTGCTGTTAATATCATGACTGAAACTGTGACGTAAGCTGTATATCTGTGTCACATCAGGTCTCTCTATGTCGGGCTTATGATATCAGCAGATTACTGGTGGACGTCCAACATTGCTCTGAGAGGCATAGATGAGGTAAGCTTATTTCTCTATTATGTAAATAATGTTTTAAATTAGTACATTTGAAAACAATTTTTTTTAATTACTAGAAATTTAAGAATTGTTCTACTGAACGTGAAAATTTGGTCATTTTGAAGAATGTTGGTACCCAAACAGTTTTGGTCATCATTGACTTCCATTGTATGGCCAGTAAAAACAATTAGCCATTTCTCAAAATATCTTCTTTTATGTTCAGAATAAACTCATACAGGTGTTGAAGAAACATGAGGGTGAGTAAATGATGACAGAAAGTTCATTTTTGGGTGAACTATACATCTAATTTAACACTTTTCTTGGGTTCCCTTGTTCCATCATCATCATAAATATATCCAGTGCAAAGTATTGTCGTAAAAAGAAAGGGATCAGTAAACATATCAAACGCAAATCTCTTTCTGTCCCTCTCGCCAGAGCAGTCCAGAGTATGAAGTGCTCATGTCAGCGTGTCATCAGAGAGCAGCCAGTAGCATGGTGGACGGCGCCATACAGAACGGAGGCCTGTATATTAAGCTGGGACAAGGCCTGTGTGCATTCAACCATCTTCTACCTCCAGAGTACATCCGCACCCTGCACGTGCTGGAGGATAGAGCGCTCAACAGAAGATACAAAGAGGTGAGCAGTGCAGATCTGACTCTGAATTAAAATTATATATGAAATAGGATGTGATTTGTGCATATGAAGGAAGTCAAAATATGGTTTTGTATTCTTGACAAAATCAGATTGTAAATGTAATGAGGTAAGGTAAATGTAAGGTAAGTCATTTTATCACACTAATCTCAATGTGCTGAATTATATGTGTGTACACTAAAAATTTGGGATATGTTTTTGAAGGAAGTATATTAAATATAGTCTAAAAATAGTAGTAAATATGTATATTACGGTTTTCAATTGTAACACATTTTAAATAGTGTTGTCAAAAGATTAATCGCGATTAATCGCATCCAAAATAAAGTTTTTGTTTGCATAATATATGTATGTGTACTGCGTATATTTATTATGTGTGTGTGTGTATAATGTTGTCAAAAGTACTGACCATGATACCATTCGGTACTGAAAACGTCCATTTCCCGCATCACCGATGTATCTGTTGAGTGCGTGAACACAATGGCCAATCAGCGCAGTTTAAGAATCTGCTCAACAGCACTTAAATCTTAGCGGGAAATGGGCGTTTTTAAAATTTCAGTACCGAATGGTATCGCTGTCGGTACTTTTGACAACACTAATAATAAATATACACAGTAAACACGCATATATTATGTAAACACAAACTTTTATTTTGGATGCGATTAATCGTTTGACAGCACTAGTTTTAAAATATAATTTATTTCTGTGCTCAAAGCTGAATTTTCAGCATCATTACTCCAGTCTTCAGGGTCACATGATCCTTCAGAAATCATACTAATATACTGATTTACTGCTCAAGAAACATTATTGTTATCAATGTTGAAAACGGTTGTGCTGCTCAATATTTTTGTGAAAACCATGATGCATTTTTCATGATTCTTTGAATAAAATTTCAAAAGAACAGTATTTATTAGAAATAGAAATCTTTTGTAATATTATAACTAGTGCTGTCAAAAGATTAATCACGATTAATCGCATACAAAATAAAAGTTTTTGTTGTGCAGCTCAGTTTCAGGGTCTTGGCACTCTTCTTATAGCCTACGCCATCTTTATGTAGAGAAACAATTTTTGTTTTGAGTGAGAGCGATAACACCAAATTTAACACACCTGCTCCCCATTCACACCTGAGACCTTGTAACACTAACAAGTCACATGACACCGGGGAGAGAAAATGAATAATGGCGTGTGTTGAGTTATTTTGAGGGGACAGCAAATTTACACTGTTATACAAGCTGTACACTCACTATTTTACGTTGTAGCAAAGTGTCATTTCTTCAGGATCACATGAAAAGATATAATAAAATATTTACAAAAATGTGAGGGATGTACTCACTTCTGTGAGATACTGTGTGTGTGTGTATATATTAAAAATCAGGGACTCAAAAACCTATGAGAATTAAATCTGCAAACCTTTTTGTAACGCGTCTGGTCCCGTGTTGTTCTAGGTAGACGCTTTATTCCAGGAGGACTTCAGTACTACTCCAGACAAACTCTTCTGGACGTTTGACTATGAGCCTGTGGCCGCTGCGAGTCTGGCCCAAGTACACAAGGCCGAACTGCATGATGGGACACCTGTGGCTGTGAAAGTATGTTAGGGATGTGCATGATGGCTGTTGATGAAATTCTGTTTATGTGCATTTTAATTATATTAGATACATTGTTACATTCATTTTTTTGCAAATGTTTGCGAGAACAGCAATATAGAGGAACAACATGAAGTGTTAATCTAAAGATTACTGATGTATTTGTGTTGTTGTGTTGATGTCTGTTGTGTTCAGGTGCAGTATATTGATCTCAGGGATCGATTTGATGGTGATATCAGGACTCTGGAGATTTTGCTGGACATAGTGAAATTTATGCACCCCAGCTTTGGTTTCCGCTGGGTCTTACAGGTCTTACAATATAATGCATTTAAAACAGCTTGAAATCTGCCACTGACTTCCTGATGTTTCACTGAAAACGTCCATCTGCCATTGCTGACCAATCTGTCTGAAACACAAAGTCTTAGCCCAAATTACATAGTTCATCTTTAATAATAATAGTAATAATAATAATAATGTAATAACCAAGACTAGTTGGATTGAAAAAGTATATAATTAAATTAATAAAATAATAAAATCAATAATATCAATAATATCAATAATATCTCCCACCACCATTGCTATCTTGCATTATTTCCTGCTGAATATTCTGAAATACTATTTTAATATATCTATATCCAGAGGTGCACATAAGTGGTGCGCACAGCCGACATGGTTGACAGCTGTTAATGCACCGTTTTAGATACTGCAGAAGATATCCATTCAAACTGAAAGCATAAATCTTGGCTACGCGCTACCGGTTTCACAGCAAAATGTAAAACTGAAATTTCATTTACTGACGCTTCACTCTGTGGTGCTAAACGTTTGGGGTCAGTAAGATTTTTAAATATTTTTTAAAGATGTTTCTTATGCTCATCAAGGCTGCATTTATAGAAAAGATTTTTATTTTAAATAAATGCTATTCATTCACCAAAGAATCATGAAAAAAAAAGTATCACAGATTCCAAAAAAATATTTCATCATTGATAATAAATCAGCATATTGTTAATAAATCGTAATGATTTCTGAAGGATCATGTGACACTGAAGACTGAAGTAATGATGCTGAAAATTCAGCTTTGATCACAGGAATAAATTACATTTTAACACATATTCACATAGAAAACAGTTGTTTTTTTTCAGTTTAATATTTCACACTATTATAGTTTTTGATTATTCAGTTTTGATTAAATAAAAGCAGCCTTGGTGAACATAAGAGTCTTCTTTCAGAAACATAAAAAATATTTGGACGCCATAGCCCCAATCTTTCTTAATTCTGGTCATTGTTGTTATAAAAGACAAGATTATGATTTTTTTCATTGTTTCTCCATGATGCTGGTAGGACCTGAAAGGAACGCTGGCCCAGGAGCTGGATTTTGAGAATGAAGGCAGGAATTCTGAACGGTGTGCTGAAGAACTGAAGCATTTTAAGTTTGTAGTCGTGCCCAAAGTATTCTGGGACCTGACCAGCAAGGTGGGGATCGGTGAATGCTTTCTTTGATCTCTAACTTTGACACATGAATGAATAGAAACTGTGACTTTGTGTCCATACAGAGGGTGCTTACAGCAGAGTTCTGTGACGGATGTAAAATCAACAATGTGGAGGAGATTCAGCGTCAGGGACTGAGTCTTAAAGACGTGAGTTTAATAACATCAGTTATGATCGACCGGCTCTCATCATGCCATTAAATGTCCATAATAATGAAGATAATAATGCGTGTGTTTCAGGCAGCTGATAAATTAATCCGCGTATTCGCAGAGCAGATCTTTAACACCGGCTTTATTCACGCTGACCCTCATCCTGGAAACGGTGAGATTATCTATGCTCAGAATGAACCCATTATGACCCATACGCTCGTGAGTGAGTGCCACTCATGGGAAATGTGGCTGATTTCAGTGCTGGTCAGAAGAGGTCCAGATAATAAAGCTGAGCTGGTTCTACTGGATCATGGGCTGTACGAATACCTCAGTAAAAGGTGAGAACATGAGAAATAAACACCGGCATCACTGTAATCTGCATGAAACAGATGGTGACAGCAGACTCTGTGTTTGTCAGTGACAGAGCGGCTCTGTGTCGGTTATGGAGATCCATCATCCTGCGCGATGAAGCCGGCATGAAGACATATGCAAATCAGCTCGGGGTCAAAGGTAACGCAGCTTTTTCTCACATATGCTATCAGTCAAATGTTTTTTAACAGTAAGATTTTTAATGTTTTTTTTAAAGAAGTTTCTTCTGCTCACCAATCCTGCATTTATTTGATCCAAAATACAGCAAATGCAGTAATATTGTGAAATATTTTTACTATTTAAAATAACTTTTTTCTATTTGAATATATTTTAAATTGTAATTTATTCCTGTGATCAAAGCTGTATTTTCAGCATCATTACTCCAGTCACATGATCCTTCAGAAATCATCCTAATAGGTTGATTAGAATGATTTCTGAGGGATCATGTGACACTGAAGACTGGAGTAATGATGCTGAAAATTCAGCTTTGATCACAGGAATAAATTACATTTTAAGATATATTCAAACCGAAAACAGTTATTTTAAATTGTAGAAATATTTCACAGTTTTGTACTGTATTTTTGATCAAATAAATGCAGCCATAAGTGACTTTTGTCAAAAATATTTTAAAATGTTACAAACATATGACCTTAGACAATATAAATAAATCTTAATATAAAGATTTTATCAGTACATTTTTATACATACAGCTATAAGGAGAGTGAAATGAAAATTCAAACAAAAATGCATTCAGTATTTTGATGTTATCATCTCATTGGTCTGTCCCAGAATACTTTCTCTTCAGTGAGATGCTGCTGCAGCGGCCAATCAACATGTGGGATCTGGGTCTGGGTAACATCCTGACGCGAGAGGAGACGTCATACATGCGTGACATGGCCGTAAACCGCTTTGATAAGATCATGCAGGTGTTGAAGTCCATGCCGCGGCCCATGCTGCTGGTCTTCAGGAACATCAACACCGTCCGCTGCATCAACATCACTCTGGGAGCTCCAGTCGACCGCTACTTCATCATGGCCAAGAGGTACCACCTCACCACTGATCCAAATATCTGTGCATTTATGTCTCAAATACAGTTGAATAACTTCTGCCTCGTTTGAGTATTTGTTTGGATTCTGTCCATCATTTGAGTGGAAGTGTGTGTGTGTTTCAGTGCTGTGAGGGGATGGGGCAGAGCTCAGGCCGACGACACCAGGATGCTGTCCAGACTGTCCATCTTCCGCTGGGTCTGCTCCTTCTGGGAAAGCGTCAAGTTTGAATTCGCTTTAAGGTGATGACATCGGATTCATTTCTTTCTCCAAATTCCATTTTATTTCTGCCCAAATAATGTTTTTTTTTTTGTTTTAATGTTTTGGTAGTTATTAAAAACTAGTGTCGTCAACTGATTAATCGAGATTAATCGCATCCAAAATTTTTGTTTACATAATATGCGTGTGTACTGTGTATGTATGTGTGTGTATATGTGTGTGTGTGTGTATATATATATATATAAAATAAACACAGTATACACACATATATTATGTAAACAAACTTTTATTTTGGATGCGATTAATCATTTGATAGCACTAATAAAAAGTAAACTTAATTGTATAATTAATTAAAATCATAAACCTTATGCAATTTAACAATTTATCAAATTGTTAAAACAGTCACAGAAATTCAATATTTAGGGCCCTACAAGAATCTGTTTTCATTTTATTTATACATTTATATTTATTTATTTATTTGTATTCTATTTTAGTGGTTTAAAGGGATGGTTCACCCAAAAATGAAAATCCTCTCATCCTTTACTCAACCTCAAGTTGCTTCAACCCTGTATAAGTTTATTTCTTCTGTTGAACACAAAAGAAGATATTAAAAAAAAGGTCCCCATTTACTTCCATTGTATTTTTGTTCCTAATACTATGGAAGTCAATGTGGACCATCAAGTGTTTGTTTACCCATTTTCTTCAAACTAACTACTTTTGTGTTCAACAGAAAAAAAGAAAATCGTACAGGTTTGGAATAATATGAGGTTAAGTAAACGATGACAGAATTTTTCATTTTTGGGTGAACTATCGCTTTAATTACATTTTAATAATCAGAAACCTGTCAATAAAATATTTTAATTTATTTACAATAATAGGGCCCTATGGTTTATTCATGTTTTGTTTTTTACTTTGAAATTCTCTGTCCGTTTTATTTGTGTGGATTTATGATTTAATACACATTTATTATCAAAAATGGTGGTAATCAAATGAAGGCTTAAAACCACAACTGAATTAATTAATTTATAAAATGTAAATAAAAACAATCCCTTTTATTTTTTCACCAAACAAAGTGCTGCACAACAGAGGTTTGCCATTAAAATTAAAAAATAAAGTTTTAACATTTTCTTATGAGTTTGAGATTCATTTTACAGGACAATAGTAATATATTTGTCAATTTCATCGCTAAACGGAGTGTTAACTTCTCCAAGTTTGAGGTTCTGTGTAACTGATGAGTTTTTGCAGTGGTGAAATGCTGGTGAATTCTGTGACATTCCATGTTATTACTGTAAATTCTATTTTTACGACTGCATTCTGGATTTCATTCGCATTTTCAGCATTGCAGAAATCATAGAACCCTGTGACACTCGTCTCAGCGGCAGATAAAACTAGCATTAAACATCAATGAAGCGTGCAGTTTTAGCCTATTTTTATGTTTTTGTGTAATATGCATGAGCTGGTCTCTCACATGTATCTCATTGATTCTGTTCCTCCAGGTCAGAGATGGCGCTCATGAGCGTCACTCGCTCTCTGCTCAAGCTGCTGTCTTACTGCAGTCTCATCAGGCTGGACCAGGAGGTGTATCAGTATCTGAAATGAAGCGTCTTGTACCTCGTTATCATCGTCTCTCCTCTGAGCCTCTGGTTTTACTCGAGCTGCGTGTGGCTATGCACTCGGTGCTGATAGGTCACCCAAAATTGAAAATTCTGTCATTAATTACTCACCCTCATGTCGTTCCAAACCTGTAATGCTACCTTCGTTCATCTTCAGAACACAAATTAAGATATTTTTGATGAATTCCGAGAGCTCTCTGACCCTCCCATAGACAGCAAGGATCCATACACGATCAAGGCCCAGAAACATAGCAAGGAGATCGTTAAAATAATCCATGTGACAATGTGTAATTTTACGAAGCTACAAGAATACTTTGTGCGCAAAGAAAAAAAATAACTTTATTCAACAATTCGTCTCCTCCGCGTCTCCCTATAGAGCCATTTTGGAGAGTATCACATATATAAACAACATATGTAATGTATGTACAGATACGCAAACAATGTATCTGTGGCGCAGCTGACACAGAACAGCATGCATTGTTTACGCTCAGTGGATATTCTCCAAAATGGCTCTATAAGATGACGCAGAGGAGATGAATTGTTGAATAAAGTCATTATTTTTGTTTTCTTTGCACACAAAGTATTCTCGTAGCTTCTAAAATTACAATTGAACCCCTGATGTCACACGGATTATTTTAACGATGTCTTTGCTACGTTTCCGTGCGTTAAGGTCTCTGCACACTGAGTCTGAAATTTTCGCATGCGTTTTTTCGCATTCGCAATCTTAAAAATTCGTCACGCACAGAGACCTTGCACACCGAGTCCGATGCGTTTTAATTAATCCGTTGCGAAAAAAAATCGCAAAACTATACAAAATGTCTTCAAGCAGTGAGGATGATTTTGTTGTCCTCTCTCTTTTTAAAAAAAGAAAAAGAAAAAGGAAATATTGGGTCCATCCAATCCTTAGATTGCGCAGAGAGGAAGGAGAGTTCCACCTCCCTACACACACACACACACACACCGAACTGCGGCATCGGAAAGGTGCGCGCCAGGCATAAAAAAATAGGCTACAGCAGTTCTTTATATTCTATATCTTTGTATTTCGCAATTTGTTTGTCATAAAGTGCTCTGTGCTGCAAGACGAAGTGTATTAATTTGTCTGACACTATTTTGTATTTTGGCTTTCGCTTGTACGGTGGCTCTGAATGGTCAAAACGCTTTCTCAAAGCATCTCAAAATGCTTTATACGGATGCGAAAAACGCAAAAAATCGAACCCGATACGAATTTTTTTTTTGACGGACGAAAATTTCGAGGCAGTGTGCAAACGTGATTGACAAAACGTGAGGTCGTATTTATTTTTCAACGTGCGAAAATTTCGGACTAAAAATTTGGACTCGGTGTGCAATGGCCTTTAATCTTGTTAGGATCCTTGCTGTCTATGGAGGGTCAGAGAGCTCTCGGAATGCATCAAAAATATATTTATTTGTGTTTCGAAGATGAATGAAGGTCTTACATGTTTGGAACTACTTGAGGCTGAGTAATTAATGACAGAATTTTCATTTTTGGGTGAACTATCCCTTTAACGACTTGCTCGTTTCAGCTTGAGCTTCCAGGAACCTCTCACAGACTTTTTAATTCAGCTTTTATCAATTATGATATTCCAGCATTTAAAAGACTCATTTCATTCAAGAATTTGAGCCATGTTCGTTTCTTCTGTAGGTCTCGGTTTAAAACGTTATAATTTCATGGTGGCAATAATAATAAAACAAATCAGTCTGAACAAATAATTATGCTAAAAACCATTTACCTCAGGGTTTAGCAATTTCAGTGAATAACAGCCGTTCAGATTGCAATGAGAACCTTTTTACTAATTATATTTAAAAATTTTGCCATTTTATATCGTATTTGTGATTAATTGGTTATACGCAGTTGGAACAGAGAGGTTTTGCTGTCAAACATTTATAGACTTATTATTGTCAGATTGGATATGTAATCTACAATGCAATGTATTTTGAATGTAAATCACTTATATTGCAGTTTAATTTGTTCCGAGTCCAGACTGATGTGCACATATCACCTGATTTGGAAAATGCATCTTATTGAGAATGATTCATCCATGTTTAGTTTTTTTGTTGACCTCATATTTAATCAAACTGTCAAAGCTTTATCTTTTGGTGCAGCATCAGACTTCTGTCTGGTGATGTATGCTGGATTTCTCCAATCATTTTGTCCACTTAAACTCATTTCTACTATCATCTGTGAGCTTGTATTCATTGAGTGCAACACGCATCTCACTCCGTTTTCTTTTCCTTTTTCAATAATCCCATTACACTCAGTTGCAAATCACAATACAAAAGAAGTGTCACTCGCTACTTTAACCCTGAAAGCATCTCTCTCACGCTTCCCTTATGAACACTTCCCAGAGAATGACACCGATTATGTTTTTCAGGAAAGCGTGAGAGAAAAAGACTTCTGTTCTTCTTCTGCAGTGGTCAGACTGTCTCTGCACTCAGAGCATCATCTGTGATGGAAGTAAAGAATAATGACACGAAGCATTGGAGTATCAGCATGTTTGTTCTGGATGTCAACATGCAATACATTTTTGTTTTTGCTTTTTTACAAAATATTCTAAGAAATGCAATGCCCTTTACTGCATTTCCTTCTTTCTGTCAACAAAAAAACAGTATGACAAATGTTTGTTTCTTCTTTTTCTATCAAAACATTGAAATATAAAACAGTGAGCAGAGGATCATCAGGTGACGAAATACACTGAGCTTGAGAGCAGCGGCTCTTCAGAAGTGAGCAGTTACTCTGTCGATCTCCAGAAGATCATCCAGGATCTGAAACAAGCAGAAAAGCTCATGAACCGGAAGGAAGATAATTACAAGCATGACATTTCTAATCGCACGTGAAGGTATCATTGTTACATGTACTTACTATTATAATAGCAATAAATTATGCGTAATTACATGCAAGTAACCCTAAGCCCAACCATATAGAAAGTGCATGTAGTTAATATTACTCAGTACTTAAATGTATAATTACACTGTAACAAGGACACCTTAAGAGTTTGTAACTACTACAGCAAGTAAGCGACTGTTTTTAGTATTTTTTTGGGCCAGGATAATCTTGATGCTTTGGCTTCTTTTGGAGCGGATTCTTTGGCTTTTTTTTTCTGAAGCATATTAAGTTCTTGTTTACTGAACTCTAAAAAAGCGAAAGCAGGCATTAGGTTTCAGCACAGTTTCCAGTACTGCTTAAATCAGGGTATTTGCAGGATTTTTATACTTTTTTTGTAAGACTACACAAATAAAATTAGACAAAGTTTGTCAAGCTTACCTAATTAATACCATATGAACAGGATAGGGCAGTGTGTATGGTAACATTAAAGTCTAAAATTACTGTATTAAAAAAAAAATTCAAATACAGGTTCTCACAAAAACAAAACTTCACATTTCAGCCTTTAAACCAATTTTAAGAAAAGGGTTGAATCAAAAGTATCAATTAATATGTGAATTTAAACACATCTTACGGTTTTAATTCTTTAGATTTTTATAAGGCATATTAGCTTCTTGACAATCTACCGGTTCACATTTACAACTGTGTGTTTGCTGAATATGGGTCGATTTTCGCATTGGTCTGAACACAAACAGCAGATGTGCTTAGTGAAAATACTAATTCATTCTCTGCCAGCAGGTGGCGCTTATAGAACGGCAGAAATATAGTGGTTTCTCTGTGCTGTACACAAAGCAGAGCTGTGCTCATAAAAGCTGCTTTATCAGTCATTATAGGAATGATGAAATTAAAATGCCATCGAAAGTTTTCTGAAGACAGGCGATACACTGATATAAAAAAAAAAAACACGTTGTGTTTTGACTTTGAAAGATGCAGCGCTCATATTTATTCAATGAAATCACTCTTGTCTTTCCGTCCCCAAACTTAAGACCTCTTGAAATAATAATTAAGACCCTAATGTTTCATTTAAGGCATTTAATTTGATTTAGCTTGATCTAAGACTTTAAGGACATACGGAAAACCTGTTAAATATATAAAATGATTATTCAGTATATTTCCTGCATAATTTAATTTCCTCCGGCCTAGCGTGACAGTAAGTGTCTTTGAGTCCAGCACTCACGATGTCTGCGGTTGTGCCGATCTTCTTGGCCAGTTCGCTTCGCTCCATGGTGCTGAGGTACAGGTACTTATTCAGCAGCTCTCCATCCAGGATGTTCTTCACTGCGTTCTGCAGCGTCCGCCGATCACAGTGCAGCATCCTGCAGCAAAACACAACAGCAAATGCTCAGAGGCTACAAAGAACTGGAGAAATGTCACATCTGGCCTGCAACTATCATGAAAATGTCTAAAATTGTAAGCTGCTGAAATATTTGGATTTTTGTGAAATGCTCAAGAAACATTTACATGATAAGAGTCTCATTTGTACAATATTAACTCTGTAAAGCCTGACATGAAATCAAGTCGGAAAATGGAAAAAAAAAAAAGTTTTTCCTTTAGATGGAAAAAAAAAAAAGTTTTTTTTTGTCGAGTATCATTTTTGATGCATCAGGCTTTTCTGGCTCATATTGTAAGATATAGTGAGAATATGGAGCTCATACTCGAGTAGAACAACAATGGCATTCATACAGTCACTCTATATCTTCCAATAATATGTAATAAGGCTCTGTAGTTCCAAAACACGCAATGCAATTCATTGATGATTGAGAGATAAATAAATAAACGTTCATCGAAAAACCGATGCTCATATTTTAACACGATTTTTCTAAAAAAAAAAAAAAAAAAAATGTATGGATAATCAAACCTAAGTTGCTTCAGTGCAGTAAGTGTTCATCTTGAAATATTACTAACAATAAAAAAGTTATTATTCTTATGTTTCCTTTATAAAAATCAGGAAAGACTTCACAACAGAAAGACGCGTGAACCACAGGCTGAAGGTGAATGCTTTTACAATGATAGTAAAAGACCTTTTACTTGTAAAAAAAAAAAAATATATATATATATATATATAAAGCATGAATTATCAGTCAGACGACAAGGCTTGTAGTAGATTGTTTTTATCAGGTTTTTCAGCAAAGTTTTGTTCATGCTGGTAATTTAGAGGCTTTAGATATGTCGTATCAAATGTAACCCTGGAGCACAAAACAAGTCTTAAGTCGCTGGGGTATATCTGTAGCAATAGCCAACAATACACTGTATGGGTCAAAATTATAGATTTTTCTTTTATGCCAAAAATCATTAGGATATTAAGTAAAGATCATGTTCCATGAAGATATTTAGTAAATTTTCTACCATAAATACATCAAAACTGATGAGTAATATGCATTGCTAAGGATTTCATTTGGACAACAAGGTGATTTTCTCAATATTTAGATTTTTTTGCACCCTCAGATTCCAGATTTTCAAATAGTTGTATCTTGGCTAAATATCCTAACAAACCATACATAAATGGAAAGCTTATTTATTCAGCTTTCAGATGATGTATAAATCTCAGGAAAATTGACCCTTGTGACTGGTTTTGTGGTCCACGGTCACAAATATGATACAGTAGGCCTTATAGGGTTAAGTAAATCGGTTCCAAATAAAAAGACAATTCCAGAAATGCAGAAATTCCCTGAGATACAAATGCAAATCTACAACTACTCATGGAAATTCATTGGTCAAAAGCGTTGAATGTCAAAACAACAGAAACTGGTGTAAAGAAATGCCAAGGGATGTAACGATATTATCAATAGTCAAAGATAGTCTCGATATTATCGTGGTCACATGACGATATGAAACGATAGGTCTTCCGGATAAAAGTGCAGTTTTTAAAATACATATTTGTTTTGGGCCATTATGCTTTGGCACAGTACCTGTGAAACAAACTAAAACCGAAAGCACAATATGGCTTAATCCCTTCATCAAGTCTGTTTTTGCTGCACGTTTTAGCTCTTGATCTGGTGTTTTCCGCACCTCAGAACGGCTCCGTTCACAGTGAATGAATGCAGCGAACTCGTTTATTGCACGTGCTATGAGTTTAGCGTGCGTTTGGGAAAACCCACCATTATCGGCTGATTTCGATATCAGTCCGATAATATCGTGCATCCCTAGTTGTAAGGTTTCTTTAGTTTACGTCAGTCAGTACCTGAAGGCCTTTGGGTTGAGCCCCGCGTGATGCGGCAGCATGGTGGTGAGGGCGTTCTGCAGCATCAGCAGTCTGCGGTACGTCTTCTCCTGCATGGGCAGAAGCAGGCCGACGCCACCGTCCAGCGTAGCTGCACAGACACAGACAATCAAACTGGGTTCACTAGTTCAGGAATAGTGAAATAATGCTGGTCAAAGATCATGTTTCATGAACGCCCATTAACCGCTAGGGTGCAAATGTGTTCAAAAGAGATACAGCTGAGGAGACCCACCGAACCATGTGATGTGCTTGTTGTCCCAGGTGAGTGCCTTCTTGCTGGTGGTGTCCAGAGTGCCGCGGCACGGCATCCTCCAGAAGGCGTTCACATGAGCGCTCGCGTTAAAATCGGCTCTCCGCAGCAAACGCATGCCTCCGAAACTCTCTTTGGCTGGAGGCGGTATAATAAAGGACGTATGTTTGATATCAGACACTGGGAAAGAGCAAAGTCTCATGGTACTACAGAAAGAATCAAATAAATGACACACCTTCTGGCAGGTACATGTAGACCAACAGGTTTTTGTCTCTGTCTGAAACTGAGAGGGAGTTTAAGAGGTCAAACCAGTGACGTCTGCAATAATAAAATAATATTATTGCACACACAACACTTTTGATGTGTGTGCACATCAAAAGTGAAGCGAATATTTGCATTGTGTTACTCACTATGTTTGTTGCGTCACTCGCGCGATTAAAAATATAAAATAAAAACATTCTGATGCTACCGGACATGTCAATAAGCTCTTTGCTGACTGGCTTGTCCAACAACGCATCATGCAAATTTTCCAATCTGCGCAGAAGACGTGATTGAGGCGTATATCGCGCATTCGTGTTTTTGCATTGACTTTGTATGTAATCTACTTGCGCGAATAATTAAATTTGCTTTCGGCGTGAAAACACCATAAAACATTTACCCAGGAAGCCCAGCTGGTTGTTGTCCACCATAAAGTCTACGCTGTAAACCTCCAGGGGCTTTGCATCCTATGAAGAAACAAAAAGAGGAATGGAACAATTATATCAAAACTGAACGCATTTTGTGTAGCATGTATGCATTGTGTTGTGACCTCATGGTACGCTGGTACAATTTGCGAATCTAAACTACTCAAATAGTAAACAATATTAATCCATGCTCAATTTTGTACATTAAGCACTCAAGTTAAACAAGAGGCAAAAGATGATCAAGATTTCAACCAATCATAATTGACTATTGTGAAATGACTATCATTCCAGGAGTCTGCAAATTGGTAGCAACACAAAATTAAAATTACATCCCTTTAAATAAACTGAATCATAAAGGATTGAGTGTCATTGGCTGATATTTGAGTGCAAACTCTTGTCAGATACCCTGCTGACGAGCGAGAGCGTCTTGCTCTCCTCCTGGTAGCGCAGCAGAGAGATGCTCTTCATCACATCAGCGGCTAGGATGAAGTTCTTGATGCTGTGCATCTGATGGATGTAGAGCTGCGTGTCGATGAAGGCCATGCCGGTCAGATCATTATCCTTCAGACTCCATAAGAAGATCTGCACGCACACACTCACATTATACAGAATCAACAGAAATGTTATTGTGTTTTATGTGATGAAGCACATTCAAACGTGTGGTTTACCTTCTGTCCGATGGCAGACACCAGGTATCCACTGCAGTGACAGAGAGCCGTGACGGGCCCCTTCTGCTCCTTCTCATACAGCACTTTAAACTTGTTCTTGGTGAGGGGCTGACCGGGCTCTGGCACCACCTCAATCACATCCAGAATCAGGATCTGCCACAGAGAAAACAAACCCAGATCTGACGTCTGATCAACTGAAGCAAGTGCCTACATAAAAGAGACCAAAGATAGGGCTGCACGATCTGGGAGAAAAATCAAATTGTGATTTTTCTGATTAAACTGAGACTGACCTAAAATGAAATAAAAAAAAATTATTATTTTTTTTTTGTAGGGCTGCACAATTTGACCTATTTTCATTTTTTTATTTTTTACATTTCATATTAAATAAGTAATATTATTATTATAAATCATCATAATTATTTTTATTTCTAAATAAAAACATTAAACAAAATAAGAAATTTTACCATTGCAAAATTTCACTCAAAAACAAAAATGTATTCAAGAAAAACAATATATTTTTTACTTCACAGTACAACTGTAAAATTACAATAGATTACAATAAGATTTCTGTCTGCCTTAATGTCTTATCATTTTAAATCTTAATCCTTTTTTTTTATAGAAAACATGCAGAGACCTAAAATTGAAATGGCAGCCATTGTTATTTGATAATCACACTTAAGCCGGTTTCATTTCAATTGATCAAGCAGTCCTAGCTAAAAGCAGTTATACATGGTGCAGTTTTAAATGTTGTTGGACCTTGCAAATGTTTTTATCCCATTTTGCGATTACATGACTAGCCATATTGCTCTCTTTAACTTTTAGTTGTGGAATAAATTGATCATATGAATCAAATGCACCTGTAAAGAGTATTTCTACAATGGCATCACATTGGTAACTAAATGCTATTGAGTGATGATCAAAAAGCTTATTTAATAGATGTCTATTAATGTACTTCAACAGTTTCTGGAGTGTTGACAGGTGTGTGTAGGTGAAGACTCACTCTTCCTCTACAGGTGACCTCCTCTCCCTGCATGAGGCACGTGCCCAAGGCCACGTATCCCTTCAGGCCTGACACAGTCTCCTGACTCTTCAGAGCCACTGTCTTCATACACGTCACATGCTCCCACTCCTCCAGATCAACGCTGACCAAGACAGTCCAACAGCGTTACACAGAACAGACAGATCATCATCGTTTACTCATGTTCATGTCAGTTCAACACCCGTAAGACCGCTGTTCATCTTGAAGACATTTTTAAAGGGGTCATGACATGAGGAACTAAATTTCCCTTGATTTTTTGATACAGAAGAGATGTTTGCATGCTTAATACATCCTGCAAGTTCCATCACTTAAAATGTCTTCATCATCAATAAAAAAAGCATTTATGTAATAACCCTCAGAAAACGGCTCGTTTTGGATCAAATGACGTCACCCGGGCGCAGCCGTTTGCATAAACAGCCTCCAGAGCAAGACATCAACGAATAGTCTTCTTCTCACCATAGGCCCTCTCCTCTCATAGGAGAGAGAGAGAGAGAGAGAGCGAACGAGCAAATGTGATCCTTGTGAACAAGTTTGTTGGTTTAATTACAAAAACTGCTAAGTTATCACCTCATTGCTGAGAAATATAATGTAGCTTTTAGCTGTTGTATTTATAAAATTCATGGGGCAGGGATTGAAAACCAGCTCCTGAATGTGCAATTGTTTACCTATATAAAAGTTTCCATCTCAATAAAATGCGCGCGCATACAGCAAGCCGGCATTAAACGATATCTTTACAGGCAAACGTGTCGCATTGGGAGTTCGGTGGGGAATCGGATATGTGTGTTTAGACGTAGGGTGGATGTCCAGATATCGGATATGTATCCGATTAAAATCCACATTTGGAAGCGTCTCAGATGGAATGTGAAAAAATCTTGTGTCGATTTTTGTGTTTACACATATGCAACAAATTCCACTTTGTGTCAGATGTGAGCAAAAAATCCCCAAAGTAGCGCAATGACCATATCCCATATCAAAACTCAAAATGTCATTTCTATACCTAAAATACATATTTTACAGACACAGTTTTGCAGATTGATCATAAACACAGCTAAAAGGCTTCCTATCAGATGCATCCTTCACAAAACTTAACATCTACCACAGTTTTATCATAGGTAGAATGGAAATAGTTTCAATACAAGCATTTCAAGTCATATGTAATTTATGCAATATTGCTTAGTTTTACCAAAGACTACAGAAAATGGACTTTGGTTTAACCTATGTGAGAAAAATCAACCTGCCGCAACAGTTTAAAATCAACCCAATTCCGTGGGGGGAAAAATTAGGATTTGGCAACCCTGCGTCCAGCAAGAGTTACTTCCAAAGCAATTTAAATACTCTGCATATTGATAGCAGCTCCCTGATGCGTGAAAATTATATTCAATATTAGCATGTTTGTGAGAGCAGGCCAGAAATTCAGCAGGAGCGGGATTAAGAAAACAGTCCCGCGCAGGGCTTTAATACAAAAACGCACACAATGAATGGCGACTGTAGAAAGCAAAAGCCGAATCCCGGACATTTTGGCCAATTTAGAAATCCCGGCCAGACGCATTTTTTTAGGTCCAAAAAGAGGACATGTCCAGGGAAAAGAGGACGTTAAGTCACCCTACTTAAAGGACCTACTGTTAGACAGAGGGTCAAAAATGAGGGTTGAAAATAATATTTTTTTTTTATTTATATGAACATTATAAATAAACCTCAAGGAACATTAAAATATATATTTTTTAAATCCATGTCATGACCCCTTTAATGAAACCTGACATATTTCTGTCCCTCCACTGAGAGTCCATTCCACCTAAACTTTATAAGTCAAAATGTTCATAAAGACACAAATATGGCAAATGTATGTGAAATATTTATGTGAATTAAAGCCTAAATTAATTCCTTCCATCAAATAAATTGATCGCATCTCTTCAGAAGGATTACACTTGGATTAAACTGCTCTATTCATGCTCTATTACTTTTGTAATGTCTTTATGAACTTTTTAAAGCTTCAAAACTTTGGTTGTGTGAATGTGCTTCTCACCGTGTGTTTGGGATGGCCTCCCAGCTGACCGGAGAGATGAGCTGAATGGAGAACTTCTCCTGCTGAGGGTGTATGTACCGCTCATCTGAGAAAACAACAATTAAAATAATAAAGACTCCATTACATCAGCCACATTCACTTTGTCCATGTGCACATGCAAGCAAACAGTGTCCCACCTCTTTCGATGGTCTCATACTCCTTCTCCTCTCCGGTCATTCTGGGGATGCGTGTACACTGCTCTTTAATACTGGTGCACACCGCATACACCTGAAACACACACGACTGATCAACATATGACTGCCACGTTTACATGGCAGCAGTCATTTAAAGGTGTAGTATGTACAACTGACTGCAGCCCAAATTCAAAATACTGAAGAGCTTTGTTTCTCCCGCCTCCTCCTCCTCAGACTCGACGCTCATGCGGGTTGCCAGATTGAGGACGGGCTTTACACTCCAAGTTGTTGAGTATATATTTTTGCATTGTAATATTCTTCTGGTCATAGAGCTGTTTAGATTGATGCCGACGTTTTTTAGTTCAGGTAGATTCTGCAATCTCTGACCGAGTTCGTTTGCTGGCTTTCATGACTGCAATATGCTGTATTTTCCTCCAACTGGCAACCCGAGGTGTTGAATTACTATTGGGTAAACTGGCAGTGGGCGGGGTCACACAAGCCGAAACAAAAACAGACATTCCGACACAGAACACACATTTCAAAGTAGTTTTGTTAATAGGAGAAATAAGTAGGTCAACTTAACATGTTCCCTAAATGTAATTTTTATGCTTTAGTTTAGTCAAAAAATTATATACAGAACCTTTAAAGGTGGGGTATGTAATTTTTCAAAAACACTTTAGAAAACTGAGTCGGGGCCGAGAACCAAAACAACCTTGTAACCAGTCAGCAGTAAGGGGCGTGTCTACTCATGTGGAAGAGAGAGTGTTCAGTGAACAGCCGAGCCGAGCGACAGAAAGATACAGATGGCGGATAAAAAAACAAAAGAGGAAAACATCTGCGGAACGATAAGGCATGAAGTAGGACGGAAAGTCTGCGATCGGACTCCGAGGTTGCTTTGCTTCTTCTCCATAGATGAGTAACACCGTGTCTACACCGGATGCGGCACGCCGCAACAGCTAAAGTCTGCTTACACTGGACGTGATAAAGCGACCGTTGAAAATCACTTGAAATTTGTGTCAGTACGTCATAAATAGAACGCAGCAGCAGTTTTCTGTCTGAGATTTGTTGCGCTGCGCAGCATCCAGTGTAGACAGCATCACTGATTATAATGACTTCTATAGTATTTTGTCACGCCGCTCGCATCCGGTGTAGACACAGTGTAACATTGGTTTTGCTTTGTTTCACAGATCTAATCGTTGCCTGGGTTGCGTAGGCTACGTGTGGGGCGGAGCTATCAAAATAGGGGCGTGACCCTTTTGGGGTAGGGGCGTGTTTGTTTTGGTGATTTCAAATATCACCATTGATTTCCAGAAAACGCTTACCCCACCTTTAATGCTGGACACAGATGTTATTTATTCAACTTAGTTTAGCCTATCATAACAGACCTCATTTATATATTTAGAATCTTTAAAGAGATACTCCACCCCAAAATGAAAATTCTTTCATTAATCACTTACCCCCATGTCGTTCGAAACCCGTAAAAGCTTTGTTCATCTTCGGAACACAATTTAAGATATTTTAGATGAAACCTGGGAGGCTTGTGACTGTCCCATTGACTGCATAGTAAATTGCACTGTCAAGGTCCATAAAAGTATGAAAGACATAGTCAAAATAATCCATCTGCCATCAGACGTGCAATCTGAATTTTGTGATGCGACAAGAATACTTTTTGTGCACAAAGAAAACAAAATATTGACTTTATTCAACTTTTTCTTCTGCATGACACTTCCTGCAAGTGCGTTCATGAGTTCACTAGCAAAGCACGACGCAAGCACGCCTCAGATGACGCGCAACATAAACTCACTTTTATGGTCCTTGACAGTGCAATTTACTATTTCAATGGGACAGTCACAAGCCTCCCGGGTTTCATCTAAAATATCTTAAATTGTGTTCCGAACACAAAAGAAGCTTTTACAGGTTTGGAACGACATGGAGGTAAGTGATTAATGACAAAATTTTCATTTTGGTGTGAAGTATCCCTTTAAGGCACAGGAGCAAAAACTGCCAGTCTAATTTGTCAACATAACACAAATTTGTGTGAGCAAACTGAACAAGCAAAATCTACAAACTTTTTTGTCCTAACATAAAATTACTGAATGTGCAGATGTTTGTTAAAAAGCTACAAAAAATATTGCAGAGCAACGGTAAATGTGATTGCATTGCACCTCTCTTTTTTCCGCAGAACACAAAAGAAGATATTTTGATTGCCATAACCTAACCATTCAGCTCCCATTGACTTCCAATGTATTTACAATTCAAATTAATTCAAGTCAGTGAACTCATCTCCTGCCCACAGCATGTGCATTACCTTTGATTCCATGTGGTACGACACATAGTGGACAGTACACCTGAGTGGGATCTTGCGGACAGGCCAGGGAGCATCATATGAGAGATATGTGGGTAACACACTGATCCTCAGCTCGCCCTAAAGCAACAAACACACTTCAGTTAAACCTAAACCTGTCAAGATTATTTTCTCAAGATATCCTGATACAGTGGAGGATGAAAGACACTTTTGTCATTTTGAGATGTGATCTAATACCAAATGCTGGTGCAGATTTTAGGACTTGTCTGTACCTGTTTGTTGAAGTAGAGGAATCCTTTTGGACAGTTGATGTTGTGAAAGGGAGAAAAGGACTCGATAGCGCCATCTATTGTCATGGGGTGGAGCCGCATCGCCCCACGAGAGGTCACCAGCATCCAGTGAGGAGACGGCCCGCAGATAAACACCTGAAAAACAAGCAGTGCCAACATTTATGTAATTCTTCTCTTACAAAATTTGGTGTCAATATCTTACACCAGCTCTGATAACGACCCCTGGACCACAAAACCAGTCAAGCTTTCCACTGATGTATGGTTTGTTAGGATAGGACAATATTTGTTAGAGATACAACTATTTGAAAATCTGGAATCTGAGGGTGCAAAAAAATCTAAATACTGAGAAAATCACCTTTAAAGTTGTCCAAATTATGTTCTTAGCAATGCATATTACTAATCAAAACTTAAATTTTAATATATTTACGGGAAAGGAAATTTACAAAATATCTTCATGGAACATGATCTTTACTTAATATCCTAATGATTTTTGCATAAAAGAAAAATAGATAATTTTGACCCATACAGTGCATCTATTGCTACAAATATACCCCAGCGACTTAAGACCAGTTTTGTGGTCCAGGGTCACATATAGAAATGTTGCCTTGACAACTAACTGAGATAAGTTGTACTAAAATTGAAGCTGAAATAAAAATAAAAAAGTTAGAAATAGAAATAAGAAAATGATAACAGCACATAATGAAGTTACTAATACCTAAACTAACATTAAAATGAAAACTGAAAAATAAAAGGTACTATATAATAGTATAATAAATAATACTAAAATAAACTTGCTTGCCAGACATTTCATTATCGACAAAACTGGTTTCTAAGAATAAAATACAAATAAAAAATAACAATAAAATAGAACATAAATTAATGAAAAACTTAAACAACAGAAATGCTGCCTTGACAACTAAGTGAAATAAAATAGGTTTAATTTGAAGTAGCAAAATTACTAAAACGATGACTAAGATGAAAAATAAAACTAAATAGAACTATTAAAAATAAATAAAAATGACAAATGCACATAAAACCAGTGAAACTCTAAAATTAAAATAAAAGTGAAAAAAATATAAATAAATCTAAAATATTTAATATAGGAAAGTATGAATAAAAATACTATAATAGTATATAAATAACACTAAAATCACCCTGCTTGTCAGACATTACATGATTTTAGGAAGTTTTGTATACATTAAGAATTTAACACAATGCAAGGCCATCAACAAGTGTCAAAAAAACAAAACATGATCAGATAAATACATTTCACAGACAGACGTACCCCTGAGTATCCCGAGATGTCCTGGAAGTATCTGAATCTGGCCACTCGACTTTTGACCCCCAGAGTCTCCTCTCCCTGACCATCAGGCTTCTTGTCCTTCCTCATTTTGGACTTCTTCTCTCTGAAGTTAATGTTATGAGGCATCTGACAGGAAGAAAACAGAGCCACCACTCACTATCATTCAAACATCACTAGAGTAAACGTCCTGTGGAGAGTATTTAGTGTCAGTTTGTACCTTCTTGAAGCGCACTTTCAGGTTGCTCTGAGCTTGCTGCTGGTCGTAGGGAAAAGCCTCATAGATGAGAAGCTCTTGATCAACATGTGCCTGTTGACAAAGACAGTAAAACACACAACATTAAACCTCAATTCATCCAGAGGAGCAGGGAGGCTCCAGTGATAAACTCACCAGCAGGTAAGGACGGCTGTGGTTGTGGCCTAAAGACACGAGAGCAACTTCTTTGACCAATGGGATTTCTCCCTGCCTCATCACTTCCTCTTTTTTGAGCTCCCCTTGAGTAGCCGATTGGCTAGCAGAGCTGTCGACCAAAACACGCTGACCAACAGGGAAATTTTTCACCAGGAAAACCAGGCGCCAGTCAGGAAGTTGGTAGATCTGATTGACAAAATCACAATAAACATTTTTAATGAACAATAACATCAGATTATGTTTTACATACGCTCTATGGAAGTTTATAACATGAACTGAATAACCAAACAGCCCCAAATTAATAAGATTAGTCGCATAAATCTGTTGATAAGGCATGCATTCATACTAAACAAATCTATCTACTTCATAAAGGTAGTTCAGCGATAGTTTTGAATGAACTGAGGGTCTATATAAAGGATGACAGGCTTCTCATTATATGGGTTTTAGAATCATATAAAGGGAATTTTAAATATTACATTAAATATTAAATATTTTAACATTAAAATGACAGTACTTGTCAAAAGTTTAAAAATATTATGATTTTTAAATGTTTTAACGAAGACTTTTGTGCTCACCAAGGCTGCATTTATGAGCTCAAAAATACAGTAAAAACAGTAATATTGTGAAATATTATTACGACTGTTTTTTATGTGAATATATTGTAAAACGTAATTTATTCCTGTGAAGTAAAGCTGAATTTTCAGCATCATTACTCCAGTCTTCAGTGTCACATGATCCTTATTAATACTGTAATATTATTGAAAATATTGTGTGGTTTTACCGTGTTTTTGATCAAATAAATGCAGCCTTTTTAAAAAAAACTTTGTTAAAATGTTAAAAAAATCATAATGTTGCCAAACATTTGACAAGTAGTGTATAATTAAAAATAAAAATTAAAACAATAAATGTTATATATAAATACACACACATACAGTATATATTTTGAAAATATTTACGTGTTTACATGTCTATATTTATATTCATATAATTTATATTATAAATAAATATATTTAATGTATAAAAAAATAAAAATTCTGAAATATATATACTGTATGTGTGTGTATTTATATATACACATAATAAATATACACAGTGCACATACATATATTATGTAAACAAAAAATTTTATTTTGGATGCGATTAATCATTTGACGGCACAAATTTTAATACTTAATAGTAAGTTAGTAACATACATTCTTTCAACTACAAATACACCCAAAATCTCAGTAAATCAGTGTTTATGTTCATCACCTCCATGACTCCATTCTCTCTGACCAGAAGGCACCAGTGTGACGGCTCCAGTCTGCTCTGGCCGCCCTCTCTTCCTGTCTGAGTGTAGCTCAGTGCTGCAGAGCTGCGGCTGGGCTCATCTATACTGGGGCTGGACAGAGGGTTCGACTCTCCATACAGCATCTCCTCCTCATCATCCATCACATGACTGACGGACAGCACGAGTAGAAGAAAAACAGTCATTATGAGAAAATGAGACGAGCTGCAAATAAGAGCATTTGAGTGTCTGGTGTGCTCAGTGACCATTACCTGATGTCCTGAATGATGGTCTCTGTGTCTGATTGGGCTCTGATGGCAGTTTCCTCTTTGGCCAGGAAGCTCACCTTGTTCTCAGTTGTGAACATGCCACTGACGTCACGATAAGCACATAACGTAATAATACGGGATTGCTGCAAAAACAAAACATTGAGAACTGATCACATTGAGAACACTTTAAAAGGTATTCAACAAAAAAAATCATACTGTATTTCACAGAGAAAAATGGGATTTACAAAAAACTCAGACCCACTAGGGTGATAATAATCTGGGTGAAAATGTTGAATTTTCATGAAAATAATGCCACAATACAAAAAAACGTCCTCTGTCCTAAAAATATGATTCATTGTCATTATTTGCTTTAGATTTTGTGATAAAATACAACCTAGATGTTTTTCATGAGATTCAGCATACAATAACACTACTGTTCAAAAATTCTCAGCAAGATTTTTTCATTTGAGAAATTAATATTTTAATTGAATATTTTTAGCAAACATGCTTTAAATTGATCAAAAGTGACACTAAAGACATTTATGATGTTACAAAGGTTTTATATTTAAAATAAATGCTGTTTTTTGAAGTTTGTATTCATCAAACATTCTTTAAAAATTTATCATGGTTTCAACAAAAAATATTCAGCAGCAAAACCGATTTTAAACATTGATAACGATATATGTTTCTTGAGCAGCGAATAACAGCATTTTAGCATGATTTCTGAAGGATCATGTGACACTGAAGTAATGCTGAAAATTCAGCTTTGATCACAGGAATAAATTACATTTTAACATATATTCACATAGAAAACAGCTATTTTAAAGTGTAATAATATTTCATAATATTAATGTTTTTATAACAATAAAGAGTGATTTTCTTACTCAGTACTCTTCTCAGTACAGTTCTTAAATCAAGAGACATTTACTTGAAATGCAAAATGACGCAAGTCACAATTAAATGACTTTACACTTAAAACCAGGAAAAAAGATGCAAATGGGAGAAAATAAAATAAACGTTTGTTTTCTTTTCAAACTGTGGTTATATTTTACATCCATTGTGCCTCAGTTTACTTCATATTTGATCTGAATTGTCATATTTATTGGTGGTTTTTACATTATTGTTGTGTGTTTTGTTGTTATATATTTGTTGCTATAGGTATATATTTATCTATTTCTATTATTGCTACTATTAATTATTTATTCATTCTTTCTTCTTTTTGAGAGCAATTGTAATATGGCAAGCAATTTCCTCCTGGGATTAATAAAGTTTTTGAATCTGAACTTATTACAACATTGGCGGGGGGGTTTCTGGTTAAGCATAAACTTACTTAATTTTGTTAAATGTCTCAGAAAGCAGGATTTCCTACATCATTTTGCATTTAAAATAACTTGATCAAATAAACGCGGCCTTGGTGATCATCAGAGATTTCTTTTCAAAAGCAAACGTTTGACCAGTAATGTACATGATGTCTGTATGGACTGACCGTGTGGATTTGTGGTTTCTGCAGCGCCAGGCGGTGGCTCTTCCCCATGTACGAGTCACTCTTCAGCACAAACATGGTGGCCACTCCCTCAGCTGTCATGATGATCATGTATGGATCGGCCACAGAGCAGTGCACTATGGGAGAGCCCAAGTCCACAGGGATAAAGTGGAGCTGTGTCACTGAGAGCAAGAAGAGAAGAGACCAGATGAGACATCAGATCCATCCATCATACGGTCACAGTTACATACACACTGATGTGGTTCCTCACCTCCCTCTAGCAGTCTGATGCCCATAGGAGACACCTGGATGATGTATTTATTGTCTCCGATGTTGCCTGCATACACAGTGGGACCCTGCGTGGCGAAACCACTGGTGTCCAGCTCCATAATCTCCTGACCCGTCTGCAGGATCTAAACACACCACAAGAGCAATGAAGCACCGGAAGAGTGAATGTGTCCTCCAAAAATGACACGACAATAAACTGCCTCAAAAAAGCATTGTGACTGGTTGAAGAGTAGACAATGAGCTGATATGAGAAAGCAATCATGGGAATATCTAGCTGCCTGGAATGACATACTAGCATGCTGCTTACTATATAGTATATACTGCCTAGTATACATTCAGTAATGCGATATATCACGATATTGAACATGCACGATATTGTTATTGTGAGCACTTAAAAATACCGCAAATAATTATTTAGCCCAATACAAATTATTCAGATTTTTATGCATTTTAAGAATACTTTTCCCATCAACTGGTCACAATGCACAACACCACTGTATGCTGTGTCACAGACGCATGCGCACTCTCATATAAACAAGCGAGGATGAGAAGCGCATGGTGTAGCGACTGAAAGAGACATGCTGAAAGTGCAATTTCACTCTCTGCCAGCAGATGGCGCTAATGGAACAGCAGAAATGCAGCCATTACACCGGAAACCCCATAAACAAAGCAGCTGAGCTACTTTCTGAAACATATTTCAATTATTTAAAAAGCCATTCAGATTTTTGTATTCGCTATGGTGTTCATCACAACGCCAAATACTTCAATATTTAGACTTAATAGGCCATTTATTTCCAAACTGGACTACAACATGCCCTAGATATTGTTTTAAAATATTTAGATTCTTTATTGTTTGGTCACACTTTACATTAAGCCTCTATTAGTTAACATTAGTTAATTAATTAGTTAACATAAACTGCCAATGAAATATCCTTCTAAACATTCAGGTAACACTTTATTTTATTTTACGTTACATGTACTTACTATTATAATAACAATAAATTATGCATAATTACATGCAAGTAGCCCTAAACCAAACCCTAATCCTAACCCTAATTATATAGTAAGTACATGTAGTTAGTTAATATTACTCAGTACTTAAATGTATAATTACACTGTAACAAGGACACCTTAAAATAAAGTGTAACCAACATTCATTAATCTTTTGTGATTTAATAGCACGTTGTTAAAATCAAAAGTTGTAACTGTATTATTTAACAGATCTGAGCTAACATGAACTAACAGTTGTATTTTTGAACAAAGATTAATAACTTCTGTAGCAAATGTAGCTATTTCTCATTGTTAATGTTAACGTTAATGCATTAACTAAGGTTAACTAATGAGATGTTCTCGTAAAGTGATACCTATTGGTCTTTATAATTCTTTTGCAGTTTAATCTGTGTTTGAATTTTTTTTACTTTAGACATTTTTTTGTGTTGCTTTATTGTATTTAAATGTTCAGTTATTTTTGTTATAAGAAAAAAGTTATTAAACCTGTTATATGACAACACATTTTTGCAACTAAATTTCAATATTGTGATAATACCGTATACCGTGACAAAAGCATTAGCAATTAAATGCAACATGAAAATTTGATACCGTCATATGCCTACAGCCTAGACCAGAGGTCTTCAACCCTGTTCCTGGGGAGTTAAGCTACAACCCTAATCAAACACACCTGAAGTGGCCAATCAAGTTCCTCAAGACTGCTTGAAAATTGCAGGCAGGTGTGCTGAAGCTGGTTGGAAATAAACTTTCCAGGAAAGTGGGTCCCAGGAACAGGGTTGAAGACCTCTGGCCTATACTATGGTAGTATACATAATACAGCTTTTGATTACCATGGTGGAGTCCTCTCTGCTGAGGATGAGGAAGCCGTGTTTGTTCTTGTCGTCCTCTACTGTGGGCTCGTGCTTCTCCTCCTCTGGACCCTCGCCATCGCCCTCTGGTGGAGACTACAGACACAGAGTTTCAAAGTTATGCAGTTTACAGTTAAACACCAGAATTATGGGTTATTTATCTTTGAATTTATCTGCATTGAAAATAAAAGACTTTAGAAAGATGACTGTAACAAATCACCTTCTCAGGTTTCTCCTCGCAGTGTATGACGGTCCACATGTCATGGCATCCAGGAAGTTCAAACGTTGTGACCACCTGCGGTCTGATACTTTTCTATGGCACAGCAAAAATAAATGCTTCAATACCACAAATTTAATATAATTTCAGTAATAATGGTTGACCTATATGGACTTTTCAACTGCCAGAGGCCAATATACGTCAATATACATGAGACATATTCTAAATATAAATATATTACATTTTAATATAATTTTAGGTTACATTTTATTTTAAGGTCCAGTTCTCACTATTAACTATGACTTCTGCTTCAATAAATTCCTAATTACTGCTTATTAATAGTTAGTAAGGTAGTTGTTAAGTGTATGGGGTTAAGGGATCGAAAATATTGTAATGCAGAATAAGGCATTAATATGTGCTTTATAAGTACTAATAAACAGCCAATATGCTAGTAATACGCATGCTAATAAGCAAGTAGTTGCTAGTGAGAATTGACCCCTATACTAAAGTGTGCCTTTTTTATATAAATGTATTAAAATTAAGTGAGTTTACATTTAAAAAAACAATAACTACAAACAGGGTAGGGAAAAAAACTGGATGAACTCGATTTAAAAGGAAAACCAAAAATTATTTTCCTCCTTTTAAATTGAGTTTATATATCTTACACCTTATATCTTAAGCTAATCGAGGTGTATACAAACTGTACACAATGCAATTAAAGAAACATTTATTTGAAATCCACTAAAAAACTAGAATAATTCATTATCCACTGAATGTGCTGTTAGTAGATATGAGAATTAGCACAAAGGGAAGTTAATGCTTTTGTTAATCAGCCAAGCATCAAACACAATAACTGGGTAATGCTGATCATTTTGGAACGGCCAATTATTAGCATATTTAAATGATAAAACCAGTAGAATTCCTCACAACAGGGCAATACTAAGAACATGTAAAAACTAAAAGTAAAAGTAAAGGTCCTTGCACACTGTGTGTTTTTTGTATTCGTCATCCTTTCCTATCAAAATGCTTGCTACGGATGCCAAAACGCAGAAAATCTAACCTGACACGAACACAACGTGAGGTCGTATTTATTTTTCAAGCAAAAATTTGGGACGAAAATTTCAAACTCAGTGTACAATGGCCTTAATACTAAAAAAAAAAAAAAAAAAAAAAAAACTATACACATTTTTATCACAACTTCTAAAATCTCTTTCATCAGCCATGTTGAAACTGGCATGACTGACAAAAACCCAGTTGAAACTTCTTTACATCAGAAACATACTGTTGATACCATTCCTGACAGAAGGGAATCTGTGTCTGTAGAGCAAGCAGATTCATGTCATATTCACACCTGACATTATCATCGGTCTCATGTGATCCCATCAAAACTACTCAGTTGAGACAGATCACATTTTCATTCCTTATTTACGTTAGAATAACGTCATTAAAACTACGCAACTGGAATTTTGTGTTAAACGAATTAAAATATTTTTTCTTCTTTAAAGTTGACACCTTTTCAGAATTCCAGCGTTTGAATATTGACTCAACCAACTTCATGAGGTGCATACTGGGATGTTTTCTGGACCCCAAACTGGACCTAATTCACAATTAAAATCAAACCAGCTGAGACGCATGTCAACATCAGGTATAAACAGAGCCTCGGGTTCGTAGGCACTCAGACAAATAACACTAGTGTCGTGCATCCTGAGTGAAATGCATGAGCGTTGCATGAGCAGCGTGTCTCTGCTGTATCTCGGGTGTTTTAAAGGCCTCTCCAACCATCTCTGAGGCAGCCCTGGTAAAGGCTGTAGCACCCGCAGAGGCCTGCGGCAGACGAGCCTCACCGCCGCATGACCGCGTGCTGTGCATCTTTACTTCAAACAGACACGGCTGTGACCAGGCCCGTAGCCAGCTATACATTTTTCATGTTCAAAAATAAAATTTGTTCTCTGAATGACTAATTTGCTGTTAAACTCCTCAAATGAATGTCTGCATGACATGTATAATTAAGTTTAGACAGTTTGCAAGAATGTTTAGCGTCCGTGGTATGAAAATCATCGCTGCCGGAGTGAACACGGCTTGAGACAGTTGTGAGTGAGGGCACGGACGCAGCCAGATCCAGCTATTATAAGCATTTTTGGACTTGTCTTTTCCACTTAATTTGACATTTTAGAAAGTTAATAAAGTAGGAAGTCGCAGTTTAGGGTCACTGATATCTTGATCTGGCAACACTGCATCGCCGGTACTCAAACTGACAGTAATCAAAAAAGCCCATGGACAGGTCATTGCATTCGGTAAGGTAAACGCAATCATGATATTATCAGTGCTATCAAAAACAGTAGCATTTAACACTAGTACACAGATCTGTAGAGCAAGTAGGTTACAGAATGAAATGAAATACGCAAACACTAGCCATGATGAAGTCTATGTTACGTCATTCAGTATAGTAGTCTACTACTATAGTCACATTTTCACAAATCTAATGCTATAAACATTCATAAGAGCACTAGACAACGTTTTCAGCTACATAGCCATGGTTATTAATAAAAACTATAACAGTAATATGTATTGTTGCATGAATAATAAACAACTGATAAAATTATCCACCCCATAGTAAATTTTGATGCAATAAATAGGGTATGATTTAAAAATGATCATCCCTCCAAAACAGAGAAAACATCTTTCACAAACATCTACATGTCTGTCACTTGTAAAGTGTTTATAGTGTATATAATGTGTTTTATAGCAAAAGCCTGGCTACGGCCATGGCTGTGATGCATGCGCAGACATGCAGGAACGCAATGCCTGTCCACGAGCACAGGAACAGGAGGTACAGTGTCACAGATAATCATACCTGCAGTACAGAGAGAGCACCGTTCTTGCCGTATCCCGAGCACACCACCACCTCCAGATCCGGCTCTGGGTTAGTTTGAAACTGATGACGGAAGAATTGATATTGCATCACAATTAATCAGAAACAAATAGTTTCACAAAGCCATCTGTTGATGGAACTAATCATGTTTGAGACTAATTATGTCTTTTTCATCATGCTGTATCTCAGGGTTCAGTCTTACCAGGAAATACCTCACTATCATAACTGCACAAGAGAGCTGCAGAAATGATGGATTTGTTTTTTAGACCAGATATTTTAGCACTTCTGGCTCCATCGTTCTCAAGTCAATGGGTTTTTGGTTAAATGCCTGTTGTGAACACAAGCTCATGACATTTTCACATTTAATTCTACAACATAAAATAAATCAGTAATACGTCCTTGTGATCTTTTTAAGCTTTTACTTGTCTTGAAAAAGGTGGTTGCTAACAAGTGTCTAAATGTGAATGCAGAGGACATTAAACATCCTCACACTGAACAGAGAAACTCATCTGATCACTAGTTACTTTCACAGCCTCATTGTGCTTATGATCACACTCTTGCAAACTATTCCGGCTCAAACCTTCAAGGAAAATGTTTTTAAATTGCTTTTAAAAAGCCTTATCTAGCGCGCACCGAGAACGAGCATGAGACTGGCTGCAGTTCCTCTAACGGCCACTGGTGTCAGTAACTGTTAGAAATTTCAGAACTTACGCAGTGCTCCTTTAAGTACAATCTTGATACACTTTATTTTAAGTAGCTTATGTCTGTGTACTTACATTTCTAATGTAACACATATGTAACAATCCTTTGGTTACATAAGTAGCTGTGTAACAGACTCAGCCTGTTACATGTGTGTAACAGTAGCTGTCTATTACATCTATATAATTACAGACTGTAAGTACAGGCTTAGTTAGCTGTAACTGTAGTTAGTTATAACTTAGTTACATGGTAAGTACATAATACTCTGTATTATGGACACCTTAAAATAAAGTGTTATCACTGTAGGGAAAGTAAGAGGTACCTCTTCAGACAAGAAGGCCGGTTCTCCCATGGAGGCACTGACACAGGGTCCTATGTTCAGTATGCTGTCACAAACCTGGACATAAACAGCACATCTAGTTTAATACAAGTGTTTCATACAGGCAGCAACGCTGGAAATGTACATATGTGGTATTTTGTAAATGAAATATGTTACTGAGATCAGATTAGATAGGACCTCACCTCAAACGAGTATGTAGCCAGCTGAGTGCCTGACTGAGCCTCACTCCCGTACACCTCGATTTCATCAAGCTCGTCAGGCAGATTGGCCTTACCTGAACACAGCAACACACACATATGTACACAACACAACAGCACAACCATATACAACACTGCCATTAATTACACTACCTGTCCAGCTAGCCGTGGAATCCACGCGCTTCTTCTTATTCGGAGGCTCTTCCTGGAAGACAGAGGCATTCGATATGAGTAAGCTTCAGATCCTACTTACAAAAGATTTTATGAGCTTAAAAATATATTTTTTATTACAAGAATATATTTTTCATCACTGGCTGGATCTCAGCTTTCGGAAAGATGGGCTAAAGTGTATGCTAACATAAACATAAAATGTATATGTGACTGGCAATACCGGCATTGTATAAAAGCAGAATTGGACAAACTACTGGTGTAGCTTATAAGCGTTCATTCCCTTAAGATAAAGAAGTGTGATAAATTGTAGCAAATGCACACTTGTAGTGTACTTCAAACCCTCACCAAAAGTATATAGATTTTTTTTATTATTATTACAGAAAATATTATATTAATGAAATAATAGGTCACTTAAGTGCACTTAACGAAAGTTCACTTTCATGAGTGTTTAACATACTTAAGTAGAGTTTGTTTTAAAAAGTGCATTTTGAAATAAAGTACAATTAAAAGTTTTACTTTAACAGTGCATTTTAAATTATGTTTTCATAATCTTTTGTCATGCTTTAAACAAGTACACTTTTTTATGTGTTAACTAACATACATACATTAAATGCATGTAAAGATTATAATTTTAACTGTATAATCTATCATTTTAACTTTAAATGGTGTGATATATTACATTTAAAGTGAACATTTAAATATACTAAATTGCATCTTTATCATTCCAGGTATAAAATTACAAATATTTTTAAATACATGACATAGTAGAAATTAAATACAAGTTGTTAAATACAAGTTTTAGTAGAAATGACATTAAAGTATATTTTAGTTTACCATAAATGCTTGACATTAAATTCAGCAGAACTTTAACCATAATTCAAAGACAATAGAATTATGAAATTACATTTAAAGATATGCAAGTACTACTTAAGTGGGTCAAAAAAGCACTTAAGTTCAGCTAATTGCATTTAATATAAATAAATACTATAATACGTCCATTTAATTGACATTTTATTTAATGTCCAAAAACATGCAATGAACTGTCGGAAATTACACTAGTCTATTCTTCTAAATTATATTATTTCCACAACAAGTATGCTGAAGTGCACTTCTCTTCACAGTGGTTCACACACCTGTTTCTCTTTCTCCTCGTTCTCTTTGCCCTCTTCCATTGGCGTTTCCTGGAGTTTCTCAGTGTACCTGAGCAGCAGTGAGTTGCCCAGACGAGAGCCCAAGAACAGATAACCGGCCTCCATGGTCGTCATCTGAGAGGAGAGAGATGAGGGAGTGTTTGAGTGTCTGTGATCAAGCGCAGAGGATTCAAAACTGATGCTGCTGGCACAGCTGATCACTCACACAAGTGGTCAGGACGCTGGCGGCAGCCTTGTCAAAGTGAAACGCCCGAACGCTCCTCATGCCATCTGTGATGAGCGTCAACACGTAACTGCAACATGACAAACATGGTCACATCTCTGATCCAAATGACCATTTCATACCTATCTGTTTTTTATGTGACATGTTGGTTTTGATTGCTTCTATTGTCATCATTTGGATAAAAGTGTCTGCTAAATGACTAAAATGTAAAGCATGGAAGCATGTGGTCATACAAGTGAAAGGTCTCACATTTCTCCTTCTTTTAATGAGATGACCATCTTATCAGAGGTGATGAAGGATGATTGAGAACAATCCAGTGTGATCTTCACTTCATCCTGTGACCCTGAAGAGCAAAACAGAGTGAATTAGAGTGAAATGGCACCAGTTAGCAATCATAGCTTTGACTGTAAAGATGTTATTTTTGGGAGGGAAGAAGTCTGAGCAGAACTTACTCAAGGGGAAAGCGGTGGTGCCGTTGGTCTGACTGTTGAGTGACACTCCAAACGGAGGAACGCTCTGGTTCAGATACATTAATGAATTCACAGCGAACACCACAACTCCACCTGAACACAAAACACACAATATTATCATTCAAACACTTGACTTGTTTTGTCCTTCACTTTCTGGTAAAAATCTTCCAATTTATATCAACAAACAAAACTCATTTCAAACTCATTTCATATACTTAAGCACAACAGAAGAGACCAGAAGGCCTTTATGATCATAAATTATTGTTGCTCTTCTCACATTTTAACATGTATGAAAGAAATTATATCATGCTAATGCTTGTACAGTTAATATTGGCTAAAATGTATACGGTCTAAAACAGGCTTCCAAAACATAAATGTATAAAAACAGATGAAATACAAGAACTGGAAAGTTTATTTTTCTTATATGACTGTATTATTATATGCCATAATAATACAGTGGTTCTCAACCAGAGGGCCTGTGCAAACTTGAAACAGGGGATCTCAGAGGACTTGCAATGATTTCAAAGACTTTTTAGAGAATTAAAATAATAAAACTAGCAATAAAACGTATAATGAGCTAAAATAAAAATCAAGATCCCCTTAAAAACTATTTGTGACTAGCAAAATGAGTTGGAATGAGCAAATTTTCAAAAATGAGTTCACATTCTCCATTAAAATACCTTCAAAATGATATATGACTTGTTGAAATCTGACAAAAAAAGATCCTTTAAAAGGCGATTTTGAGAAAAATGTAAAGTTTTCTGACGATTCCAAAGCAAAATCACCAAGCAACGTTGCGTCTTTTCCTCCAATTCTTTTCTTCATAACAATTACTATTTTATTAAATCACAATATAGCTATTTTTACTTTATCTTTGTTATTAAAAATAAGAACAAAGATGTAAATAAACAGTAGTTTAATCAAGAGCAGCGAGTGCTTCCGTCTTTTCTTTTAATGTTTGATTAAGATCGAGACAAATCTAAGACCTAATGTAATGCATGAATCTTATATAATGTTACGCATCAGATTTTCCCCAACCATTAACTAAACACTCATGTAAGACATAACAGATTATGTCTGAGTGTCTACTATTGTCCTTTTGCATTATTGACACACTATTTTCCTATTTAATACTGTAAAGCTGCTTTGACACAATCTGTATTTTTAAAAGCGCTATATAAATAAATGTGACTTGACTTGAATCTCGCCAAGACATATTTCTCAATAATGTACTTTATAGAGAGATCTTTTGTTTTCATCAGCAAAATCATTTTCACTGGTTTGGACTCATGTCATCGAGAATTCAATATGAATATTCACAAAGCTGGATTGCTGTGCTTTGCAACAATAGACATGTACAACTTGAGGTGAGGTCGTCCAGAAGTGAGCAGAGAAAAGGGTACTCCTCTCAGAAAATGTACAAACAAAGGTCATTTGAGAGGTTTAATTACTATTTGGAGCGCTAGAAGAGGGCTTTATGAACTCATTTTTGTGAAAACATCATATCTGACCAAAACTGACATAAATAAATTAGTTCAACTTATAAAGTCTTAAATTAATACCATGGGCATTTTATAATGAAAATATATTTGACTAATTACGCTTGCTTCTAAAATATTTTATTTGGTAGAAACGGTAATATTTCTAAAATAGTCTAAAATATTTTTCATTTAATTATAAAATAATTAAGAATTCTAAAATACTTCTTATCTAGTAAATCAAGAGTGAGTCGATGTACCCTGAAGAACATTCAGCTTCTAAAATTTCTGGATTTAATTATTTATTTATTGCCATCAGAATAAAATAATGTTTGAAAACTAAACAAGGGCTAGGGGGCCTTGACATATTCTTGCAGACAATGGAGGACCTTGTTGAGAAGCTCTGCCATAAAACCAGAGGTGAACGTCTGCATGGAGCTCATGCAGGTGCAGTAAGAGTAGAGGTGAGTGAGGATGCTATTTTACCGATGGGTTTGGGCACAGCCATGACCTGAGTGCAGTCGAAGGGCAGGTTACTGAGAGACCAGATGACCGGATGGACCTTCTGCATGATGTTTAGAGAGATCGCCACGATACTGCATGTGTCCTGACGCACTGCCACACGTCTAAACATAACAAACAACACGCCTGTTTAACACAAAGTGTGTGATGCTAAAGACTGAATGCATATGATCGAGACAGGAAATGCATGTGTAATGAAGTGCTGATAATCAGATAAGCAGTCGTACCCCGGCCACGTCTGATTGGGCTCAAACAGAATAAGCAGTGTGGGCTCGTAGTAACCGTGGAGAAACTTCATATCGATGATGTTTAGGAGTTTCTCATCCAGTTCACGAACATCAATGATGTAACTGGGAAGGAAATTTGATTTCTGCCTAAAAAAGAAGAAATATTTTGAATGAGATCTTGCTGTAAATAAATACCAGTTTAATTTGAATAGAGTCTGATAAGCTACAGTTAAAAAGTTTGGGAATTAATACTTTCATTTAGCAAGGACACATTAAATAGATAAAAAAATAGTGAGAGTAAATACAATTCTGATGTTAGATTTCTATTTCAAACAAATGCTATTCTTTTGAACTTTCTTCAACATTGTTATTAATCAGAAATGTTTCTCGAGCAGCAAATCAGTATATTAGAATGATTTCTGAAGGATCATGTGACACTGAAGACTGGAGTAATGATGCTGAAAAATCAGCTTTGATCACAGAAATAAATTACATTTTAAAATATATTACAATAGAAAACAGTTGTTTTAAATTGCAATAATATTTAACAATTTTACTATTGTTACTATATTTTTGTATCAAATAAATTCGACCACAAAAAAAAACAAACGTAAAGCTAGTGCTGTCAATAGATTAATCGCATCCAAAATAAGTTTGTTTACATAATGTGTGTGTACTGTGTATATATATTTATTATGTATATATAAATACTAACACATACAGTATACATTTTGAAAATATTTACATGCATGTATATATCTATATGTATATTATTTATATTACAGATAAATATATTTTATATATAAACATAATTTTTATGTATATGTATATACATAAAATACATAAAAATGTACATGTATATTTGTGTATTTATATAGACATAATAAATATACACAGTACACACACACACATATATATGTGACCCTGGACCACAAAACCAGTCTTAAGTCGCTGGGGTATATTTGTAGCAATAGCCAAAAATACATTGTATGGGTCAAAATTATTTATTTTTCTTTTTATGCCAAAAATCATTAGGACATTAAAGGGATAGTTCACCCAATAATGAAAATTCTGTCATCATTTACATCATTTACAAATGTCTTTGTTCTGCTGAACACAAAGGAAGATATTCTGAAGAAAGTTTGTAACCAGGCTGTTTTGGGGCACCATTGACTTCCATAGTAGGAAAAAAAATATGTCAATGGTGCCCCAGAACTGCTCTGTTTCCCACATTCTTCAGAATATCTTCCTTTGTGTTCAGCAGAACAAAGACATTCATACAGGTTTGGAACTACATGAGGAGTAAATGATGACAGAATTTGAATTTTTGGGTGAACTATCCCTTTAAGTAAAGATCATGTTCCATGAAGATATTTAGTAAATATATCAAAACTTCATTTTATCAAAACTTCATTAGTAATATACATTGGTAAGAACTTCATTTGGACAACTTTAAAGGCGATTTTCTTAATATTTAGATTTTTGTTGCACCCTCAGATTCCAGATTTTCAAATATAGTCCGATCCTAACAAACCATACATCAATGGAAAGATTATTTATTCAGCTTTCAGATGATGTGTAAATCTCAATTTTGATAAATTGACACTTAAGACTGGTTTTGTGGTCCAGGGTCACATATTATGAAAACAAAAACTGGTATTTTTGGATTAATTGTTTGACAGCACTACTTAAAACATTAAAAAAAACTTTTTTTAAATCTTACAAAAACTTTAAAAATATCTTCCCAACCCCAAACTTTTCGGTGGTAGTGTAATCATTTAAAATGCCAGGAAATATTTAGAAAATGTTGTTCGTACCCCTCTCCCACAATGCCTTCTTGTTCATCGGTCAGCATGTCCTTCCTGAAGGGCAGAACCACCAGGCACGTGCCGTACACCAGCATGACAGCGCAGCGGTTCTCTGGGTCCACCCGCACCATGGGGATGTGCAAATTCTGAACAAACCCTTCCTGAAACCATCCAAACACACAGCACAGAGTGATCAAAACACACACCTCCACAGATCAGCAGTTCAATACATCCTCAAACGCAGTACACACTTTCAGCTCCGGCTCCTCGAAAAAGTGCAGAGACAGAGTCTTGAGATCATGCGTGCCTGGATCATACTCCACAACTGAGAGCTGGAAGAAAAACAAACACACTGACTTTAGATACTCTTCAAAGCTTTACTTTTGCAGGAAGTAGCTGTAATGTAGTCACACATACCTTGGCATCTTTGAAGCTGAGAAGCAAGGCGTCTCTGTTGGTGCCCACGAGCTGAACGCTGGCCATAGACATCACATTTCCAAAGAGAGAGAAGGACGCCACCTGCTCCAGCTTCTCTTTACGGATCTTGCCATCTACAATTGAATATTAATAATAATAATACCAACAACAACAGCAATATTAATAACAATAAACTCAATAATAAAATCCATTTTAGTCAACAGGATACTTGACTACGGACCAAAAATGAAAAGTCTTACCTGATGACTTTTCTGATTTTGAAGTGTTCTAGAATGCAATAAGAGAAAATGATTAAAGTTTATATTAATGACCCATTTAAACCAAACAGAACCAAACCCAGTGGCATCTTTTTCTCAAAATATAAAGAAAGCATAATTATATAAAGATATTTATATAAAGCGCAATTCAAGCACATTTCATGTTTCTAAATTTCTAAGGTTTAAAATTATGTGGATTTAAAATGATTAAATTATTATATTACACTTTTATTATTAAACTTTAATATTTATCATATTATAAAATAAATATCATACATTTTTCCCTAATTTACAGAAGACATGTATTTTTCAGTGTAGCAATCCTGTCAGGCATATTTACAACAAAAATCAATTTAGGACATATTAAAAGACTAATTACTTTCACGCCAAATACTAATTAGTTGTCATTTTACATTTTTCAAATTTGCCGCTATCCTAGGTTTTGCCCATTTGTCAGTAAGACTTTTTCACTCATTTAATATGCTCCCTTATTCTTTTATATATTTTAATATGTACAAGTCAGAATATGCAAGTATTGTGTTACACTGAATGACAATGGAACATTATTTCAACCAAATTATTTTATTCTCCAAAAACTTATTTAAAACCTTAAAAGTAGACACTTTACTTACATTCAACGTGCTTTCTATGGACATAAAATCACTTTTGTAAATTTATTTTGATGTGGACATCTTATATATACTGTATATATACTTTGTATAAAGTTAAATAGTTATATACGGTCAAACCACTAATTATTGAGACACCAGATATAATTTTGATCTCTTTTTACTAGCAGGTGCAGGACACTATAGTTCTTTTATGTAAGTGAGGATAGCAAAATAAAGTAAACTGTGACGACATTATACCTAAAAATTCTTCATACAGTGGACTACCAGTAAAACTGATAAACATTTGGGACCAAAAATTATTGAGACACTTTGACCTGATCATGTTTTGCTTAAGTGTTTTTTCTTTAATTGCTAATGCAAACTTTTTACACCACAGACTGAACAAAATTATGCATTGCTTGGTAATTGGTTGACCTAGATTGGTATTAGCTAATCGTGTACTTAAATTTAACAGCAGACAGCTATTCAACCGAATTCATTACACACCTTTCAATCAACTTTATCAAGATTAATTTGTTCTGACACAGTTTTAATTTTATTACCATTTTTTAAACTACAGCAAATAAACATAGTGATAATGTGAGAAGGTGTCCGAATAAATTTTGATTTAACTGTATATATATTGCTATTTAGCATATGTGACCCTGGAGCACAAAGCCAGTCTTAAGTCGCTGGGGTATATTTGTAGCAATAGCCAAAAATACATTGTATGGGTCAAAATTATAGATTTTTCTTTTATGCCAAAAATCATTAGGATATTAAGTAAAGATCATGTTCCATGAAGATATTTTGTAAATGTATTACCGTAACTATACCAAAACTTCATTTCTGATTAGTAATATGCATTGCTAAGAACTTCATTTGGACAACTTTAAAGGGGATTTTCTCAGTATTTAGATTTTTTTGCACCCTCAGATTCCAGATTTTCAAATAGTTGCATCTCAGCTAAATATTGTCATATCATAAACCATACATCAATGGAAACATTATTTATTCAGATTTCAGATTGTGCATCTTAATTTCGAAAAATTGACAATTAAGACTGGTTTTGTGGTCCAGGGTCACATATATAGCTATATATACACTCACTACATAGTTAAGACAAAACAGAGACGAAAGTATTTCAATCCTTTGCAGCTGTCAAACATCAGTGGTGTAATTGTTTCTAGGCTCCATTAAACACCCACTAAACTGAAATTTAATTTGTTGTGTCTCATTTGTGACCCTGGTGTCAATTTTCCAAAATTGAGATTTATACATCTGAATAAATAAGCTTTCCATTGATGTATTGTTTGTCTGTGAGGAATATGTTTAGCATCTAACAGCAGTCAAGTGCAAGCACGCTGCACCCGTCTAGAGTGATAACGATAAGTCTTTCCGAGTCACAGGGGCTCAATCCAAGTCTCCAGTCATTGCCGTCAAAGTCGAGTCTCAAGTCTTCTTTAGGCTTTCCTGTAGCTCAAATAGTAGAGCTGATCAAATGTAAAAACTGTAACTTGAATGCAATGCAAGTCGCGTCTGCTAAATGCATAAATGTTCTTTAATTGAGTCGAGTCCACACTCCTGCCAAATGAAGTTCTTAGCTATGCATATTACTAATTTGATATATTTACGGTAGGAAATTTACTAAATATCTTCATGGAACATTATCTTAATATCCTAGTGATTTTTGGCATAAAAGAAAAATGGATAATTTTGACCCATACAATGTAGTTTTGGCTATTGCTACAGATATACCCCAGCGACTCAAGACTGGTTTGGTGGTCCAGGGTCGGTTCTAGTTCAGACATGCCTCACCTCCACATCATGAATGATCCTGTACACATACAGCTGAGATGTTCCGGCCACCACCAGGTTCTTCTCCTGGCTGGAGATGAAGTTACAGTACACGGCGAACTCCACAGCGGTGGGCGGATGGGCCTGACGGTACACCGCGTACATGATGAAGATGAGGAGGAGGAGGAGCAGCTCTCCTCAGCACCTACACAATCACACAGAGAGAGAGAGAGTGCACTGTTATACACTCTACAGCCGCTCTTCTTACCATCTAACTGATACACAAACCTTAAATACACGTCTTATTTGTGTGATTTACTCATTTCCACGCACGTTTATTGACATTATATGCATCTCAAGCTTTTCCTGCTAATATGCTAGCGAGCTGTATTTGATCATAATAAACATCAACTGTAGACACGCAAAATAAACTTGAACATACCAGCGAGTTATTGTGCTATTTTCCAAATGAGCCCTATGACTGGTGGGTCTGATAAATATATTTATTTAACCCCGAACTCAGCACACTGGACAGCACTTTCTCATTCATTACACTTCCCAGAATGCCTCGCGGCAGCAGCGCAGCGCTGTAATGTGTCCGACTGCACGCGCGCTGAGTTCCGCTCTCTGCGCCATAAGTACGTACTACATTTGAATCTGAGCGTACTTCCCGATTAGTATGAATGAAACGCGCACGTACTACATCCGCCATGTTGATATTATCACGTGCGTCGAAATTTACGCGAATTAATTTTTAAATAAGCGTGGAAATTTAAAGAGCCCACTCTACTGAACATATATATATATATATATAAACAATACATAAAACACAATAGAAGTATCATCACCTATTTATCTAGTAAATCCGAATAAAAAAAACACAGCCAGCTGTAATAAGTAGTGTAACTAAACTGATTACATTTGATAACTTCTCTAAATTTCAACTGTTAATCATTTTCAATCATATAAACCAGACAATTGATATTGATTCCAACAATTTTTTTAAATTGTATTTGGTAATGTTATTTAATAGATCTGAGCTGGACTAACAGCTGTATTTTTATTAACTAACCTCAACAAAGATTAATTAATACCACAAGAGTGTATTGCTCATTGTTAATGTTAGTTAATGCATTAAATATAGTGGAACATTATTGTAAAGTGTTACTTATAAATATGATACACACATATTCAGATCAATAAGTTATTTGTGTTGCCAAATTATTTCAAGTGTGACGATCTGAGGAACCCCAAATCTTTTTATTTTACAGTGTGCAATTAAATAATAGACTTAAACATGAATCTATTGTAAACATTGTTACTGTATTTATACTGCTATTACTGTATAAAAACATTGTACAGATAACTTCATTCCAGCATTAATTTACTTTATTTTTGACACCAAAAATACTAATCTGTGAGTGATGTGAAGCTGACTGACATAAAACAAACAATATCAATGTGATTGAATTCATTTGTTTTAAAATATCAAGAACACAGAAGAATCCAATTATTCACACAATTAAAAAACAAACTGAAAAACAACACTCAGCTATCTTGTTGAAAGAAACACATCAGCAGTAAAGTGAGAGTGGTTTAATGATTAGCCATGATTGCCAGAGACATTATAAATGTGAAAGTATGCGATTAGCCGTAGATCTTCTTGCATGTGATAAGGTACTCTGGATAAGCCTGTGTGTCGTTGAAGATGACGAATAGAGTCGGGGAGCCCATCTGATCCGTCACGCTGTGGTATCTGACAGGAATGCCAGAGCTCTCCTTGAGCGGGGCGGTTTTATAGTCGTATTTGCCCACGGTGAAGTCTCCGGTCAGCACTCTGGCCACAAAAATAAACTTGTGCCCATCCGCGTTGGGTGGGGAGTAGGTGTCAGACACGGACAGCGAGGCGTTCACCGCAAAATACACGCCCTGCCCGTACACAGTGGCTGTCAGAGAAAAGAGAAGATGCATTTGTCATATTTATAATATTTTGAATTAGATTTTAATGTTATTTTCAGTTATTTACTGTGTGTTTTTGTCATTGTTATTAGTTTTGGGGGGGGTTTGTTCGTTTTTTGTGAGTCTATATAATTTTTATTTAAAATTATAATTTTATTTTATAATTCTATTATAATTTTTATTAATATAAGTATTAATGTTAGTTATTTTTTTACATATTTACTTCAATTTAAAGTAGTGCTGTCAAACGATTCATCGCCATTAATTGCATCCAAAATAAAAGTTTTTGTTTGCATAATATATATGTGTTTGTGTACTGTGTATATTTATTATGTATACTGTATATAAATACACACACAGACAGTATATATTGTGAAAATATTTACATGTGTTATATTCATATCATTTATATTACAAATAAATATATTTAATATATAAAAATAAAACATTTCTGAAATATATACATGCATGTCTGTGTATTTATATATACACATACATAATAAATATACACAGTACACAAACACATATATATTATGCAAACAAAAACTTTTATTTTGGATGCAATTAATCATTTGACAGCACTAATTTAAAGTAAATGAAAATAAGAAACATAGCTGAAATAACGTTTCTAGATTTAGTTAATGATAACATCCCTGGTTCATACGAGACAGAATTCACATCACAATCACATTTAGATGAATTTGGGGTTTGGGTAATTGATAGGGTGTTCCTGGGATGTTGCTTTTTCAAAACCTATTGTATGAGCCAGTGTTATTTTAGTATCACTGATCCTACTATTATGGTTTTTAATATTTTGAAGTAGATTTCTATTTTCTGTTTTTAATTTTAAAGTTTTACTAATTTGTGTTTTGAGTGTTTTTTGTCATTTTTTGTATGTCTATACAGTTTTTTTAATAGTTTAGTTTTAGTTGTTTTCCTACTTCAAGTTAAACTCCACAAAAAAAAAGAGAAATGTTGCCTTGGCAACTAGCTGAAAATAAAATTTGTTAAAATGTTATTCTTTCAGTCAATGTTTATTTGATTTGAAATAAAATGTTTTTTGGTAACACTTTATTTTAAGGTGTCCTTGTTACACGTTGCATGTTCTTACTATTATAATAACAATAAATTATGCATAATTGCATGCAAGTAACCCTAATCCTAACTTTAATCATATAGAAAGTACATGTAGTTAATTAATATTACTCAGTCCTTAAATGTATAATTACACTGTAACAAGGACACCTTAAAATAAAGTGTAACCTGTATTTTTTTAATTTAGTTAACTATAATAACCCTGCTATAAGCCATGCTAACTGTGAAGCTTGCCATTTCAAACAGCAGCATATGACCGATTCACAATCACAGCATAGTACCGTTTTTCCCACAGAAGCTCCTGTTGAAGCCATGAATGCATATCTCCTTGACGCTGGTCTCGCTGGTGCCGTGGTAGAGGGTGCGCTGCACCTGCGACTCTGAGGAGCTCTGCTCAATACTGACCTTCTTCAGCCTGTACTGGTCATGCAGGAGCTTATTCATCAGCTTCTCAACCTGAAAACACCATCAGAGTCCGTGTGAGAGATAGCAGCCGATAACAGACAACCATAAACACTTCCAAAGCAGATAATGATTCCTATAAACTTTTTCAATCCAAACCTAATAGTAAATTCACAGGTTTTTACTCTGAAAACTATTAATGTCTTGCACACAAAAAACCCCTCTGAACTACACATGCACAGACACAGAGTTGTGCGACCGTATTAAACCGTACCTTAATAATTCTGATTTTGTTGTGGTTGTCCTGAAGGGTGTCATAGAAATCTTTGACTACATTCTGGAATTCATCAGAGTCCACATCCACGGGACACACTTCAGGCAAACTGGACAGCAGACTGTAATCTTCATCTGAAAAATAAACGTCATCTACTAAATGCACATTTATACCATTTGTCATGATTCTGGCCTGTTCCCTGTTTTCTTTTGTGGACTTTTAGTTGCTTCCTGCCTGCTGTGTCAGTCTGTAGTTCTTCTGGCTTCCCTGTTTCCTGTGCTCATGTCAGGTCTTGTCCAGTGTTGGATGTTGTGTTGGCTGCCTCGGTTCTGTGGCTGTTTCTTGGTTCCTGCTCCTTGTCCTTGGATGCTGCATTTGGATCCTACTCTCCCTCATCTCTGATTTCCACCAGCTGCTTGGTTTGAAAGTGACTTCTGTGTGAGCTGTGCTTCATACCTCTCTGAAATACTTTGTTTTACTAAAGTGACCACATCTTTAGATTGTTCTACAATCAAAGCAATTCAAGGACATTTGCCAAACCACACTAACAGATATTACAGGAATACTTTAGTTTAGGGGTTGCTTATTAATATGCATATAACTAGCATATTGTCTGTTTGTTGGTACTTATAAAGCACATATTAATGCCTTATTCTGCATGCCTTATTCTTAATCCTGACCTACCTAAACTTAACCAGTCCTAAACTACCAGTCCTAAACTTAACAACTACCTTACTAACTATTACTAAGCAGCAAATTAGGAGTTTATTGAGGGACAAGTCATAGTTGATAGTTAAAGGGTTAGTTCACCCAAAAATGAAAATTCTGCCACCATTAACTCCCCCTCAAGTAGTTCCAAACCTGTATGAATGTCTATGAATGGTGCCCCAAAACAGCCTGGTTACAAACTTTCTTCAAAGCATCTTCCTTTGTGTTCGGCAGAACAAAGAAATTCATACAGGTTTGGAACTACTTGAGGGTGAGTTAATGGTGACACAATTTTCATTTTTGGGTGAACTATCCCTTTAATAGTAAGAATTGCTCCCCAAACGAAAGTGTGACCAATAATACTAATGAATAAGGCCAGATACTAAGCTAAAACAAATAATATATCAATTTTAATATATTAAAGTCATAATATATATTTTTGTAATTTCTTTTGGCTGGCTCAATAATCACATTTCCCCCCCAAAATAATTTATTATAATTCATAAATAAATAAATGTGATAAATTCATAATTTAACATTCTTAAGTTATTTTAATATACAGTTTATTGTGAATAATTTGACTAATTAACTGACATATCATTGACAATTAATTAATTTTTTTTGCAATATTCCAGCAATACCAAATCAACAACTGACAAAACAAAAGGATTGATTTATTGATTGGTTTTTTAAATACAACTGACAAAACTAAATTGTTAAAAAAAGTCTAAATTATTAAATACTTTCATATTCTTAACTTTAATTTGCGAGATTTTCCCAGCAAATATTGATTTAAGCAACTAATTGTGATTAATTTGACTAATTAATCAGAATATCATGTGTAATCAACTTGACATAATCATCAACATAATTACATTACATATTCTTAAATTCACAAATAATTTCACTAATTAATTGGCATATCATGTGTATATCATCTGAAAAAGATGTGTGTGTTATTATGTCTGGAAACTATTATGAAGAAACAAAAATAATGAAGTCTGGCATCAACGGCAGAAGCGGTGGAGTCTCCCTTTGGGCATTTCATTATTTTGGGGGTTTTATGTAATTCAGTTTAATTTGTACCTGCACCATCCGTGTACAAGTCCTCTGTGCTCAGCATTTTCCGTTTAATAGGCACGGATTTCCCGGATGCCAAACTGTGCTCTTCCATCTTCTCGAAGTCAATGGTGTACGGCTGATTGTCGAAGAGAACATCAATCTTCTTCTGCTTCATCTTCCAAGCGTTCTCAATGAACACTGTGGCATCCGGCGGGTACGGGATGGCCTTCGAGGAGGAGCCTTGCTCGACCCAAACCCACTGTATGGTCTTCACGAGTTCAGCATCCGTCATCATATTCTCTGTCCTTCTCAGGACGTTCTTCAGGTCCATCACGGCCTCAGAGACGTACTCTTTAAAGCCGGAGAGGACTGCGGTGGTGCCCTGGATGCTGATCTCGACAGCATGCTTCCTCTTAATGAGCTCTATGCATCTCTTCTGATGGGAGGAGAGTTTCCGCAGGTTCTTGTTCTCAACCTTCTCCTCACACTGTCTCAATCCAACCTTCTTGCCCAATGCGATGTCCACCCTGACAAGATCATGGTTGTAGTTAGCAAACACACAGATCTCGGCTTTGTTAGCTGACATGATGGCGTCTTGCAAGGACATTTCAAACGCTCTCTCCAGCTGCGTGTTCTCCTCGTTTGGCATGGAGTCTCTCCGGGACAGTTCTAGAGCTTTCTGGATGTCCTCTGCATCCGATCTTTGGTTGAGCTCCATTGACATCTGTATGGCCAGCAAGAAGCTTGCGTCTTCGTCGAGGCTGAAGGCGTCCATGGGTGCAGAGGAGCTCTGGAGGTCATAGGCCTGCAGTGATTGGGGTTGGTCGGCCTCTTCTTCTGCTGCTGCTGAGGTATCTTGACTCTGGTCTGAATACAGCTCTAGAGATTCACTGTCTGTGGCTCCTAAACTAGAAGGTTGGGGGTTCAAATCGCTGCCAATGACTGCCAAGATCTTCTTAGCTTCTTCAATACGAGCTGAGTGACAGAAAACATTCAGTAACCATTGGGGTTCAACAAAAAACAACAGATTAGCATTCTATTTAGGGCCCAATGAAATCCGTTTTAGTTTTTCCAAAGTTCTGTTTTATCTTGTTCCAAATTCCATTTTTTACATTTTAATTTATAATGGTTAAAATTTATTTTTATTACTCAAAAAACAAGCCTAATTAATGAAAATCACGAAACTTTACATGTATATATTAAAAGTTAAACAAAAATTTTACTTTTTATGAAATATGTTTTATTTTTTCATTTTTATTATATTAATTTTTAATATATATTTTATTTTTATTCTGTTTTATTGTTAACAAATTCTGTTTAAGCATGTCTAATTATTAAAGCGCATAAAAACAATATTTCTTTTCAATTTGTTTTAACAATAGCCCTATGAAAGGTTTTGTTTTTTTCAGAAATTCTGTGTTGTTTACTTGAATTTTTCTGGTTACCAAAATTTTATTTTAATTTTAATCAAATGATAGTTAAACAAACTTTATTTTTTGGCAATCAAAGGGGGTTTACAATTAAAAATTAAAACATGAAAGAAATATAGTGTGATTATTTCTTTAGAAAATCAGTTTTAATAATTTTATTAGTAATAGTAGTTTGTACACTCTACTGTACAGTAGTAATGTATTTCTGATACAATTTCTTCAAGTTAAACCAAACTTTTATTTTGACAGGTTGCCATGAGGATCTTTAAGTTTCTGTGTGTATTTGACATGACCAGTGTTGCCACTTAATTTCTAGCGATTATCGTCAATTTGATTGCACAGATACTATTTAAACTAAACTGAGCTAGACAATGACATCACTGGAATTCAATAATGAAATGCCTTTAACTGAAAATTGAATGTTTAATCTTATTATTATACATTACTGACACTCTATCCTCCAATTTGATACTGTTAAGTGCTTTGACACAATCTGTATTGTTAAAAGCGCTATATAAATAAAGGTGACTATTTATGTCCTCATTCATTTAGACGGCAGATGCTGAAATCACTGCGCGCTCAGTATGTGTGTAGTAAACGAAACTGCGTATCTGCGGTTGCACCCTTCATTCAGACAAAGACACGCAGGATTCATATTTAAATAGTCTTTTGCAGTTTAATATTTACAGATACTAGTCCATATAGTGATTTGATTTAAGTGTACTGGCCTACTTTTAACTAATTCATCCAAACTTTGACAAATTCCATGCCATTCCTCGTTATACAGTAAATTCTGTTGTTATAGAGTCTGCGATTCCGTCCGTGTTTTCCGCATTGCGCAAATCATTGGGCACGATGAAAAAAGAATTGGAACTAAAGGGTCTCGGCCCACTTATAATTCAACCACCAGTAAAGAATCAGTCAGGGAAATGATCTATAATGACCTGAAGTACGTGCATCGGTTGAGTTACGTCCATTCGGGACTCCAGCAGTGAATTCCTGAATGGAATTTGCAGAGGAACTTCTCTGGAAGTTTTGACAGGTTGTCATTTTCCATGCCAGCTCCAGTATGTCCTGTGGAAAGCACAAATACAATCAACCCTAAAGTATTACAGAGTATATGAGGTTTGTCATGATAAACAACAAGGCTGGATGTGTTACATCATCTTCTAGAGGCTCCCAGTGCACTTTGGCCATGTCGATATAGACTTCGAACTTTGCTGTCATCTCTCCCAGTATGCTGACACCCTCCTCCTCCAGCAGGAAGCGGGAAATGCCAGGCTTGGTCACCACTATGGTCTTTGTAAAGACTGATCCGATAATAGCACTTAATAATTCTGCCGCTGATTGGCACACACTCCACTCTCCCTGAATCTGCAAGTGAATTTAAGAGATTGCAAAGCAATTATAGAAATGATATAAAAGTACTTTTCAAGTATCTCTATTTTATAGTGTTTTTCTTTAGAAAACTTTACTTCACAACATTCCAAAGCATAATATTGTACTTTTTACTGCACTACGTTTCACATTAATTATAATTTCATACTTAATTACATTAGAAATGTATTACTTTCTTACTTTTACTCAAGTAAAAGTAATTCAAAGATTTACTTGAGTACAAGAAAGTACTACATTTTTAATGTTCTTAAGTATTAAAAGGTAAAAAAAAAAAAAAAAAACTTTTATTTATGAAATGTAGTGCAGTAAAATGTATGACATTATGCTTTGGAATGTAGCGAAGTAAATGTTTTTCAAAGAAAAACACTGTCTTTTGGACAGTTTTCACTACTGTCCATCTCTGCTTTTAATCAATTTAATGCATCCTAATGCTGAATAAAAGTATTAATTAAAAACAAAACTAGGTAACACTTTATATTAGGTGGCCTTAACTACTTACATCAAAAACTAAGTACAATGTACTTATTGTGGTCATATTGTATTGCAAAACACTTTTGCTGTTATTGAGGTGGGATATGGGTAAAATATAAGTACAAGGTAAAAACATGTATGTACACACTAAGTGCATTGTATCAAATGATTAATTTAAATGTAAGTACATAGTAGTTAAGGCCACCTAATATAAAGTGGGACCCAAAACTAAATCTTACTGACCCCAAACTTTTTATCAGTAGTGTAAATGTCATTTAAATCAGTTGAATGAAAGCAAACTCAGTAACTAACACTCAATCCATCTCCAGTCTCCAGTGGGAATAGGATGACCTCTCCCATGTCCGCCAGTAGATCTTGATGATGGAATTGCATGAACTTGAGCATTCCTGGCTCCATAGACAGGACGGTCTCCTTCTGGCGTGAGGTGCTGAGAAACGCAACCATCTTCTCTTCATTGTCCTTCTCCATCCCTGTCAGGGTGACGGCAGTAATCACTCCACCAGCGTTGGACAGTTTGGCAATGCAAAAGTCCAAAGACGCCAGGAAGTCAGACCACTCCGTTGAAGAGAGCATGCTCTCGCACTCTTTGGCTATGGGCACAGTGAACTCTGATATCTGGGACTCTATCAGGTCTCGGGCCTGTTTGACTGCGTTACGGGACGGAGACGTTACGGAGACCGTACAGTCTGACACGCTGTAGGTTGAAGGTATGCTTGTCAAAGACAAATTCACCCTCTTTATAACATCCTTCCGCTTGAGAAAATCAGCTTTGAGTTTGTCGTACGTCAGATGGTCCTCCACAACACCAGTCAGGAACTTCAAAACTTCGTTTTTAAGTCTTTCAACCACAATTTGGTCAGGCCCTTTGATGTGGACGCCATCTTTTGCTAGACTGATGTCAAATTTGGGGTGATCCTTTTTGAGGTTCTCGATTAAATTACTCGAACTGAGCAGGTGATGTTTAGTGGTGTCAAGCACTGGTACTAAGCTAACGCATTCCTTCTGGACAGATGGCTCAGGAGCAGATGCAGTAGTCGCTAAATTTGTGGCATTGTCCGTGAGAGAAGCTTTGTGTCCTAAACTGGAGCTCACCACTGGGACAGAAACAGTCGGACTTTGGGGTGAGACCGTCTGTGGTTGGTTCCCATCCGTCGATGTTCCCTGTTCATCTTGAGTGCTCACAGACGACTGATCCTCAAGAGCATGCAGGAAATCAAAGTACGGCTCCACTACTAAATCTGTACCTTCATAATGATGGGATTTCTGGAGAACGACGTCCACAGCTGTGAAAGAGAACACTCGATTGATATTCCAGAACTCTAAAACAGAGACTTCAAGAAAGACATCTTTACTTACATTTCACATCTTTAAAAGAAACCTTAGCACGTCCACCAGCTAGCATGCTAACTGCCAGGACATCAGCGCCTCCAGCACGACTACTTTCAAAGTAGAGCTCCAGCATGTCCTCTGTGAGGGCAGGAGACAGACTGGCCACCAAAATGGAGTCTGTGGATTGGACCTGCTCCAGAGTGAGCTTTGCTCCGTTTAGAGGCCTCTTGGAAACTTCGTCTTTAAGCTTCTGAAAATCTATGGAATCACATAGACAATGAACATTTAAGACAAGCGTACTACAAATTATTATCATGCATGCATTCATGCGTGAATTTATTTGAAATGGTTCTAGATTTTTTTGCAAGCGTTAAAGGGGACATCGGATGCAAAATTGACTTTTACATGGTGTTTGCATATAAATGTGTCTTAGCATTGTGTGAACCCTACAATGATAAAAATGCATTCACTACTTTTTTATTTTATCCCCAAACAACCTAAACAGTCTCAATTATGAAGCCCTTTTGATTTTCTGAGCAGTATGATGTCATACTGCTCAGGCCCCGCCCATGGCCATTGACGGACAGTCCCGTTTTAGCATATTTCCGTCCTCAGTCTTCACTTTATCCTGACATGACATTTATCCTGAGCCAAAGAGGATGCAGTGGATTGGTTTTGATTTGGCGGTTTTGAATATACAAAAAAGGAAGAGAAGGGCGGAGTGAGCAGAGCTCATTATCATTTAAAGAGACATGCACCGAAACAGGTCGCTGTGAGCAAAGCTGATTTTGACAAAGTAAAATACTTATTGTTTTACATTATCATTGAGGAATTTTAACCAAAGTATTTTGCAGACATTTCATGAAGACCCTAAAGAATCATATCAACTTATGGAAAATGGGCATCCGATGACTCTCTTTAAAATGACTAATAAGAACTAAAATCTCTGAGAGTGGCTCTTAGTATTTGCACACTTAAAAATGTACTTAAAAATATCATTATTTGATACAAAATATCAAACCTCATGTGCTCACATGCTGCCCAAGCTTTTCTCAGAACTAACTTCCTGTAATTTATGCATTTTAAAATGTAATTTATTGCTGTAATGCAAAGCTAAATTTCATTCAAATAAACAGCACTTGGTATGATATTTTGTTATGTAATGCAAAGACACTGTATGTATTCTGTATGTAATGCTGATAGACTGATGATGAGCTACAAACCTTTGTCTAAAGGTTTTTTTAGGTGCACTAGAACCAGATCCTTGTTTGGAGACTGATACAGGATGAAGTCTGTTTCACAATCCATTCCAGTAACATTTTCCACATAAAGCTCCACATGGTCCAGTGAAGTTTGTGGATTGAGCCCTTTCAGCAGCAGTTTTCCAGGGTCCTTTGGTGGTCTCCTCCGCACTGTCAGTTTGATTTTCTGGAGCTCATGGGACTTGGAGACAACTCTGGCAGCAGCTAGTGTAAGAGAAAGAAACAGGTTTGCTTATGTATGCTTGTAATATTGCCATTTTATTTATTTATTTTAAATATAATGTATTTTTAATCTATTTAATGTAATTTTTTTTACTCTCTGCATCTTCAAAAACCACTAAAACATGGTTTCCATGTTTCTCCAAAGAGACCACGTTCCCTCCTCCAGAGCGTCGCTTGTTATCAAAGTAGAGACACAGAAGGTCATCGTCCAGATCATCAGGAATATCCAGAATCTCCAAACTCCGCTCCTCCAGGCCGCCCTCAGCCATCCTGACAAAACAGGAAACACACTTGAAGAATGAAGTGGAGCCGGTTGAGAATAACTGACATTCCTACCCCACTGACTAGGAAAACCATATGTGAGGCTACTGTAATTAAAATAAAAACAAATTAATCAAATCAAATCTTGTGTTTGTGTGGTTTTCCTTTCTTTTTCACGTAAAATGGAAATGTTTTCATAAGATTCAATCATCTATCTATGGTGCAATGCCTTTTTTGGATTGTTTTTGTGACCCTGGACCACAAAACAAGTCTTAAGTCGCTGGGGTATATTTGTAGCAATAGCCAAAAATACACTGTATGGGTCAAAATTATTGATTTTTCTTTTATGCCAAAAATCATTAGGATATTAAGTAAAGATCATGTTCCATGAAGATATTTTGTAAATTTCCTACTGTAAAAATATCAAAACTTCATTTCTGATTAGTAACAGACAGATAGATAGATAGATAGATAGATAGATAGATAGATAGATAGATAGATAGATAGATAGATAGA